>NW_019213405.1:0-323203 GCF_002532875.2 Varroa jacobsoni
ACTCAAATCAAAAAATCTAATAAACGACTTCAAAACACACTATCATGTCGCTTATATGCTCTACTGATCGATACTCTTAATGGAAGGTTGAGAAAAGCTGCTCAAAGCTGTGCACCCTTTTAGCAACTTCCCGCAGCTTATCTCTAGTGAACAAGCTTACCAATCTTAAAACTGTCTCAATTCAAGTTCTAAAGCAATGTGTTATGATAATATATGCATCTAAAGGCAATACTGGCCTCTATCGCAAATAAATTATCTATCTAGCAATTATAAGAGAAATCGCAATTAATTATTCAGTACACAATATCACAATGGTTTGCCCCCATTACGCCAGAAGTACAGTTTTACATTCGGCATGTATAAGTTCTGAAGTTTGGTATCTAAAAAAATGGTGATACGAGTTTTTAAATCATCTCGACGACTCATAGTTGTGCCCGACAGCCTCGTTTGGTCACCAAAACTTGCTTTCGCCGACTTTCTGGGATCTGTACTCAAATTGCCTTGCGACCGCGGCTCACTTGGATGAAAAACGTTACGGTATGTAATGGGATTACTTTTCAGGCAAAAATCGTGAACTGTACTGGAATTACTCGAATTATGTAAATGTAGAGGTTGTGTAAAATATCTTACCTTGAATGGGCCTAGGCGAATAGAACCCTAAAATGCTTAAAATTGTTTATGATATGTTAAAATGAACAACGAATGAATCGCTACGCGGATCCAGCTCCAAGTGTCATGTTTTACTGTAAGCGTTAGGCAGCGCCTAGCCAAGAATGGACACATTGAAGTGATGTAAAATTGCTTTCTGCAGAACGCACTGAGGCATTCGTGTATTTATTTATTGATTTACATAATTTTCCATTTTTCTTGTATACATTACGGAGCAGGAATTGTACCTTCACTTTCTTAAAAACAACACGCCTTAAGTATGTTTTTTAAAAAAGCCCCACGCCCTCGAAAAATTTTGATCGCAAATATAACTAGGTTTGATCGTTCAACTTAGAAAACATTTCTTTCTAAAAATGAATCAGCTGATTTTTCATAAAAATGAACTCGATATTTAGCGCCGTGGCTCTTCTATTAATGTTTATTAATATTCACTTAAAAGACCACTCAAAAGTAGTTCAAAACGCATTTCAAGTTATTTTTTCACATCGATAAACCGATACGAACCAAGGAGTTTTCACTATTTTCACTTAAAGATACCACCTATGTATAAGGACAGCAAAATATCTTTACTACATAAACAGTTGGTCAGAGGAATTCTTTTTAATCTTATTCAAATAAAGTTTATGTCAGGTATAAAGTTGTAAAAAAGTATATATAAAAAGTGTATAGAAAAGTCTATAGAGGGCATGTATAACAGATTTTCAACAAAAACGAACTTCAAAGGGATTATTTCAAAGACTGACCCTATAGATAAACATATGCTACCAACGAATAAAAGGTGATTCACGCTACGCCTAGCAAAGCATAAACTATAGCTTGATTGTCGCCCTGCAGTTAGCTCATTGAAACTTATTTGAAGTTCTGCAACACCAGTTCCGTTATCTGATTGCTATACTATTACAATAATTCTATTTTGCTGATTCAGTCAATTTATTCGCAACATGCATTTCACTGTAGTTTTCTTGCTCCAAGTTTCTTGTTTTCCCATTGAAATACTCTAACAACTTTATCGTTACGTTGTACTTGTCAGCTTGTTACAATATTTGACTCGTATTGCATATAGCTCTTAACATAAGGTATTGTTATATAGCAAATCTAAACGGTGGCCTATATACCTTCGTAACAAACGTCCGGTTGCAGCTCTCCTAAAATCGTTAATTCCTGTTACAACTCTTCCGTTAAAGTATTCATATTTTTTTAAGCCAGCCAATTTATTAATTTGGTGCAGTTATTCTATTATCCTGTTCTAAACGTGATTGCTTAATCTGCTAAAATTATTCCGCTTTCCTATTTGAATGCCGTAATAATTTTTTTTTACTTCATTGAAGTTATTCCGTTAATGCATCGGATTTTAGGAAATTGGAAAACTTATTTTTTTGGTTTGTCAATTTTTGCTAAATGATGACATGTTTTTGTAATGAAAATCTAATAGTCGATTACCTTTTTTGATCCTAAGGTTATTCAGCAATGAAAATGAACTTCTAATGACTTTAGACAACAGCTTGCACCAATTGTCTGTTTTATTTCATTACAAAATCTGGAATCTGTGATGTTTACATCTTATTATCATATTAATCTAGCAACATAAATTCAATATCAATTTAAAATTTCTACATAGTAATTTGATGGCACTAGTCCATATTTACACAAAAATGACGTTACTTTTACTCGACGTATATTTAATGGAAAAACAAAACACTTGACAATACTGGAGGATTGACGGATAGAATACACCGCATCATTCAAAGATATTCGATAGAATATCACTGCCTAAATCCCAAGCCATCGGAAAACCTTGATTTTGCTTTATTTATTTGTTAATCAATCTAATCTAGATTTCTTTAACGGTGGGCACGATCTTCGCTACCTTACGATATTCTTTCTCCAGACTCTTAGGGCACTGCATCTCCGTCCAACTTATAGGTACCATCGGCATTCCCGATGATTCAGCTAACGCGATAACAACTCCAAGTTCGTTTTCAGCCGTTGTCAAGATATAGCTCATTGCATCACCCATTGTCAGTACCTTAGCAAGCACAATGTCGCCTGGGTGGAACGATTTAATGATTTCGACCTTATCCTTTTCAAAAGCCCTTACGTCTTCCTTGCGTATAACCCCTCGGAATGGTTCTTTTAGCTCGGCTTCCTCGATGCACAAGATCGCAACTTTAGCATATCGTTGGTTAATTGCTGTTACTTTGCACGTAACTACTGCACCTGGAGAAGGCACAGAAAGACGACCCAGTGAACGGCGCACTTCTACCAGAGATTTCTTGCCATCGTCCTGCTTGATAATGTGCATAACACCCGTCAGACTAGCGTAAATGTAACCCTGCAAGACGTAAGTTCCAGGACCCGAAAGTAATTTTTCTCCCAGGGCGCAAATGCGCATCCCTGGCGTGCAAATCTCACCTGACATTTTGATATGCTTTTTTTTATTTTGATATATATTCAATTCTAGCACTAAAAGTGACGCGAGTCAAAGACGGTGAAGCTCACGGTGAGACAATGTCATTACATGTAAAATTTCTCATAGGATCCAATGAGTGCGTTTTCAAATATTCTTTTTTGGGAGTAGAATACAAATTGTATCCAGCAAAAAACAGTTTGTTAACAAAATATCAGAGTATACATGCTGTTCTATTTGTTTTGGAGCCGCATCGTCTGCTCTTCTTTGTTCTCTTCGTCTAAAAAAAGCTCTGGCGGGCGATCGGGTGCGCTTCGATGAATTTCCCATAGTTGTGTTGAAATATAAGGCACAAGGTTAGGAATAAAGAAGATGCTTTATATTGGATCAATTATTTGTCGAATAATATTAATATGTATATCAAATAAAGTAGAACGTACCTTATTCTTGATTGAGTCAAATTATTGGTATATAGACGCTTTGTGCCCGCAATTTTCAATCCTACGAATCTTTGCGGCAAAAACATAAAAGCTGCTTCGTCCGGTATAGGTCCTAAGCCAAATATAATAGGTCTTATATGGAATGATGAGGTCAGTCAGTTAGTAAAACATATTCTGATGTTATCAGTGTTATTAACATCGTGTTTTTCATCGACTTTTTTGAACAAGTAAAAACGAAACTCGTATAGCGACTAGCGGCATAGCCGTTAAAAACCTGAAGCTGAAAGAAGCAAAAGAACTGAGTGCTTCAGTTCACACTTTGAGTACAATTTCAATGCAAAAAGAAAAAGATAAGAAAGGAACATTAAAATATTACTATTCCGTGTTTTTCGTTACGCGAATTAAATCCTTTTTCTTTTTTAGACATCTTTACCTACAGGTCTACAGGGTCATTAGGACTCCAATTTGAATGTCTTTACTGATTAAGCTCATCACTATTAGCCAAATAAATCGTATATATATATATATATATATATATATATATATACACGTATAGCCAAATAAAAAATATTTACTACATCGTATAAGAATGTAAGTGGGAAACAAAACGTTATTAAAAAAAAACATTAGAAAAATGTAGGAATAAGATGATTACTTTATCTCATGCTAACAGAAAAGCGCTTCAAGAATCTTTTAAGAAGAATGCACAAGCTCTATACTTGAATAGAAGTTTCATAAGTTATATTTTGCTTATATGTTCACTTTTAGCCTTTAGATATGTCGTATCACGTCGAAAAAAATCCTACTCCAGGTCCGACGATATGGTCGCTAATGGGATCGAGCTTACACAGGGCAGCACGCATGATTGCAAGTCTTCTTTATGATCCAATGTTTCTTTTGGGGAAAGTTTGAAACTCACTATTTTACTCAGCACTTGTGCCCTTTGTCTATGGAATATGTAACAAGTTTTTGTATTTATGCAGGTTGTGCAATGTGTGTCGTTGGCGGGACTTGAATGAGCGATTTCTAGTTCCTTTCAATTCTGAGTGAATATATTAAATCTTAAATAATGAATTTCGAGCTTTCTCTAACGTGCTATGTCCGAGTTGTGTGAGCTTTATTTCGGGGAGTCCAGAGAAATTCTGTCAAAAGTAATTCGCCTGATTTCGCCATGCGCCGTATACATTGTTCAAAAAGGACACAGCTGCTTTTTTTTATGTACAAATTTCACGCTTTGTGGAATAAAGTCTCATCCAAACTACAATCACGTGCAGGTACGGACTAATCTATCTCAAAACTATACTTCTAAGGCCGTCAGCTATAAATAGAGTTTTTAATTTGCTGATGACCAATATATGTGTATCCCGTAACGATAGTACTCCTACACTCTTATTTATCTCCTAAGGCCCTATTATTGTATGCCATTACTACTTGATTACACTATTACTTTCACCATTTACTACTGTCCCAAAAACTAAGCTAACAACCGTAGCCAGGCCTAGGATCCAATCGACAATGCTTGATTTGCAGTAGCAGGCCTGTGTGTTTGCCTATTATCTCATTGACGGGCCTGCTGCCTTTTAAAGTACGCCTTTATATAACGTTGTTGATATTTAGTATGGTTTTCTCGCCTCTACCCAGAATTGTAAATTTTTAATACTATGGCCACATTTTACCTAAAGCGCTTACCAAAAGCGATGTGCAGAAAGGCAAATCGTAATGGGTAAATCTTCAGGGTGCTGTGAATGACTTGTATATAGGAGCATTTCTCCATAGCGCCAAATAATATCAAAGTGTTTCGAACTCAGCAAAGTCTATGATAAGGATTGAAACGAATATCCTTAACAAAAGCATACGTTACATGATATTTCTACCAATCAGACTACTATCGTACTAAATGTTGAGACTTTCATAGTCCACTTGTTTTTTTTATATTATTTATTTATTTATATATGTTAAGTGCTGTACTGCCTTTCTAATTTTTTTCTGATGCAAGAAAAGCGGATACTTTTGTCCTTATAACGCATTTAGGCACAAATCTGTTTCTCCTTCCTTCATATTGCCCTCGTACTCATATGGAACGGCGCCAACATGAGCCATTTGTTACTTTAAGAAAATGCGTGATTGTCTTGGGAAGGTACTCGGCTGATTAAGCGTAACGCTTGTAATATTAATTAACGATATAAGATATTAGGCAGTTGTTGCTGTGAAACATATCCTCAAGACACTTAGGTAGGTCTATATTTTTTTTTAGTTTTTTTTTAAAGACTAAGTCGTGAAGTGTCCTTAGCTAGTCGTTAACTAACAATCGGAGTATTCGCTGTTGTGGACACCGTAAACAGTATTTCATTTTATCACAGTGGTTTGAGGAAAGATAGAATGGGACAATGGAAAATTCAATTGTAGAATAGCTCTATTGCTGGATTGCTCAACGTTTTTTTTTATTATACCATATCTTATAGAAAAAATATTATAACACGTTTCCTGGCCTACGACGTAGGTTTCCTTCAGACCTTGCCATTTCTTCCATGCGGTATTCCTGTATTATATTTATTGGTATTCGAAATTGGTTGCACAAAAGAAAAAAATTCGAACCGTAAAAGGTAAACAGACAATATTTATTTTTTATACGAAAATCTACATTACTTAATCTATATTCACGAATGAGTTATATATCGATAGTTTAATGTATTTATTAGCTTACTCCACAAACTCGTCGCAAACTTTTAACCCTTAAGATGTAGAAATTTAAAAGCTAGATGTTACTTTATTTGCCTATACGCATATTACGGGCATAAATGGCTGCATTTGTATTCTTCCGTTTATCTTGTAACTGTATTGTTCTCTTGAAGCCTCTTAGGACATTTCCATATACTTTTTAATTTCGAATATAAAGTAACAAGTTGATGCAATTTAACGAATTCTGCTGCTTCTTCTTCCCAGATTTTTGCTTTACAAAGTTTGGACAAGGAACATTGTGGATTGATATATTAGTTCTAAATCGCTGTTAGGAAGTACGCCTTACAGGTTTTGTAAACGTGACGCTTTTCAAAAGTAAAACCTTCCAATGATAGAATTATTTCGGCGCAATTAATTCGGTTGGTCTTTTCATAAGTCGGCCAAAGCAATCGTATGTAGGAAATCTAAGGGTGATTTTCGCGTATAATAGTTTCGTCTTTTTTTGTGGAAGTGTGATGGTTAGTGGATGCTTCGTATGCTTTCAGAGAACCTTTGCATGTGTCATGCAATGACGTGATAATATTTGCTAATTCACTAACGCAATGTAAATGCCTCCTCTGGGGTGATATAGATGCCGCATTGATCAATTGGATATCGCATTAGAAGTCTCTCATCGTTAGTGAAGAACGGTTTGCAGGATCAGTGTTTACGACAGTTCTGAGGAATATCACCTTCAAACTTCTATACAAACTGGCTACAATGAGCACATTTTATGCACCTGCGTGAGGGCCGTAACAGCAGATTCTTGATTTCCTTATTTATCGAGCTGCGACGGATCAAGTTTTTTACTCTTCTCACTGTCACAGTATCATTTATATGATCATTTATACCCTTATTTGTATGAGATCCCTTTACAACTTAATCTTTGTGGACGCTTTGCCCATACTTTGTCTACTAATCAAAAGTTGGTCCTCTATGTGATTTATGCTGAAGACATTATCTGAGATACCTACCGAATCTGAGTGCCTATTTTTTCAACTGAATTGATTGTGTACCCCATCCTACGTTGCGATCAGCAAAGTCATTTCCACAAAGGTCATGCGATTGCGAACCCAGCTCTGCGAACTCACCTATATCACGTGACTTTATCGGTTTGGTACCTTCTATTGTTTCATCTCGTTGTGTTTCAACCATATAAGTTTTGGCAGAATCAAATATATGTTGCACAACACGCTGCACGCTCCAGAAGGCAAGCCTATACTTACCCGTGGAGATGCGATAGAGTTGTTGGATCCCGCGCGAATTCAAAAGGGGGGCTCCGGGCAACCCCTCCGATGTTCTTCCAACAATATGTTTTGATTTCTCCACATGATCTTTATTAGACTCAAACTTAAGTCAAAATCAAGATTGTGTTATGAGATATTTCCAACCTTAGGCAAATTATGAGTACTATTAAGATGAACGTTCTAATATTTCCGACCTTGCAACGAGTGTCTGCTTCGTTCATCTACTTTGTTTTGCGACTCTTCGCTTCTTCCAGCTTGTCTTAAATTTCTTGAATCGGTAGCCATACTTTAGTCCGATTATCAATGCCGGCACGCCTAATAAAATCGACCTTTCGCGATTGCCTATTAATTAACGCAGGTGGCACATTCAGCGGTAAAGCATTCACGAAACTATTTATAATTCAGTAAAGCATTTACCATAAAGAAAGCCCAGATAACACGTTGATCACTGCTTTGAGCTCACCATGATAAGGAGATTCAATAATATTACGTATAGTGGTATATATATATATATATTATATATAGAGGGTAATATAATACGTATAGTGGTGAAAATTGTTTGTCATCGGTGATACGGCGTAGATGAACCTTCTACTCCAATATCCTGACTCAGAGGTGATTTTTCAAGCTAAATGGATATCAATACGACGACAAACCATGTATCAACACGATGATTTTTGATGTTATTTAAAATGAACGGGCAGAGTATACATGGATTCTACCACGTATATACGATACTTTGGATCACGTAACACTAAAATTTTTCTATCAGAATGAACATCAGAAGACAGAGATTGAACAGGAGCAAAAAAAGGCTATATTGTGTATCTCAAACGCGTCAACAAAGGCTGGTGTATGTTCGTGATACCACGTGAATGTCAGCTGAGTTAGGTCAAAGCAATATCAACTCAGTAGTTTCGAACAGGGAACAAGGTTTGTTCGCGCACATAATTACGAATATATTATATATATTAGAGTAAAACGACAGTAGATTGTGTACTGCCACGCCTATTAACCAAATAGCATAGTCTGAAAATATTCTTTACAAAGAAATTTACAAAGTGTGGCCGTTTATATATGTAGTTAGTAGGTGAAGTTCAATTAACAGATTCGTAAATTCGAACGTTACCTATACTTATCTTTATCTCAAAGGCAAGTAATTTTGCATGGTAATGCGTCTATGACGACGACATTGAAGACGGCTCAGACCGTTTCGATAATTACTTTTGGCCTAACGACAAAGCACTAACTTAAAATAATAGAAATTTTATGGATATGAAAAATTATCTATTTTCTTTTTCACACACGTAGCTCATCAAAATTACTGACATCAGCAAAAGGAAATGGGTATCGTCAAATTCCTCTAGTAGTTCTGTAGTCCAGGGGTCAAGAACTAAATCCTTGCTCATTGCAGTGTGTTCACTCTATACATAGGGGGCTCAATGGTAAGAGCTGCTTGCGTACAAACTGGAAAGATACAAAGGCAGTGTAGATTCGAGTCTTGGCATAAACAAAAGTTGATACCCCAGTAAAAGTTCGAACAACCTTTTGTCCCCGTCAGTACTTGCAGATTGATTGTATTGAGACTCCCGCTACCTTAATATATCCTTTAAGCAATAATAGCAAAAATTGTCACAGAAGAGACAACTGAGAGACCGCTATGGAAAGAGTGTGCGATCGCTCATGTCTGTCAAGTACGGCAAATCTAACTTGTCGTTTCTAATAAGTTAATTGCGTGCAACTTGAAACAGGTCTAATGTTGCGCCAAACGTGAGTTGCGTTAAATTAATCTGCGATAGAGGTCAGGAAGACTATAGCAGGATTTTTCAACTCACGTATTTTTCATTTCAAAATCTTCGTAAAAAAATTTTCATTCAAAATCACGCTTGTTCAAGTTGATTTTTATTACAATAAAAAGCTCAAACATTTTAAATGTCCACAGATGATGATTATTAAAGCGACCCTTGAAAGTATATGTTGGATAAAATATAGTTAGATAAGTATACATTAATACATTAATAGAATGGTTCATGGACGCATAGCATTAACTTGCCATTATTCAGGAACTGAATCGTATCGTTTCCCAATTAGATTCTTGTGTTCGTACTAAAGTCGGCCTGAAGTGCCTCGGTGCTGTAGTTCCTGTCAGAACCTTGCCTATTTCATTCCGTTATCAATGCTCATCGATCTAAAACTGATGGAAATTCTTAAAAATATATTTTTCGTTATTCCGTCTACACTGGTGACGCCCTTTCCTTTATTTAAAGTAGCAACCTATAATATTTTCCTGTTTTAGGTACCCCATCCATTAGCTCATACGTCTTTGCATAGCGCGATAGCCGCACAAACCAATGCGTGTTATGTTAGAATGTGTGTCTATTTTATTTATTTCGAAAGTACATAAAACATGCCAAAAATATTAAAAAAAATATATATTATTCTATACTTTACCTTTCGACCTATATTCACACTAACATTGCGGTGGAATTTGAATAATTAGAAATTTTAGAGGAGTTATCAAATATTTCGGAACCCTTCAAGTAATATTTTTTTTTTACCTTATGTAATTAAATATTGGATATTTGACGTGCAAAAGGTGGACTCTTAAATGCCCACTGAATGCACAATAATAACTACACAGTGCCCACCTTGATAAAAGTACAATAGGCGGACATTTTGTTGTTGCTTTTCGTTTAACTTATAACAGGACTATCGAATTCAGCCATATTGACAGTTAACCGGACATACCTTGAAATAACTGAACGTAAAGACTCCTGCCACATTAATCGAAAAATGTACATTTAGTATAAAAAAAAGTGACAATTTTGTTGGCTGCTATATAAGATTCATATCGGGTATCTTTCAGCTCCATTTGCCATAGTCAGTGAAATTAGGTTGTAACATCTAATATGATAGCATTACTAAGTATATCTATAGGTGCACTCTTAAATACCCTTATATTAGATTCACTTATCCAGTTTTCTTTTTGTTCCACTAATGTTTCACTAATAATAAAAATAATTAAAAGGGGATTTCTTTAAATAATCTTTACATTTATTTTATCATTATTAATCAAGGAAATTATTCAAGCGACAATGCTATAAGGTTATGTATCTATTCCAAAACATTTCTGAAAAACACAAACATTTCATTAACTCTCTGTTTGGCGATATACTTCATGGATAAGTTGACAGCGTGGTTGTTCGGCTTGTGACTTGTATTCAACAAGTAAATCATTATAAAGGCCTTTTTTTATCAAAAAAGAACCAGGCTATGATTTTAATATGCATTAATTTTGATTTAGCCAACTTTTAAAAATGTTCTTTTGTTTATTATTAGAGCATTTACGGAATGGTTATTAGCCAATCTATGAATTACTGAAAATCAAAGACTCAATTAAACACTATTAATGCTTATTTCGACACATATATATACACATATTGATGAATACACCTGGAACTAATTATCGTTAAACAAGAGTCATTAGAACTAAAGGTCTCTCATTAACCAAGTCTGCATTGTAAAGAAAAATCTCTTTTAGCTCTGCTATCAGCGTTTTTCAATCATCATTGATTCACTCTCGTAACAAAGACGTTTTCCTTTTAGTCTTTCTACTACATCATTATCCTTTCTTCCTTTCCATACTTGCCTTCCGCTTAGGCTAGCCATCTACCTATTCGTTCTCTTTACTTCAACATTCTATCTAGCCTAAACAAATTCATTTCTATGGGGCGCAGATGAAAGCATCCTAACGTCTTAGCTATTCTATCTATCACAGACTGGGCGCGGTTAGCAGTAGTTTCTCAATAGACGTTGACATGGAGACAATGATTTTTCAGATGAAGGTGGAAATACTAATAATAGATAAGGAATAAACAAACAAACGATTAGTTCAGTAGAACGCTTGTGTTACCAGGTGTCGCGGATATTTGTACCGCAAATGTTTTCGCGCCATATGCGCATTATGCGCTTTGAACATGGCTGACCTTCGTAGATCCACATGTTTTGTACCGTCTAATGTCTTTCAAAGCTGTACAAATCCGATTATGTCGACCTTTAGCCTTAGCTTGTTTGCATTATAGAAACGAGCTAAGTTCTGTGTTCTGAGATATGGCATTTAGCTCTTACTTCACTTCCGAGACCTGTTCTCCATCGTTTTCAGTTTTCTTATGTTCTACCCCATTTTGCTTCGCATTCAGACCAAACAAGCCCATAACATTACCTGGCTAGTTAAATGCTCTTAACTGGGTAACGCAGTGTTACCCATCCAGCTCTCTTTATCGCGATTTAGATATATTTGTTAATGAAAGATGACAAAGGGACTAACTATATATCGACCATCTGCTGCACATTTTGAAGCCTCGTAGATTTTGTACTCTTTGACTCTTGGAGGTTATGGGTAAATGAGCCTTTGGTATGTTTGCAAGCTTCTCTCACAAGGTGGCGTCGTAAGTCACCGGTGACAAATGTACGTCATGCGTAGAAAGAACGTACGTACAAGATATGACGAAAATTACCCTATATTCAAGAGTGCAATGGAAAGAGCAATTGTTCGAAATCAAGTCCGCAGTTGGGAGAAATAAGCATCTAGCTTCGAAAAGAAGCAAACTGTACTGCTTTTCTTCTAAACTAGATTGAAAAACAATGTTTACAGTTGAATAAGGTGTTTCCAAAACTATAAGTCTAATTTCTATTCAATTACAATTGTATTCTTGTCCAACTACGACCACATTGTTAGGGAATTATCAGAAGTAATCAACCCAGTCATAAAGGCAGAGAAGGTTAACTAATACCACGCTATCCGATGGAAAGGATCAAATGAATGCATATCAATGGCGTTCCAATGCAGTCTATTAATTGTAAATAGCGTAGCATAAATCGCAAAAGTTAGCTAAGTTTTCTATATAAACGAAATAATCATGACAAACAAAACACACAGTAGCGATCTTCAAGCAAAATGCGAAATTATTAGTGAAACTTACACAAGAAACAATAGATACCATTAGATTTTTGAGGGGTAGGATTAAGTTTAGTAAATTTGAGTACAACGTGAGGCGTTGGCTTACATTTCAAATACATAGGATAGTAAACCCGAAACAGCGCTTTTTTTTGTTTTTCTTTATTATAGGTAATATCTAGATTTTCACGAGTCTTTTTTATGGACTCGTCATCAGTGCGTTGGTCTGTACTGGTTCGAAAGTCCTGTACTTCTTTTGAATACGTGAAGTCACTTTTTTACTGCTGCGTTTCATTTTACTTTTGAATACTTTGAATTAGTTTGACTCCGGCTACCTTCTACGTAACTAGTACTCGTGGTTATGAGTGTTGGCAATCTTTTCGTTATCTTCATTCAGTTTTATGTGCGCAGTTAACGGCACGTATTTTGCTGTAAATTTATCCTTCAAACTTGTTCTTAAACCTGTTCGATTTGAGCTACTGCGCTATTCAGCGGCGTCATACATATATACTTATTCAGATACTTATATCTGGCTTTGTTTATACTTTCCCTATGATTAAAACGGGTAATATAAGTTGGCGTAATAAATATTTGAAATAAGTTATCGATTTCCCTTGGTTCTGTTCACGACAAAGCAGCGTCGTAAAGCATTAAAGAAGCTTACGATTTCCCCTGTCTTCATCGAGCTTTATCAGAACTCATAAAGAGGACATTGTCGTTCTGTTTGATTTCTCGAGACAGCCATTACAGGTACTAGAAAGAAGATGGTGGCTTTGATCATAAAGCATGAAGTTGTTTTATTAATTACATTTTCTATTCAGATCGACTGTGGAGACACAAGATACCTATGTAGCCCTTAGAAATTTTTTTCAGTTTTTAAAGAAGGACCGGATGATTTCACTCTTCTGCAAAGGTGAGAGGCAGACAGCTGAACGTGGCGAGTCAACTGGCTTGCCGAGGAGACGCTAGTAATCTCATACGATTCCTTAATTAGTGTGAGAACATAATGGGCGGTTTGTATTTAGAATATTTTTTAACAGTAATTTACAATATGAACCCTTGTATGCATGCTTAAGTTGTCGCTTACGTTGGCTCATTCATTGATAGATTAGATTTTTATGACAGAATCATAATATCCAAAATTGTCCACATATGAAAGTACGATTTTGAATGATGTGCTGATGGAACTTATGTTTCGCTTGAGCTGGACGCAGATATATGTCTGAAGTCGTTGGTATGTGGATCACATTGCGTTTATGATGATGCCGTTGGAAATCGTGTGGATCGTATTTGGATGAAACCAGAAACGGTCGCTGGTCTCCCCATATGTTGCGTCTGTTTCAAATTTATCCGAAAGTTCAATACTTTTTTTTTGCATATTTTGGCTATAGAGATACGATTCGTTAGTTGAACTTATAGAAGCACCTCGCTATATAGAGTTATAACTTTTCTCCTTTTCGGTAGTATTTTGAGCGCCAGTAATGGGTGTAGATACTTTCACTAAACGATATTGTTCCGAATCAATAGTTAGGATATTTCAGCTTCTGAGTAGGGCGTATATCAAGTCCGATATATAACACATTTTCCGGCACTTATATTTGTTATATGTTCATGCTGCAAATATCAAAGAGTTGCCAAGCAGGAGGCGGTTAAACGACGAAATAGCTGATGATTCAACCTCATTTCATCTCCGTAGCCACAGACGTCTAGATGAAATACCTCTTTTCGAAGTGACTGCGACAAATGGCGGTGCAGTATAGCAACTGTTGCAGTAACTAACACGAATTATTGTTATATCTCAAACATATTCAGCGATAGGGTGCACCATAAGTCAAGAGAAAAGTGCCCAGATAAGATTTCTGCGACAAATCCAAGATGTACAACCTTCTAGAATTGAAAATATGCTTGATTTTAACATGAAAAGCTACAATTTGTCAAGGATCTCCAAATCGAACTTATCGATCACTGGTCAATTCTGGTTTGTTAAAGAGTGGTGGCTAACGTTGTCCTACAGTCGTTAAAATTTGAAATAAATAAGTTCACTTTCAGTAATTTTGAAACGATAAATAATCCTTTAGTAGTGAGAATTTGCAATGCCTTGCATATATACACAAATGTTTTTTTTTGTTATCTGAATAATAACACATGCACGACCGGATGCTATCAGGGCAAAGTTTATTTTGTGTTTCCAGTACAAGGCAAAGCTTTGATGGCTGAACCCGCTTCGGTCAAAATTACTGTTGACTAACTTTCAGCTCCTTCTTTATAGTCCACTCCGAAGTAACCCGGATCTTCTTTTAGTTATACTACTGATCGGCAGAAAGAGTAACGTGTGCTACCGGATCAACAGACCGGAATCACTTCAGTTGGGTTCTCTACTACATTAGATGAACTACATTTCTAACGGAAGGGAGGGGGGGGGGGTAGAGCCTTTCCAGTTTGCCTGCGTAGCCAACATGTTATGCATCATCTCTTTTTCTGGAAATCTGTTCAGTCAGACAGTCAACGGTCTGTTCTTTTCTGTAAACAGCTTTGTGGTCAGCCCATCCCCGCTAGGCCTACCCTCTATAAATGTGCAGATGTAGCGCACAAAACAACTTAGCTCTACTGTCAGGGTTATTTTTACGTTTTGCGTTAGAAAAAGTTTAGTGCTCTAGTGCGCTCCAATGCATTGGATTGCGCCAGGGTGTGAAACACGTCGTCATCTACAACGTCCGCGCATAGCAGATCCGTGCCTGAAGGGCCTTTTTTTGTTGGATGCAGGCAACGTTGAGCTGTCCGTACTCTGTGAGCGTTTGTGTGAGGGAATAGGATAGTTGCTCTAGCCAATACCTCATATTCAAGGTGATGTTCCCCACAGCTGCTCCAGAAGCGTGGAAAGAAATGGAAGTCTGCTCGTTTCGCCACTTGCTCAGCGAATCGTTCTTTGCGTCCACTAGTGAGTACCATCAGGTTATCTGTAGTTTTTGCCAGCACGAGAGCTACCTGCATACTGATTGTCCGGTGTGCCTGAGATACATTTACAGCTGGAACACGTTAGATACTTGAAAAAAGCCTGTTGTTAGAATTTTGGGTCGAGCCCGGTCTCTTCCAGTATGGAGTTCCAAGCGAAACGATTAGCTGCGCTATCGCCGTCAAGAGCCTTCTTTTTCTCTTTTCGAGTTCATGGATGTTTTCTTTAGGTTTGCGGAGACTTTCATATATTTGGCTACTGCGCGTTTTAGGTGCTTTGTACCCCACGCGACCTGTTCTAGCTGAATTCTTAAGTACTTCACAACGTATGTGCAACACGGATACTGTTCTTTTGCTTTCGACCCCCTGTTGCTATGTTAGGACGTTCTCTTTTTGCCTATTAGAAGCACTGCTCATGACTTGGCCGGCACCAGACTCAAAGGGCACTCTATTATCTGGATAGCTACTTCGGCTAGTGTCTGGTCTATGCGGCTTTCCAGGCTTTTCGCTGTCCGTTCCCGTCCCGCTGCCAGAGAATCGTCTGCGTATGCGATCAGGTCTCCCATATTTGGCGGCCCAATAGTTGTTAAGTTCCATCAGACGCCAGATTATTAAGCTAAGATCCCGGATTGGACCCTTGCGGGCTTGTAACATCTATAGCAATCACGGTGCTTTGATTTATCACTGTCCGACTGTTCAGGTAGCTCGAGATTACGCGTACTGTGTACTGAGGGACATTTTGTCCTTTCAGGACAGCTGTTGAACGTGCTTTTAACGTCCAGATAAACGATCAGGAGCAGGCCTTTTTTTTTGCAGTGTGTTTTCTCTGGTTTTCACGGCGCTTCGGAGAACCCCGACGATCGCTGATAATTTCGACCGATGCTTCCTGAAACCATATTGGTTTTTTATAAACAAAATGTCTCTGGGAAGTCTCTCAGTGTAATTTCAAACATATAGCGTCGAAATTATTTACTAACAGTCGTTGAAGGCAACTGAAATGGTATGAGCTAGTGCTTTTAAAAGTTAGCACAACCTCATCAGTTTCTAAGAGCCCTGGAAACAGTCCGTCCTGCATGGTTTTTATAGACATAGTGGCTACCAGCATACGAAATTTATAGTGAACTAAGGAGCTTTCATGACAATCGTAGGAATTCCATCTGTCCCTGGAGCTTTTCTAGGCTTTATGCGTTTCCCAGATAAGCGTACCTTATCTATCGTCACCAGGGGCATATTCTTACCTCCCATTTGTTCTTCGTAAGAGAAGCGGTCAAGCTTCGTGTGCGTGGAGAAAAGTGTGTTATTATTTCCCTCCTTTCTTTCTCTGTCAGTTGTGCACCTGCCCTTTTCTTAGTCTTTCTTGTAATCATCTCGTAGAGGCATCCCGAAGGGGTTTCCTGAATTTGTTGCAAATAACGCTGGCCACAACAAATATGTATTTAGCCAAGTATACGTGATTATTGAATAATAAAGATTCTGTCATATCAAATGTTCGGCTTCTGCTCGGTCTCACAGCTCGCAGAGCTGAAGCATGATCCAATGAGTACAAAACGTGCCTGACTGATAATAAATACCGAGAAACTATTAGGAGGCCTCCCATTATTAGGAACTTAATAGCCAGCATAACCTTTCAGACATATCGATGTTAGGCTCTCACATATATATATATATATATATATGTGAAAGGAAACAAAGGAGGGCGAAGAAAAAGACCCTGTGAATTTAATATTTCTAAGCACTGGCGTTTCAGTTGTTTTCAGCATTGTGCGGTATTACGCCCGCAAACTCATATGTTTATTTGTCGCCACATGCAGTGTTTTTATATTATTTATTACAATCTAAACTGATCGTTACTGGTTTAGATACAAGGAAACTACTATAATTAGGCTGCTGTAATACAGAAACTGCTGAGATAACTATTACACTCAATGAAGCGCTAAATGTGTTCACAACCTTGGTTGCTAAATAAATTATAATTTTTTGTGGAAAGCCACCTTATAAAATGACAGCATACTTTAAATCGAACACACGCAAATAATTCATATAGTCAACATAAATGTTATAGCAGCGTGTTAGGAATATCAAACACAAGCGGATAAATGCGGTTGAAAACAAATTTTTTGTAAGATTTTTCATATCAGCCACAAACCGTGTTCGGCGGAACTTGATGCAAGGTTAATTTCTACTTCTAGATAATATCTAGATAGATTTTTATAATTTAGATAGATGTAGTCGAACTATATTTTGTTTTTTTTTTTTTAAAAACGTAATGTTCTTCACAAAGTAGCTTGTATATTTGGCTCATAAACTAAACCTGATTACCAATACTAGCTATCCTGGAAAAACAGTGCTTTGGGCAGATAAAGCCTTGGTTTTGAATGGAACAATGAAGACAAAAAATAGCTTAGGAAAAGTAGTATTTAGTAAAGTAGATTAGGATTTCGCTGCTGATTCGATCTGTGTATTGTTCGAACTTAGAAAACCAGTGTTCAGTACCGTTAGACTTGACAATACCAGCGACTACAATCATGTTATTGTGTTAGCGAAAATGGGTTAGAACCGTCATTCTAGTGATCTTTCTAGTCCATTTTCAAAAACGCAAACTAGCCATGGTTTTATTAGATTGCATGTTCATGGGTTATGACCAGGCAACTTAGTCCTGTCCGTCGTTGATTGAGGTGACCGAATTAGTAGGCAGACTGGTCTCGCTAATGATACTGTTATCGGCTGTGAAGCGTATTAGCAAATAATAAAAAAAAAAAGCGCAGGAGCATGCTATGAGACTTTTATCACAACAGATTAAGGAAATAATATGCTATTTAGGCTCATTTCGACTCGGGGAGGATCTGATTATTAAATTAATGCTTGTTAGAACTTTCAACTACTTATCTATCTATGCTCTTAGAAAAAAAAACAAGGTACAATAGATTAGTATTTCCTTATCGTATCGTTTCTATCGAATCAGGATGTGTTGTTAGCAAACAGTGAATTAGCGATCTCTATCTTGTTTTTTTTTTTTATTAACAGATTATATCATTCGAATGTAATGTTTTTAATTGTAATCTCTTTCTTTTTTGGTGGATCACAATGACATCTGTTTCTATGCTATAAAGGCCATTAATGCCTCGATCTTAACACGGCGGGCTACAATATAAAGCCACATACGTTTGCGTTCATGCTATAGGTGCAAATGTCCTTTATATTCATTTAGCATTTTCCGCTAATGAAAAATTGTGCCTGGTACCATAAGACTCTAATGTCGTCTCATCAAAGGAAAGAAAATCAGTACTAACAGTCACTAACAAAGCAGCTAAAGAACAATGTACATACACGTAGGAAACCGTTTCTTTAACAATATACTCACAAAACGTTCTAAATAAAGACTAGTTTTACTAAGTGAACTAAGAATTTTTTTTCTAAAATTGGATAGTTTTTTCTCACTTGGCTACTTTGTTATCTTGTTATTTTTTTCCAACGCGTTCAGCCACCTGAGAGGAGAATCTGTAACGACCGAAGCCTTTACTCGATTGATCACAAGGTTGTAATACCTAGACGATTTAGCTTATCTGAGCTGCGCGTTCCGTTATCCTCAGCCGTGACGGTGCATGAATCCGTCGCTTAACTTTCTCGGATTGACTTTCATACCCTTCTGCTGTGTCCGCTCTTTATGTATCCGATTAAGAGCTGAAGCTAACGAGAAGACGTTCACAGAAAGGGGGAAAACATTTAGTGAATTAGTCGTTTTACGAAACAGGGCACTAAAGCGATGGCGTAGGTTGACAGAGGCTGCAGATGCGCCGGACTTGCAGTGTTCTTCGATCGTAAACTTCATCGGAGATCTGCTATAAGCAAACCAGGGGTAGTTTTCGATCAGGCAGTCTAAAAATATCTTTTTTGGTCTATCTCTTTTTCTGTTCTCCTCAGAGCAACATTCACTGCATAAAACAGTCGCTATTAGGAAAGGTGTTGAGCGTCTCATCAACATCAATATTCTACCGGTAAACGTCTATTGCTCTCGGTCGGGTAGGGATTTTTCCAGGGATGTAATAAATACTTATGTAATGACATTTGCGCCACTGGGATATGAGTAGCAAATGAATCGTTGACTCTAAACCAATCACCTTATGATTGTAAACCTGCGTACCTACGAATCTTTTTAGCCGAGACGTTTATATTACGTCAGTAATACGTAAAAACTATTTGGCCTCAATACAAGTCGAATAAGACAGTCTAACCGGTCAATGAAGTAAGTACCTTCGGGATATTTGGGCTATTTATTTGAGACGGTGTAAAGTTTACAATCAAATTATATACGATTTAACATTAGAGGCCCTATGGCAAAAAATAATTAGCACAAATATTTTGATGAATCGGGTGAGGCTTAGAATAATGGCGTCAAATATGTTAAATGGACCGAATGATGAAGAAAGCTGGGTGGTTTTTTTGTACTTTTTAAAGAAAGCTGCTTTGATAATATTATTGGACCGCGTATTGACATGACTGGCGTCCTCCAGACCACTGTACGTACGGTACCAGGTGTCCGTGCATGAGACTTTTAGATACTACCGCTTCCCTATGTTTCATAGTCACGTTCATAATTCTTGTCGTCGTATACACGTTTATCTATAAAATAAAAGTGTTTTGTGACTGTTCTGTGTTTAGTAACCTTTGTGGCGATCTGCTGTCAGGAATGAGCTTTTGCTTGGTGATACTAAATTAGCGTATCGCAGATTGCTTTCTTGTGTTGTCTGGGTTCGACTGTGGCCAAAATCTGTAACGCTTGCGAACGTGTTAGCTATAGAGTTATGAAATAGCTAATGAATCGTGATGTTACGTGTACCGTACTACGGACCATCAGACACTTTTTGCATGTCCAGTTGTTTTTCTATTTCCGTGCTTAAATTATTGGTGGTTAATTTAGTATGAAGTGAAGTACTCTGTAATTTTATAAAACATGTCTATGGCGTGGTCAAACCACACGCCTATCCGTAAGAATGGCCCTAATGTAATAGTTTAATAAACTAGACTAAGCATTTTTTTGTTGGAGACAAAAGACGCCTATATTATTCAAGTTAGCTCAATATGTCAAAAAGTTACGGCCTTTTGGGGGAAATCACATAATGATTTTTTTAGAAAAAAAACCGATCCATTATAGGAGCATATAGGACTAGGCCCACCGAGAGACGCGATTCTATTAGACGAACTGTGTTCAGCATTGATAGTAACCTAATAAACCTGTCGTTTGTAAGCCAATAAGCATCAATTGTCCAAAAGAGATGCATTTTATACAACAAGCCTAATGGCTATCAAGTTGAGTTTGGTAGATGTTACGGTTAGCTTGTCAAAAAGAGAGTGTGAGCTAGTTTCTTAACCCCCCAGATTTATTCTCTGGATAACCATTACTTTTGAACTTTAGCGTATATAAACGTATAATACATAACTCGATCGGTAACTGTGGGGTTCAGTAGTATCATTGTTAAAATGAAACGGAGCACGAAAGGTAATCGATTGTAAAATGCCGACTGGGCAAAGAAAAATAATGTCGATTAAATTTAAATCAGGTAAGTCAATACGAGGTATAATCCCAGCATGATGATGTAAGATATTTTAGTAATCCTTATTGCCAATTAATGGTGACCTTGATAATGACTGAATATTGGTTGTATTGATTTCAATAAAAACGTTTACAAGCATTAGAGAAATATAAACGCAGCTTACGTAGGGTATAACAGGTGCGAACTTTCTGTTAAATTTAATTTGTCCCTGCTTTTAGGGAGATCGATAGCCGATTTAAATACGACCCTCTTATCTAACCACCAAGGCCCGGAAAAAAAAGCTTTTCAAAGATTTCGATTTGCTTTTAATTCTTTCACATCCAGCTGGTCGATTTAGCTGGAAACGCCTGGCATTATGGCGTGTATAGCCGTGCTTTCAAAGAGACCCACTAAACAGAAGGGCAAAAGCAACTTTAGATCAGCAATGTACCACATTTGGAATTGCTAAACAGTTCACTTCTATGTCAAAGAACACAACTATTCTAAATAAAAGCGAATGAAGCTGTCTTTTAGTTTTGGCCTGATGATGGTTCGGCCAAGGCCTCGTCTGGTCCTACTGCAGCAATTAGTTAAGAATATCTAATTAATTAAGCATTATCGTTAAATCTTTTTTAAGACTCAATATACTATCAGTGGTCAATTGAACTGTTCTATTTTTATAAAGTCCACCTAGGTTATCACATCGCCATTGAACTTTACTCCATCGAAAATTTACGTCGGGTTACAAAAACGATACATTTATTTAGAATTGGTCATTTTTTCCGGGCATGCTTTAGGCAGTATCGGTAACGCGTCGGTAGTTCTGGCGTTAAGTGAAATACCTATTTAAAAATGAAGAGAATCATCATTAGAAGTTCACATTGATTGGTTGTTGCTGTTTAATATTTTGATTCAAATACTTTAAAAGATAATTTTTAATTCATTTGAAGCTCATTTGGTGTTTTTGAACAAAATGTATGATCTGATAAAAAGATATTTCCTTTGGCGTACACATAGCAATCGATAGTAAAACATTGTCTTGCACAAAATGAATGTACTTGTCTGCATTTTCTGTGCATGAGATAATTTACAAAAATTCAGCTTTATTACCTTGTGAAAATTCTCAAGTTATTATTGCCCCCTGTCGAGTTCATGATCAAATGAGTAGATAAATCGCCATTTTCGAATTGGCAGGTCGGCGGACTTACGCGCTTAGTGTTAAATCAACGGCGGAGGAATCGGTGTAAATGTTTCAGTATCAAAAATAAGAACATCGAGCAAACCAGCCAACGCTCTCTTGTATTAGGTTAACTCTTCCGAGCTTTCATTAAAGCCCACTTATAAGTGCCGGGACCATTGCATAATAGGAAAGTTGAAAAAAACTTTAGGCTCTTTAGGTCAAATCTCTTAAAACTTTTCACTCTAATCCAGAAAGGAATATACTATAGCCTCTAACTGAATGTTCATGTAGGCTTATTTATAAAAAATAAGCATGCTTTCGTACTGACTAGATCGGAATACCTTATAACTGGTAAAATTATCGTAAATCCTTATAGGTAGTTCCTAGAACGCTAACGAACAATTTTATATGGCCGATTGAATGAAGCTATTCTAGCAACATCTTATGTCGTAGGCCTCTGTTCAGTCTCTCTAGTGACTGCGCAAGTTTTCGGGCCATTTTTAGTTGGCCTTTTCAATACATCCCCTGTAATCGTTAAGCCGTGTATGGGTCTTCCTAGTAAATGGTAATTTATCATCGTTTGAAAGCAGATTAGTG
Source organism: Varroa jacobsoni (assembly GCF_002532875.2). NCBI lineage: Eukaryota > Metazoa > Arthropoda > Arachnida > Mesostigmata > Varroidae > Varroa > Varroa jacobsoni. The sequence continues at coordinate 22,699 of NW_019213405.1, forward strand.
CTGTAGAATTAAGGAGGTGGGGCACTGAAAAAAAATGGACGCCACCTGATAGACGTCGCGGGTCGCTCTCCTCCTATGTAGTGGTTCACGTCTGGTTTGTTGAAATCACGTTTGCTGCCACGGCCTCGTGTTTTATTCATATAGACGTACAAAAAGTTGGCGGAAGTTTCCTTGTTGAACTGCTTTTCGAAAGAAGAGTTCAGCTGCGTTGGTTGCTGGTTATAGCACGAGAAGTACGTACATCTAAACTCTATATGCACTTGCACACAACATGGGGGAACCACAATATGAAGGGTGAGAGCCGAAGTTGATGCTAGACAGTAGCGTCAACCAAGAATGGATGCCTGTAATAAGCATATAAACGAAACTTTTCTAGAACATGGTCAGGATGAAGGAAAACCACCTAGTGACGCTGAGTTGAAGCTGTCTAGACAACGGAACTTAACTTATGATGCTTATTATCGTAAAATGGTAACGAGTTTCTTTATGAGTCTCTAGGACATGTAAAGTGGTCTATGCTTGAAAGAGGCTGAAGACACATCCCGTCCAATGGTGCAGGCCAGTCATCTGAAACAATATTTAACGGTACTACCTTATTTAAAAACGTTTAGATAACAGAACAACCCATTTAAAGACACAACGTTCACAAAGTAATGCATTTCTGCATGACAGCGTACTGTCGAGCATATTTCATGCCTCGGTTTGGCTTTTGAAAAGGGAGCCATAAGGAAGTTAAACGTTCAGCTTCTACAAGATGGTGAGGACGGAGTTTGGACTGTATGGAGCAATATAATGCAAATACTTTTTTTTTGCTTATAGAAACACACGAGCGATTAGTTTCACCTCTTTGTAATTTGGTCGACTTCTAACGAAAGTCGACTAATATCTAGTGGTTCTAGTAAATGTCATTTTTTAAAATTTCTCCAGTAAATACATTTAGAGATTGAAATTCCAATTTCGTATGACTCTAAAGAACTAAAAGTTTTCAAGTATTTGTTTTCAAAATCGACGAAAGAAAAAATCAAGAAAAAACGACCCGCTTAGCTCTCATTTTATACGGCCTCATTTTCCTTTCATTTCGAAAACTTCATTTTGTGCAGTTCACATGAAGCGTATTTTACGCGTAATAGTTTGAATCTTTTACTTGTTTAAGTTACTTGACAATAATTGCTTTAAGTTGGCCACGGAACAAACCCAGTCCATAACATTATCAGTAGCCCAGTGGGTATTGTTCAGCCAGAATCAAATAGGGCTATCCGTGCGTAAGCTTTTCAGGCTCGAACGACATGAGGCCCAAAAGGTAGAAAAGTTTTACGGTGCCAATGGATGCAAAAACCGATGTAATCTAGATGACGTATCCCAGAGGTGATGGATGATCTCACCTTGAATACAGAGTCTCTGCGTAGAAACTTCATCAAAAAAAGAAGATCGCTTTTTGTGTCTTCTTTGATTAATTTCTCATCTTTTACTTCGTCGCCATCTATTTCCCATACACGGACGTCCTTTTCGAGCGCCTTTGAAATTTTACAATAACCGAAAACAGTATACAAATCGTCGTTTTTGAATGTTCTCAATCCTGATGAAGGTTTGCCAGGCGGAAAGACATTAGCTATTAGTTAGCCTTTACTTAGACTCAAAAATTACACTGTTCCTACCTTCATGATGGGTGCGTGATCTTTTAAATGGAAGTGGCTTTCCTATAGTATTAAGAACAGCACGTCCACTACGAAAAACAGTCCTCCAAAGGTGTCTTAGTAAATATCGAGGATCGCATATGTACAGGTGTACGTGCATACATTGACGCACATGCTTGGACTGTCAAGTTTTTGATTGAAAGTAACCAGGGCTCTTTGCTTTGGGTTATGAACAACAGGAGTTACTATATATTATAATGGAGCACCAGAGAATAAAAAGTATATACGGTTAAAATGGTATTACAAGCGCTAGATGCACATATGCAAATTCCGGCAAAGTACCTGATAGCTTAAACAAAATGTTGTTTACTCTCGTTGTTTACCTAGCAATTCCGACAGATGTTGTCGCCCAACCGGTTCAACTATGATTTCATTTAATGCTAGAATATTCGAATTTTTCTTAGAATCTAAAGGTCTATTGCATACACTAAACACGGTTTTTTTTTCTGGGTCATATCACTGAAACTCGGCACGAAGAGTTACAAAGGAAAACCCGGTAGCTTGTGGCCCGATAAGTTTGAGTAGATTTTCTGCTTTTCCAATGCTAGGCAGAAAAACTGAAAAAATTATACGGACGTTTCGATAACCAAACAAGCTTCTATAGAGAAGGAAGTTCTACGGCCTTTTCGTACGTCTATTTTAATTGGTTTCATGTTTTTATGATTTACTTAATACATTCTAGTTCTCCCTTGAAGTTCCTATGCAGCGGTTGTTCAAGCGACAAATGAAAAAAAAAATAGTATTTATAGTCCATACTAGCTTTCACACGAAACATGTGCCTAACGTAGCAATTTTTCTATCAGAGATATTTGTATCGTATCTTCGTTAATGTATAAAGTCAGCGAAAACTAAAGCAGACGCTGTGTTACGCCATGCTCACTTTATTAGAACCTCTATGGAGTAAGCCCGTAGTCTCAGTACGGATGCGTGATCTGTGCCTCACAAATGCAGCATAGCTTTTTAAAGGCTGATGTCGTGTAAATGAATTTCCCTAGAAATAGCAAATTATTGCTGATTTCTACACGAGGAAAGCTCGTTCGACGTGCGCCGTTCTTCGCACAGTTCCTTTCTCGTTCCTGTTGAAAACGTTACGTTGTAGGGAAAAACTTTTACACACTCTTGCTCCAAAGTTCACCTAATAAATTCGAAAAAGCATTTGTTCTTACAGTGGCCTCGATGCTTTTCACTTTACTATGAACAGGTAAATAATTTTTTCTAAACTCTTCATGTACTAATTATAAATAATTCCGTTACGCGTTTTAGCCATTTGGCGATTTTGAGACGTGAAATGAACAAGCTACATAATATTTGATGAGTTGTGCCTGTTCGGTAACATGTCAAAGCGAGTATGCCTTACATCGAGTTTTAAATTAATCAGTTTGGTGTTAGTATTAAAATTTTTTATGTACTATTACTATCAATAAGTTAACTTTGATTGTGAAAAATTCACGTAAATGAATAAAAAGTATAGATTGAAAAAATATATTGATTTTTTTTGCCCAGTCCTATAATTATGTTATATATTCGACAATACACTTTACTGTTGAATGTGCGTATTGTCATGACCGTTTATTTACGACTGGCGAATATTGTCATTCTTTCTTTTGTAAGAGATGCTATACGTAACCTGCTATAATAACAGTAGTTAGTTACAGACCTATCTTTCCTCTGACACGTCGAGTGTTCTAGCACAAACTCTAGCTTTTCAAGGGCAGGCCGCAATCAGGTTACAAAGTTACCAATTATCGAGGCTAATAACCTAGTGTTCAGTCACTAGCAGACAATTGCTAATCTGTCTTATGACGTTCACAACAACACAATTCCTTATATAGCACTGTTGTAGACAACGGAAAAAGCTGGGATGGCGCAGTGGCAATGTTTTTGCCTATTAAAACTTAAAATACGTCCAGGTTCAAAAGCCGACGTAGATACCAGAAGCCAAACATGCAACTCTAGGTGTTTCCTAATTCGATATTACTATATCTGTCAGTAACACAATCGAAAATAGTACGACGTAATCATTGCGAACGATTTGTTTTTTTTTTTTTATCTGCAATGTCTTTCCGATTCACTTGTTCTACCGCCGATCGGCTTGTAATCGATCCTTGATGTTGAGGATCCTGATGAAGACAGTTGCTTTATTAAGGGTATTCAGAAAAATGCTATCATTTCTACCCTGAATAATTTCAAAATTTTACCAGTAACTAATGCTCTGCCAGACAGAGCAATTGTTCCCTCCAGCAATTCGGACTGCGATCGTAGATGATGGTCTGTTTGAGAGAATTACTCTATTAGTGGTATCCGTGCAATTTTTGGATAGTCTGATAGATAAAGCATTTCTACAAAGTGTTTAGAACCTTTTTGGTGTAAGGAATTCGTTTTTCCATGCCTCGGCATCGTTCTGCTTATTCCAGCTTGTGTCGACTAAGGGAACGATCTGGATGTGAACTAGAGGGAAATTGAAATCATGTTTTTACTAATCAAACGCAACTACGCGTTAAGCTAATGCTAGGATCTAAAAAAAAATATTATTAGATTTTTAAGTGTCTATCTAACTCGGAACTTTATAACCGGAGCTCCGGCAACCCATGTAGTGCCCTTTTTATTTCAACATAATCGTTTTCGTTTTTAAACTTTGTCACTGTTGCAGAGTGTAATAAAAACCAACGTAGTTTCGGTTTGCATATCTTCTGCCTGTAGGTGATCATTTAGGGGCTATAACTTTTTTATAAATATCGCCAAGGACGTTATACTGCTCAAGTTGCCCTTGAGCTGTCCTTTGGGAGGGAGCCGTAGCAGAGAATCATGGGAACTTACAGTGGCCTGAGCTTGAGCAGCCAATATTGCCCCAGGCCAGCATTACTTACCCCGTTATTCTGCTCTATTTCAAAGTGTTTTCATGTATTGCAAATTCATCCTGAATGGGCCGGGTCTGCCACCGTAGAGCACCGTCGTGTGGCCTTCTGGGACTCTTATGTTTGAAGGCATTCAAGTATTCAGGGACCTGCAGGGTAATAAAACCCGTTCTAAATATAACATTAACAATTCATTTTTCTGGCGCGAGTTCGAGTAAGAAATAATGGCGTAATAAAACCTTTAGGTTTATGTACTGCATCTTTCTACAGTCGTGATAGTCACGGGTGAAATCCAAACTGAAATCGTAATTATCAGACGGCGCAGATGAAATGGAACGTAATCTGATAATTTTCCCTTACATTACTACGGTCGCATAGATTGGATTTATAGATGAGCGAGCACAACTAGCTAGGTATAATTACATACCTAAACAACAGGATAGCGGATCGACAAACTTTTTAACAAATTTAGGCTTGAAATTGAAAGGCATTGATGAATCTCTCGCTCAAAATATAGTAAGGAACAAAAAAAATTACTGTTTTTTTTTCTCTTTATTTACGCAGTATGGGCGTATTTCGGAACTTGAAGCAGCAGCAGCAACCAATTGCTGGTTTCTTCTAGCTTTGCAAGATTGCCCCGTGAGAAAATCTGGCACGATTTCAGACGGTTTTTTCTGCTCCTTCAGAGCTGCTGTATTTCTTTATCATTGTGTAACATTTTTGTGCTTGACGTAAATAGTTACATTGAACGGGAAGCCTTATATCTAATTATCTAAACATGTATCGTGTTATTCACAAACAACGTTATTATTATGGAACTCAGTTGATAAATTTGTTCGCTAGTTGCGAAATTAGGGGTACTATTTGAAAGTACAAGTCAACTGAATTTTAACCATTCCATATTTTATAAAGGTTTTTTTCTACACTCATATCGATAAACCTAATTGTGCGTTATTATAAAAAAAAAAAAGATATTTAATTTCGCTTAGATAATCACTTGCTCCATCCAAGCCTCTACATGGTTTCTCTGTACGAAAACCTCATTTCTAACAATAGAAGAGCCTGATTAGTAAGAAATGTCCTTGATATGCTGCTTTCTAACTGTTGATTCTGCGCATCTGCTTCCTGTCGTCTCGCTCTAAGATCTTCAGGATGTTCGACTTTGGGGCAGTGTCGGAGAATATCTTTTTCCACTTCAGATTAAGTAACCTGAGGAAGATACGTTGCATGATTGTTTAAGTCACTGTAAGGTTTAACCTACCACCAACATGCATATTCAACGCTATACTGCGTAAGTGAAGATGTTTAAAGCAACTTAATAAAGGCTTATTAAAGGAGTAACAATTAATTAATGGCGGCTTTGGGAAGTCGATATAGAAAATGTTTCTCATGCACGACACATCCTTTCAGTAAACCAAGTGAAGAGAATTAAGCGAATACAGATAATCATATCAGAAGTAGCAATGAATAAAGCGTAGATCGATTAGACCCTGAAACATATTTCCTTCCTCCTGAAATTGATCCTTGTAATTACAAACCTATATATTAAATTTATTTGCATTAAGCTCTATGATTTGCACTTGAAATGTACTATTCGGCAGGGAGCTATCTCAACTACACGAAAATCCAATACAGTCATACTGACTGTCTGTAATAGTTGTTTGCAAGATCTCGCCCACCTTCGATTTGTTTATTTTCTCATTGAAAACAGTAGTTCCAAAGGACAGCCTAAGGACCAGTGGGATTTCGTCGAAACTCATCACCCATCTGTCATCCTTGATCTTTTCTCCTGACTCTAATTTCTTACACTAAAGGGGCATTTGTAGACACATAGTATCTCCTTGTAATGCTCGTGGATTTGGTTGTCTCTCTTGATACATTTATTTTATGATTTATTCAGACTATTTCGACAGTTACTCTATTCTGTTATATATCGATATTCCGCGGGCACAAGACATTCGTCAAAGATGAATCTTTAGCTACAGTGTTAAACTCTACTGGTTAAGTCGATGCTACGTTCCTGTGCTTATCCTAATTACTCTATTTGTTTCGCATTCGCTTAGCTTATTATACGTAAGTATATTATTGCTAAACTGACCTGCCTTCAGGAAACGAAGTGCTCAAACCCCTCTTGCTCGCGGCATTCATTATTCCACAGCAGATTCATTTCACAAAATCAAAATGTTTGCTAAACCCATTCGGTAATGTTTTTCTAAAAACAAACGTGTACGTCTAATGAATGTTATATATATATATATATATATATATAATAAATGCTTATATATAGATAAGAATAAGCGTGAAAACATTATTCAAAAAATTTGAATTCCTGCCTAGTAAGCCCATCAATATTTCAACTAGAGTTACGATAGTTTATAGAACTTATCAAGGGCGTCTTCTACAACCTTTTACATCGTAAACGACAATTGCTCAAGGAATCTTACCACGGAGTTTGCCGAGAACGTACTGCAACAGAGGGACCTGGTTCAGTGCGCACTGGGTGCGATTAAACTGAACGCCTCGAACGCTGCATCTAGAAGAACTTCGAATTGATCCTAAATAACGGTCCCAAGTCTCTCGGCTGCCTCTTTTCTGGAAAACATAAGATGCCCGGTAATGCATTTTCATCTTTTAAAATAAAAAGCGCAATGTACGGCATTAGACACATTCAAGTCACGTGGCTCTGTGTGTGCATGCCATCTAGCAGAAGCCGAAGTATTTCTGATTCGAAATTTATCTAGGCTGCTATAGTCAGCCTTTCGCTAGGATTGCTTTCGAAAAATCCCTTTTGTCAATGAAGCCTGCATTTATGGGTTAAGCAAGTGAGCTTATTTCGTCTATACTATATTCCTTCGTTCGCGAAGCGATGAAGCTGAAGCTTATAATATGATGCGCTTGCAACGAATATTGTGGTTAGACCTGGCGATAGTTTACGATCTATTCCTATCTTTCTTTTGTTTGTAGAAAACCATCCACCGTATTAGACATAAACAGCAAATGTTAGATCTAGCCCGCTTTTTGCATGCTTCGATTTGCCTGCGTTGTCCAAGGCGTCCAGTATTTTACAAACCTTACATGTCATACAATTAAAAAAAAAAAACTCTAATTAGTAACCTCATAACTTCGGAATCACAAGCTTAGTGCTGCCAACGTGTGTTTGTATTAGAAGTCGTGGGCAGGATTTAGTGTCCATTAGGTATGATAAATAACATTCCTCATGCCCAGTATAAAAAATGAATTTTTCCCCCAAGGAGAAACTTTTTATATAATCCTAGTGTCATATATAATATTATCTTTAATCGAAGGACTAGAATATCTGCAACTATCGACGAAGTGTATCAATGGAGGAGGCAGAGAGTGATCATGTGAATATGTCCTATTTTAACCACCTGTGTGTGCATCGACGACCCGAATAAAAGCCCCACTATTTACGTACATCATGAAATCCATATTCGATCTTCGACGTTCGTGTTCGCGATCTCATGCTGATGGGAACAAAAACACACCAAACCTGGCAGACAAATTCTAGTTTCGTGAAGTGTTAACTCCGTTAATCAATCTGTTTGTTAAGCAATCCAAACTCAATTTAATCAAAAAAAAAAACAAAACAAAATCGAAAGGTTTTCTTCCGAATTCTGGTGGTTGTCATCTCTATTAGGATTTGCCTCCGGATAAAAAAAAAAATAGAATATTTGCGCCCCCTATAATAGCAGTTTTAACGTTTGCTGTTTGATGTCGTCCTCGCTACCGTGGCCCTGTTACGTATTTCAGCCGAATTTGAACGTAGTTAGCGACTCCAAAGGAGTTTGTCTAGAAGTTCTGTCGCTCGAAACCGTTGAAAACGCGCCGAAAGGCTTTTCGATGGTTTCGGCTTCCCAATGTTGTCTTGTCATCTGTCGATGGGGTGTCACCCCTTCTATAAAATAGCGTCATTCTGGTATTTTTTATGTTGTTTTTTCTCTAATATATTTCAATTACTCAGTTAAAAAAAACGATCAAAGAAAGCAAAATAGTATATAATACTATTCCGATGTTTTTTGTTTGCTTCTAAATTGGACAAACATAAACATTTGGTCAAACTGAATCTGGGCGAAAAAAATTCGATTGAACTGATGGGTTTTGAGAAGTAGTTAGCTGCGTTTGATATTATGAGGCCCATGACGGCTGTGAACGCTCAGGTGGTGGCAATCTCTACGGACAAACCTAAATGGTATATGCGAAAATAGCGTATTTTCGATCGATCCTAGTCACTGCAATACCTAAAGCTCAATAACGTTTTAATCATTTATTTACTGCTATAGCTAAGTAACCAATGGATTGTTTTGTCTACGAAAAGGTGTATCGGACGTTAGATGGTTATATTATGATACCTTTCTGCTTCTATATTTTATATCTGCTTCTATATATTCTAGGGGCTGAGAAACCCTATTAGTTCTAAGGAATCAGGATGATCTTCTCCATATTATTCGTTTATATGTAACAAGATATAGTGCTAATAACCAAATATAGGATAAAAATCGCCATATAATCTTCTATGTAACCAGTTGATCGCGCCTTAAACAAAGCAAGCTCGCGTATTCACCCTAACTAACGGGTGAGTACCATTCGGATACTGATTGAAATATGATTGATTGACCTTTCTGCGCGGTTCATCTTCATTAAATGTTCACATCCTAGGTATTATACAGAAGACTTGAAGAGGTCTCAAACCGAAGCCGTTTTACTACCCATTAGTAGCGTTGACGTGTCTTTTGGTTTGCTTTCGCGTTACATTCATTTTTATTCGACCTAAATTTAGCTTTTTGAAACACAGGTTGTACATACAACGTATGTATAAAGTAGAAAATGTATAAAATGCCATTTTTTTTTATCATGAAATAGATTGACATCGAAAAGCACTAACGTAGCTTTTTTTTAAATTTATTTATTTTTATTTTTACGTTACGTATTGCCTTGCATGGGAAGTGGATCGATCACTGAGTGTATATATATCGCTGTGCGTGTCTACAGACATGGACGTCATTTGACATCACTGGAATACAAAACGCATCCAAAATTTCTGTAGTAGCGGTTTCCTGGGCGGGATCGGATGTTAGTAAATATATGTGTATATAAGTTTTTCCAGTGGTTATGACCGTCAAGTGATTACAAAATAAAGAGTCGATTGCTTTGTAGTTCACTGAAAAAAAAAAAGAATAAAGAAATATTTGTCCTATAATGTTTTTTGTTGTTTTTTGACTATGTGTGAGACTTCTTACATACACATCCTGGTCATGTCACATGTTTGCCAAATTCAACCTATTTTAATTGGACAAATTGCAATCAATTAAGTGGTTAAATTAAAATCAATCAAGTGGCTCAATTTACTCCTATATGATTACACACTAACATCCTTGTCAATGCGCTAATATCTATTGGATCGACCTGCTAAAACTTCAATATTGCGAACTCTGCTAAGCAACCTCTATTATATTTCGGATCTATCAGCAATTTACGCAACTTTTTTTCGCTATCCCCATTACAGATTCATTGCGTGAAAACCAAAAAGCTGCTGTCACCATAGGCATGTACGATGTCTATTCTTTTGTGAGTAAACTTTGCAGATCACAATATTTTCTAACGTTTTTGGCGATTCCGAGCGTGTGAATAAGTCTTCGGTATCACCATTTTGGTATAATATCAAAAATTGGCTTATACTAGGAAGTTCAACAGGGCTGAATCTTACTTAACTTATTTGAGGTTCTTCCAATACGGTTGTCAGTCACAGTCGCCGAATAGACCTGGAATCGCAGATCTTCCTCTCGTATTACCCTGTCTATTTAATTTCAACTTCACCCTCAGCCAAGGCCTGACCTAAACACCTTTTTCATTTTGATTCTTCGTCCAGCCTACTTAGCATTAACGAAAACAGCATTTGTTTTCGTTAATTGCCGCAGATCTATGCACAAGCGGTCTTTAAATCATTTGGGTTAAAATCAGTTAGGAAAGCCAAATTCATATGCTACACGTATAAGAGAAAAATTTTTATAACGAGTGTTCATTCGACTCTACCTAAAGTAGCTTAATTCGAAATTAGGCAACTCACAATGAATAATGTAAGACACAGTAGGCATGTAAGTACATAAATGCATACGGTCAGAACGGTAGACAGGCTGAAGTAGATTCAACGATATGAGCGACGAAGTTCAAATATTTGAGATTTTGAAATTGATTTACTTATCTGTTATAAGTAAATCAATTTCAAAACTTTGAACTTTATCTCTTTCGTCGCTCATATCATTGAGTCTACTTCAGCCTGTCTACCGTTCTGACCGTGTGCATTTATGTACTTACATGCCTTCTGTGTCTTACATTATTCATTCCGAGTTGCCTAATTTCGAATTAAGCTACTTGTTAATGATAATAGATATAATTTTTTTTCGGACAAATGCTGTGAGTTCGACAATACACAACCGGCCGCCTATTAGAATTTTGTTCGGGCAACAACGCTGACGATTGTAGGATACAACACAGGAGTAGCCTCGTTGCGGGCTAACGCTTTTAATGTATTCAAAAGAAAACTTGAAATAATGATTATTGATAGAAATTAAGTTATCTACATTATACACCCAGGGAGTTTATTATTTAAAAAAAAAAAGGGCGAAAAAAAATTAAACAATAATCGGAAGTTTTCAATGTTCATTCATGTGTGCATATTTTCGTGTTATACTACTTTGCTAAATATTTTGTAACGATTTTCACCTCGCTCTGCACAAATACTGCTTTTCGCTGATCGCTCATATTAATTAGACCTAAAACAGGCCAGAGTTTTTAAGGTATTTTACTTTATCCATATGCGACACAGTATGCTTACTTTCAAGCCGAACACCACTAGCGAAACTCGCATGAGCACCGCAGCGTGTCCTAGCTATATCTGCACTTTCCGAGCGCTGACATGGCCTGCTCCTCACCTTTTAGAGGTCCTATATTACTACAAGAGCTTTAAACATCAATTTTTAAACACACTATATAAATTATACCCGCTTAATGTACGATAGGTCTGCATTTCACCCTGGGCCTGTTTTGCCCATAGTGAGCAGCATGCGTATCCTGACACGTATAGAAAGGATTATTAACCGGCCGATTGTTTTTCTTATGGATTCACCTGCTAGTATGAAATGCACAGCCTGAAATATGAAAAACCTGAAAGCGTAAGACAGGTGGCCTGATGGGAATTCAGTGACAAACAGGACAAACACCGCTCACCTTACTCATCAATATAACAAAAGTGCACGCACGAGCGCTATTGCCAGGTTCAAGAGACCTAAGAAGGCATGCGTGTTTCTGCTATATTAACAGCGTAGTATATTGGAGGCCGTGCTTAATGGCAGTGCCGGACAAAAACTCGAAACTTTTAGTTAGACTGAAAGGGGTAGGAGAACTACGGTCCGACGCGTAGCCTGAAGTAGCACCTAATACTAACTGAAAGATCTATAAGCGAACTAACTACCACACATGAAGAGAAAAATTTTCGAGTAATTGCTGTTAATTACAACTGTGATGCAAGATCCTCCTTTGCTATGACACACTTCATTTCGTACTAACATCCAATGATGTCGTTCGACAATGGGGGCTGCTATTTTTAGTTCGGTGAAGACTAGCTTTGGCCATGGTGGGATTGACTTGCTGTATCGTTTGCATTTCGTTTTCCCTCGGGAAAACGAACATTTATCGCTAATAACAGGAAGGCTTTTTGGGAATACTTAATTTTCTAAAAATGAAAAGAAAATAATTATTTAGTGTGAACGTACCCAAATTAAAAATCCATACTGGTTTAGAGCCGAAGAGAAACAGGCAAAGCTATGTCGCCAGGCTCCTCGTATACACGGTCTATAAAAACTATACGTATATATTTAAACGAATTTTTGGGGTCTTTTTGAATTCGCTTAGCTCCGAGCAATTAAAGTGGATATTTCGCTGTTTATGGAAGCCATTTGAGATGTTTCTCTTACATAATTTTCAGCTGTTTTTATAATCGTTTGTTGGTTTTGATACCTTGATTTTATAACTTTGAACCTTGCATTTAAAGAGGTATTTTTTCGTTATTAAGAAAGATACGTACGGTTCAAACTTGCAGCAGACGTCAGAGCTCCTGACCTGCAGCTGTATTATGTTGAGTCCTTAGAGATGGAAATGCGTTTTATGGTACACATATATTTAAAATCAAACGTTTTTTTTCTGAACGTTTAGATACACAAGCGATACCCTTCTATACAAATTGAAGACTCTAAGATAACAAATGTATGTAAACTCATAAGAAGACTTTTTGCCGTGTAAAGTACTACTTTCAAGAAAATTAGAGACACAAAGACGTGCGAATACTCCATTTTTGTCTGCCATCTTCTGTAGCAACGTACGATATGACAATGACCATATGGCTGTCCATTTCATTCGAATGAAATCAAGAAAAAAGTATTACAGATGCTCACAGCCACAACAGAACGTTTAATCCACGAACGGGTCCACTGACATTTCTGAGGAGAATGTTAGATTAACAATATAATAACACAAATTATTATAGAAACGATTTATTGTTTAGTTCTCATGCGCCAATAGGAAAATCTGATGCTGTACCCTACAAACGAATACCTACATACATCACAAATGCAGAGATCGATTCTCTTGCCTTATTAACTCTACTAGTATCTAGTAATAAAGAACCTTAAGTGAGATTATAGTAAATCGATAGACATTCAAATAAGCCCGCTTTAAAAACTGTTATCAAATATCATGGTTATTAATTCTACCTTTGGTCCCCGTGATGATGCAGTAGTAACGTAATTTCCTACTAAAGCTAGAAACGCGTCGGGAGCCAACGATCAGAATCGATGTTTCAGGACGTAATCTACATAAAATAGGGAACCTTTGTTTTTGGACGTTGCTCCTGATCTCAGTCGATATATACGGACGACAATTGGTGAACTTGCGTGAGCTGTTTAATCTGAGCGCGTTTTGCTCTCAGTTTTGACTTTCTGAGCACATTTTAACAAGAACTCATTGCATTGTCTACCCTGTTTAACAAGAAGTGTGAACAGTTAACAGACGACAGTGCGCATTATGAACGAGGCAGCAGGGGTACTAGATAACACAAATGAAGTAGGTAGCTCAAAATAAATTTAGACCTCGTGAGGAGCGGGCTCAATGTTCGCTTAGTCTGTATAAGACAATATACCAAATGTATAATCATTTATTTGTAATGCCCTTGATTGTCTTCACTGTGTGAACAGGTTCTCGGAATCATCTCTTTTGTACAGCATCTAGGACCTGTTCCCGCTAAAAGACCTAGTCAAGAAGGATCTTGCTACCTTTATTCGGAATTTGTCATTTAATTTTTACTTTTAAAAAACAGCCATATATAATCATGAAATATTTAGTGAAAAACGAGGCTCTGCCATATGTGGATTATAGCTTCTGCTGGTCGTGTGTCCTTATCGCAATATGTTGAATTTTTCTTATTTTTGATAAAAAGCTACGTAAATACGTCAGAACACTTCTATGCTAGAGCGTCCGAAGAGAGAGATCCGGCGGTCCGCTCATCAAGGTGCTGTGCTTTATCGACAGCTGATCGTGATGACATGAGTCGAAGCATATTTGAGCGGTTGTATTTAATTACTGCCATGATTTACGCAGAAAACAGGCGGCAGTATTTATGTGTATGCGGACAAACAGAAACACATTAATTAGTGCCCTAATCCCAGAATAACCTAAATATATATACGTCAGTTATTAAGGTACAAATATTAAACAGTATCAGCTTTTGTCGATCCACAGACTTATAGGTCTAGGCCTTACAGGTTCGTATGAGTAGAATAAGAATAAATAGGGGTTCTCGGTCTATTGTTTGGCGTTGAAGCCTTTGTACGTTGTAACTTCGTTCAATATTCGAGCCTACGGATCAGTTTATTGGCTAATTGTTCTCGTCGTGTAAACATTGCATTTCTAAGATATTCCTTTAGGAAGATCCCCGATTGCCGTCTCTTCTCTTAACTGCCGACCGGATAATTCTGCGTAATTCATGTAATAGCGATAATGGACCACCATATGCCATTCAAGCAATCGCTTCTCAACCGCAAGCACAAAGTCCGAGCCTATCTTGCCATATGTTTAACGTATTGTTAATAGGCTCCAATTTAAGGTCACCAGCCTACAGTATGCCTGACTTTACGATCTCGCCATCTAAGCGAGCGCTGTACATGAAAGTATTGAGCGAGCTGACAAATAAACTAATGCTCTTAGTCGCAACAAACTTTGCGCTTACCGCAGATTTGTTGGCAGGCAAAAGATATATCAAGGAGAGGAGAGCCATCCTATACGAACGCCATTGGTTCTTCGATGTTTATCGTTTCGTTGCGTCGTCTGCGCGTATAGCCAATAAAAGCTTAATGCGACTGGAAATAATCGCAAGTTAGGAAGTACATGAAGGTTTATATCGAAAGGCTTTTTGCTCCCAACTCAGTATTTTAAGTGGGGAAATAGAGTCCTACTAATATAATACAATACTGTACGAACGCGCGGTGTGTTTCATTTGTTTTTCTACCTGTTTGTTACACACTACGAATCTTTGACTTTGTATGAGTATAGAAAAGGCAAGTCTCATTCTGTTTTTTACATACGAAACTACCATCTTTACTACTAGTACTACTGTGTACGAATATTTTCGATAAAACAAAATGAATTAGAGGTGATCGCACATCATTTTTTCCATCGCTGAACGCAGAAATGCGACAGCGCCTATTGAAACGAACATAAATAAAATCGACCAGATTCTTAGAAATTGCAAATTGTTTTTTTTTTTTGTTGTCTAAACCGATTACGTCAATAACATGTGAACACAGTAAGGTGCATCAATTGTTTCCAGTTTTTATACATTAATATTTTTAATCCCATATTTTCATACGTACAAGAAAATAAATGTGTGTGTGTGTGTGTGTATGTAGTTCAACGTATGCCGTCCAATTACGCTAACCAACTGCTAAAAGTTGTCAAGGTTATTATGTATCATTCTCTCATATGATGTTTTTAAGTCCGTGTGCTTTCAGCGCAAACGGTGTGTTACTACTCCTACTAAATATATTTATTCGGTAATAAAACTACGAAGAAAACGGATTTTATGTTTTAATTGTTTTACAATGTTAGTTTACTCTCATCCAATGAACAAGTATTTCCTACACAGGGAGGAAACCCATTCCGGTTGTGTATTTCCTAGGAACCTTTATCTGTTACCGGATCTCTTTACCTTTACTTTTATCTCTTTAGCAGATATATTTGGCTTTATAGGGGCATAGATCTTTAACTAAACCTAATAATTTGACCCACTATCGCTTGTGTTGCCTGGCATCGACAAGTTCAAAAGGACATGGGAGACTGCTTTACAATATATCGACCTCGTCGGCATTTGGCTTAAATCAAACTACGCGTATGGACTATGGTACTTACTCCACTTCCTTTTAGCGCAGCCCTCGGGATCGTATCGCTGTTGCAAGACAGTATATGGAAAAATCGCGCATACGAGCAGGATGCCAGAAGACAGTAAGCTTAAGCATCTTTGGTCCAGCTTCTGTTGTTCTCGATCCTCGTTCCCCTCGACAACGGTTCATATGTAACTTAGTTCAGTTACATATGTTCAACAAATGCTCTTAACTCCTCAAGGCCTTGAAAAACTTTTGACATCCCAACTCAACCGCGTCGCCCGCAGGTTCCGAATTCGATCAAACCATATATCAGAGCAGCGTACAGTTGTATGCGTTACAAGTACTGTTATTTGAAAAGCGAAAAGACAGTACGTAGGAGGCACCCTATTCATTCGCGCGCTTACTGCTCCATAACGCACGTGCGAACTTTGCCGGTTTAGTCGAACCTTCCTCGTCATGGGCAAAGCAATACATCTTGATCCTTCTGGAGTACTTCTATGGTGCACACTGAAGGTCGGGTAGACGTGCATAATTTGGGCGCACCAGTCTGTTGTAAGTCGGTTAGGCATCTAAGGTAGGTATCGCTGGTAAACACTGCACCCTGCACAGAAATGTGCAATATTCGCATTATTTAATTGTAGTAATGCAAAAGCTTCCTGGGCCGATTACAGTTCCGTGGTTTATCGTGCTATTGACGGTATTCAACTGGCTCGTATAAACAGGTTTTCGAATTTTAAGCTGAACACCAGATAATGGAAAATCGCATAAATGTAGCTTAGCATAGGTCATTATATTATTGTAAAAGCGCTAACGTATTCACGCCCTTCCTTTTATTTAAAATCCATTCATTAGAAAATGATTAATAAACGCAAAAGCTTTCACCGTTTTAACTGACCGTGTCATCTCAATGAAGTGAAACAGTCTGCAAGACTATGTCGGGAACGGAAACTAACTTCGTGTGGATCCAGAAAGACCTAGAAGGAACTTTTGAGGGCGCCGGCCAAGGGTTTTAAGGATTAAACGATCTTTTCATAATGCGGAGAAAGAGGCCCAGCGCACTGCAAAACGAGCAGGCCGTCTTCGCGGGTAGGATAAAGTCTAAGTTAATGAAGGCAAACGATACGATCGCATGCCCCTAATTAATCGGACGAGATTGATTTGAACTTATTGTCTGGTTTATTATTGTTCTTTACTCTCGTTTAGGATCTCTATATCTAAGATATTCCTTACTTGCTTCTTGATAAGTATCGCTTCAAGCCCGCTTGAGCTCGCGTGCCGGTAATAGGTTCGAAATAAAACTGAACATCATAAACAGTAGACTCCACCTAAATTCATGAGCAAAACTCGCGTTTAGAAAGTACTTCCATAAAACGAATAATAAAAAAGGCGAGATAAAGGACCCACAGGCAGTGAGGGTTTGCTGGCTGTGTTACGCCATGGTCGACTACTACATTTGTACGTAAGTCAGCTTTATTCTGATGCTAAGATTATATGTTTATCTACATCAATCCGTATACACAGTTTTTCCGAAATGGGCACGGTAACGAGATGTTTTTATTCTTTCTTATTTTCCTCAAATCGTCGTCTTTTTAAATCGTTGTTGTCGACATCATTCGTGTCATCATTGGAATCATGCTTTTACTAAGCTAATTACTATCGTGTTAACCTAATTATCGTGTATCCTAATTAACTGATAACGTTAGGGATATTATTTTTTAAGTAAAAAAATACGTGGGCATCGCGAATCGAATATCTGATTACCGGCCGTTGCGCAGGCCCTTAGAAAAATCGACCCAGGCTCAGTTGAGTGTGCGAAAAGTGACATTATCAAAAAATGTATAATCTCTATTTGCCACTGAACGAGTTCGTGGCAACTGAGTTCGTGACGACGACTGCTCTTTTATGTAATTATTTCAAAAAAAAAAGAAAAAAAGAAAAAAAACAGGAGTAACCGACGAAACTTTCGGCCGGTAGACGTAGCTCGTAGTTACCATAGGTTTCACCAGGATCGATTTAAGTTAACTGATGGATTTTTCGTCGCTTTCCACCGAAGAAGTATAGGAAACCGTTGTTAGCACACTAAAGTTTCATCGATCTTTGCCTCTAGATTCTCGTCGGTATTGTGTCAGCGCGTTTACCTGCAGTAGCAGCGTGTTCATGATCAAAAGATTATTTTATTATTTTTTTTTCATCGACATCAGAGAAGCCTAACTCATTTAGATATATATATATATATATATAGATGGATAGATAGAAAATCTGTCGTCTTTTTAAGCGCATTATTATTATTCAACTAACTACGAAATTGGTTGACAAGTTTGGAAATATTGGTTTCGTTTAACAAGACCCCTCGCACGTTTTATAACATTAGTAAATAGATGTGTTATTTTTCGATCTATTTTTCGAGTCTCAAACAACGCCGTCAACGTAAGATATGTTAGTTTTTGTGCTGCAGGCATAATATCGGGGTTGCAAGGAAGCTGCAAAGATCTACGATCGACTTGATGCAATCTATTGTTTTTAAATAAGCACATTTATTCTCAGCCCCTGTTTATAAGTATGTGGGCCTACTTCATTTTATAGCAATACGTAATACAACGATATCATTTGCGCCATATGATATTGATTTAATTAGTTAGATTATAAAACTTGTTTTACCAATACGTGGACTTCAGTGCGTAGAACAAACGCGCCAT
Source organism: Varroa jacobsoni (assembly GCF_002532875.2). Classification (NCBI taxonomy): domain Eukaryota; kingdom Metazoa; phylum Arthropoda; class Arachnida; order Mesostigmata; family Varroidae; genus Varroa; species Varroa jacobsoni. The sequence continues at coordinate 41,394 of NW_019213405.1, forward strand.
GATAATGATGCTAACGCAATTTGAAGTTCTCTTTTTCAGATACTTCCTAAGCTATAATGGCGCGTTGGTTTTGTTATGGGATATGATAAACGGACGGTGTGTGTAAGAACGGCGAAATGTGAGATTTTCACACAACACTTCCATAAATTCATCCGAAATAAGCTTTGCACAAAAATGTATTATACCAAAGTTCCTTTAAGTTGGCCTAAATGAGAACGGCCTTGAGTAGCTTCCGTCGTAGCTGCCCTACTACGGATGTTTTCATTCTTGAAACACTGGTAATAAAATTGGAGTCGCTGAAGAAAAGGTAAGAAGAGTTTATTTAGTTGAAGAATGAACTAGTTAATCGGGACTGCGGGACTCCTTTTGTCGTCAACGGGTAATAGTTTTGACGGAAAATGAAACGAACGAGAAACGAAGCTATACGTTCTGTCGGTAGCAGTTTCTATCATTTCGAGCGTATGACTAGAACGGAGATAAGCAGCTGGGCTGAATTGTGGGAACTAACCAGTCGGTTAGCTGGCTCAGTCTTTCGATCGGAGACCATCCTATGACGGTGATTAAGGCTTTTCAGCTACATTAAATTTGCGTTGTTTTTCTTAAACAGGCCCTTTATTGAAGCACAGATTATGCGGCCTAATATTATGACGCTGTTAGAGGCTAGAGGCATATAAATATGAAAACGTTGCAGTACTCAAGTGCAGTTGAATCCAACTCATGATTGTGACTATCTCTTGGAAAAGCCTGATCTATTTGTAATCAAAATTGATTATAATGTTTACGTTCGCTGTCGTTCTAAAGGTTTGTATTGCAAGATACTTTTGCTAAAATCTGCGACATAATTCCAAACGCTGAACTTCTAACACGGAAGAGGTGCTGAGTTCATTGATGCTAAGTATTTCGGACTCCCGTATATTTCATATCCGACAGATTTACGGTCTTCCGCAGAACGTTCTTTGATGCTTTATTTATAACATTACACGCATCTTGACACCTATCAATTATGCATTACAGAAGTACGATACACCGCCCACCGTCCGGATAGGAAGATGCGGGTTTTAGTGGACTCGCAAAAGCTGTGAGCAGTGAGGACCGGTTCCTTTTGGTGGGATGTCAGAAGGGCATCCCGCTATACAGAAATGAATATCACTATGGTTAAGCAAATATTAAATATGATAATCTGCTGGGTACGACATGCTGTTAAGGTACATGCAAACCTGGGCATACACGATTTTAAACTAAGATCTCTCACGTGGTCCGTGACATAGAAAACACCCTCACTAAATGTTTTGGGATTCACTAGAATTATGAAAAAAGAAATTAGTCTGTGTTTTACTTTCTAATTGCCGTATGCGTAGTGCGTTTTCATTGCTAGTATATATTTATTAGGACGCATTACTATGACTCTAGTAATGGCCTAGTGCATAATGTATTTGCCGTTAATATTAGGGCCACGTTGTGTGGCCTAAGTTCGAATCTGGGCATGGGGAGACCTCGTTTCGTGCTCGGAGCCAGCCGTCTGCTGATGCACCTAACGGCGATACCGGACGCAACGCTCGAAACAGAGAGTACATTACTATAGCTCAAATATGTAATACTTGCATTTTTGATATCTGTAAATTTTCAAGTATTCAGTGAGGACCTGTACTACGGTTCGAACCACGTAAGAGATGAAGGGTTCACTCTATTGTATATATTATCGGTTCTATTAGCTGAGCTGTCATTTACAGAAAACTTAAAACCTATATAAGGAACGGTAATGGCGTAAGAATAAACAGTTGACAGTTACGATTCAATTTAGTTTTACACGTGTCGAAAATTCGTCCACTTTCGAATAGACCTACAGCCAACAATCTAAAGCCTGAATTTGAGCAGCTGAATCATAGAATAGATATTCCCTCTTTTTTAGGTATAGTTGTAAATATATCAGTCGAGCGCATATTGTGCTAGAGACAGTGGGTGGAACGGGTGTAAAATTGTGAAACCGCTACTTCATGGAGCACTTTGTACATTGTTATTGACAGCGCCGAACTCGTGTTCTTGCACAGCAAACATTGCTCGCTTATTTTAGAACTATAAAACATCGCAAATGTGGGACGTGAACGCGTAAACTAGAATCAACCTTCCGCCCTTCCCGTACACGTCCTTAGCAGAAAATCTGCCCCACCTTGCACGACCATCGTGCCGATTACAGCAGCGGCATTTCCTGGTTGTATATTTAGCCATACCCACATAGGACACAGTTCCTGGGCTCCCAGTGACCGTTTTAAGTCTGTCGCGATCTCCTTGTATAAGGTTTGTAGGAGTAAACTGTTGCCTTCCTAGTGCCCGAAATCAGCAATAAAAAAAGGTACTTATCATGCAAAAAAGCAAAATATTTTATGGCGTGCTTCACTCTGTTAAAAGTGCTAATATGGCCTAGTAGCATAGCACTGCGGCCAGCACACGAAGGGGCACGGGTGGCGGCGTTTTCGTTTTATAATAGAAAATGAGAGCAAGTTCATCTAGGTCCCTTATCTCTATGTGGGATCCCTCTAAATGTGAGGGCTCTGGTGAAGTCGTGCGTTGTTTGGACACCTCTTTCTACACTCCTTTCAAAAGAGATGCTATGCCTGCCATACGCATGGAGATGCTATCATCGGGAAATGTTTCAATTGAAAGTGAACGTTACCCCCAAGTCCCGGCTCAAGTCCTTGGTGTGGCTTAGGCGTTATTCGCGGTTTCAGGTAGCACATTGTATATGTTCTATCGAAAAGATTTAGATTAGACGTTTTCTGGCAATATCTCAGATCCCCAGCCTAGAGTCTTTCTCCAAGCAGCTCGAACGATTTTTCAAACATTGATCAAAAATAGCTCTAATAAATGCTTCGATCGTAGTAATCTGGTAATTTTCAATTTTGTTTGGCTTCCTTGGAGAAAAACGCGCTTGCAAAACTTAGCATTTTGAGCGGCCGAGTACGAATTCTATTTGCTTGTGGAGTTAAAATTACAGGGATATCTCGTAATACTGTGTTTCCGACTTAGTGTACCATAGTCCATGCGCTACAGACTAAGGGGGATTCCACTAGGGCCGCACTAGGCTTTGCATGATAAAACGAAAGAGTGTATTTCTAGAAACAGGTGCGAAAATGGCCTTAGGCCTGGTTTGCAAAACCGTATAGCTCAAGGATAGTCAAACCGACAGAAAGACGCAAACGGCTTTACTGGACACGTACGTGCTTGCCGTCCACTCAGATGAGCAATGTGGATTCGGACTGACTGCATAAAAAGATTCGGACCAGATATGCAGCAGTCTCAAGATTATCTCATCGCATACATTCGAGTTGGTGTGGGCTTAAGATATTTTTCCCGAGCTTTTTTTCGTGCCACTCTAGAAAGCAAACGGTCTAAGGGTCCAGCGCTTCTTTTTTCGTGCGAACAAATGAATGCCGAAAGGACCGCCTCCGGCATTGGCGCCTATCGGATAATGTCAACGGTATCTAGTGGGGCTGAAAGTTTCTAAGCGACAACATCTCGCCAACCAATTATCAAGTACTTGATGTGTCTAAGGTAAAAAGGGTCCGGTTCCGTTAAAGCATTTTTCAGGAAAGACCTAATGGCTTAAAAAAATCACCAAATCAAAATAAAATCATACTGGAAGACATCAGTTTAATCGAAATGCACCGGTTCGCCATGACGTCCAGCAGAGCCTTGAATAAAATTCCTAAATGAGTCTGATCAGCACATCACTATAATAGCATCCTTTCTGGATGTCGTGAAGTGTTTCTGACGACTGTTTGGCTATCTAGGGAAAAACGTGGCAAGAGGGAAGTGGGGCAATATTCCAATCTACGGCCAGCACGGTACGTTGCAAGGTTTTGACTGAATTACCGCGGGTAGTATGAACATACTATGATGTTGCGGAGTTGGCATCTGCATGATAATAGGGTCAATAGGAGCAAGGTTACCCAGTTCTCCAGGTCATTCACCAAAGCTTTATGTTTCCGCAAGAACGTTTCTGCGAGAAATTCTGCAGTCGAAAAACGGCTCGCTGTACGACGTTAATCCGCTTAAGACAAAGCTATAGGCTTACCATGACGCCAGCAGGTAAATTTACGTTAACTACGGTAGGGGTTGTAGGGTGACAGTTGCATGTTGTTGCGCGAGTAATCGTGAGGTGTTGGTTTACAGCTGTGCGCTTAAAGCTCCGTGGGCAATAGGCACATAGTTTACCCTTAATCCCGGAAGCCCATTAGTCCAAAAGGGGCACGACGATGTTAAGAACCCCGCTAAAGAGTCGTAAACGAAAACTGGCCTCCGATTCAACTCAATTCACCCGAACTTTATCTGTCACTTAGTCACTAATGTAAACGACTCAGGTGACGGCAAAGGAAAAGTAGAAAACTTTATCAACTTAAGTACCATCGACGCTGCACCGGATAGCAGACCATTGCCTTCTGTAATGACGGGGACATAGTGACCCCAGCCGTAAATATTCCATTTAAGCATCGACGTCTCACGCAGTTGTCTCTAGCGATATTGTTGCTTCGCAAATGAATACCACAAACACGCACATCTTTATAGAGCCATTAAATTTGCCTCCCGCCTTGACAAGCGCGTATTTTTATACGCTGCTCATCTATGATCCGTCTATGACACGTCCTTCTGCGTCGTGCCTCACGCAGGGGCCTGGAAGGCTTCCACTTAGAAGCAGTTCATGTTTACATCTACCTCTGCATTGTTTAGATGAAGAGACCGGCAGATACGATTTAAATTTTAAAAAAAAAGCTATTAATTCCCCGCTGCTCACACGGGAGGCCTAGTCTGTAAGCCCATTAACATATGTATGCGATATCATGTAGTTACATTCGTGCGTAACGAAACGTTTCAGTATCGACTTCACTGATCCAACTGGATGAAAGTTGAAGGGATCGGGTGTGACCATATCGAGGGTCATATAGAGAACTGCCGTTCATATCAATGTTATTGCTGCTATATCGCTGACGTTGTTTACATTAGGCACTGTTATCAGCACAGAACGTGGACGGATTTGATTTAAATCTCGGGAGTCCCCTCGCGCTAAATTCACAGCGTGTTGGATATCTGCTCGTTTTGGTAACTTGGAAATTTCGTCATAGGCTTCAATCTCATCGCTGCTCGATTGGCCCGAAGTGTTTGAAGACGCCGCTTTGTATAATTGCTAGCGATACCGATAGGGGGAATATTATTTACGAGCTAAACACACTTGAAGAGGCAAGCTGATAACCTTGTCTAGGATTAGGTCCGAGTTACTTCCAGCAAAAAAGAGAGCGAGCAAAAGGATGAGGGAGCAGATGGAAAATATGAAATGCTAGGGCTATTGCTTTAGAAAAGAAGCAGCACAAACAAAAATTTAACCTAAATCTTGTTCTTGAGAGGCGCAAAGCAGGGGCCAAATGTAATCGAGTTGCGTCAGGATAGAGTGAGGTGCGAAGAGCTCAGTTAATGTAAGCGGCGCCAATTTTCCCTTCTCCTTCCCGAGATAAAATAGAATTCATACTCCTTTTTGAAGGGTATCGCCTTTTCTTAAAGGAATGCGATTTTATTCCTTTATTTACAGGTTTATTTTCCTTAGATTTACCCCTCTGAGGTTAGCGAATATTAGAGGTGAGAAGAAAAAAAACTAATCATATGCACGTAGCAGATAGCTAAGATTTACAGAAACGCAAAGGACAGCATCTAAGCTGAAAATTCCCAATGGGACCCTCATGAATTTCATTTTAGCAAGGCTTCGTTTATATGCATATACGACTTTCTGAGTGAACAGAATTGTGTTTTGGATACTTTAATGGGTTTCTCTTGTAAGCATTGGACTATTATTTTGCATATGCCTGATCCGATGCATATGAATTCTGATACCGCTACAATGGCCATAAAAATAGTGACCCAAGACTTAGATATTTTAACGAACCTTTTCTTCGATTTCAGTTTCTTTCAATTGAACCTGCTTAACGTCGTGTAGACAAAAGTAATTGCGTAATAAAATATTTCATCAATGCAAATACCGGAGTTTAGGGCATCATCTAGGGGTCATTCGTTTTGCCTACGAATTACAAAGTCTAATGATGACGAGCGCAAAGGGCCTTGTCACACATAGCGACAACGGGGTAGAAGCGGCTTGCAACAGGTTAAGCGTAATGACCAAGTACCGTACGCAGTGAACATGTTCCTACAAGCACGCGTGGACGTACGCATGCTCCAGATATGTCCGTATAACGAAATTCTACCGTGGCTAACGCCTAGATGAAAGTAAAGCTGAGGGGTTAACGAAGATATTTTCGGATGAAGGTCTATTTACATATGCCTATATGCGTATAGGCTTGTGCACTGGCCTGTCCGTTGGGTACTGACCCGATCTGTATGTACGCCGTTTTTGCTGGCGCCTAAGCAAGTCTGCATCTACACTAACTTCCGAATTGCAGACAGCATTAGTGGACCATGATGAAGGCGTTCAGAAAAGGTCTATCTTGTATAGTTGTCCCCCTTTCCAGCGCTACTCCATATTGATCTTTCCGACCTTCGAAGCAGATTGGTTCTGCACCAAAACTCGATGGCTCTTCGGGCAGCCAGCCGCTTGTATTTATATGCACTTTTCCCATTAGCGTAACCTGTGTCATTTTGCTTGATCTAACAAACAGCAATTGCTGGGGATTTTCGAAAGCCTCCTAATTAAACATACTAAAAGCTAATTAAACACGCGACTCGTTGGCCATGATCCATGAGATACTCAGGCTTTCTACTAACTTATTTTTCTACTTAGCACCGCAAAACATTAAACGCTGTGGAAACTTGCCTCTACTAATACGAACACACGTACACAGATACATAGAGTGAATGCAGCTTTGCAATACAATGCAGTACAAACGACTAGGTGTGACGTATTCAACTTTGGGATATAACTTGATAAGACAATCGTAATTCTTGAGGTGATAACGTAAGAAAGCTTTTTGGTAATGAACCCTAACTTCGAACACTTTATATCTTAGGTTTAGCTAATCAGGTACTTAGGGTCAGCGATAATATTCGCACTGAACTATTTTTTATACTTTCCAATGTCCAGAACTCGTGTTCTGCATCACCACTGTTAGCTTTTATCCTTTCATCTTTCTAACATTTTATTTGAACCTTTATAACGTCCTATTGGTTTCTAGATGGCTACAGCGCTCACAAGTATGGTCTCCGTTTCATCAAAAGAACGTAGGTACTATATAAAATGTTCAGGACAGTTTTCTAGAATCGATGGCTTCGGAGGAAGCTTCGGAGGATAGCTTTTGTTCATGTAAATTTATTGAGCTGTTAAGCATCGCATTTCCTCACCAAAGAGATGACCTGCGGATGCTTTACAAATTACATACAGGCAACTCTCTTAGGGTCTCTTTGATATTAAACGGAATAATTAACACAACGGCGTATCGACCAATGTTCGAGAATCTTGATACCGTTAAAAATTTGTTTTTGCGACTAGTGGCGCATTTAGCGCGCCCTATGCAATTATGTTGTAACCACTATGTACACTCATTGAATAAAGGGGGCGATGTATTGAATAATGTACAAGGGTTTATAGTTTTTCTTCTATTCTTTTTTTGGGATGACAGTTAGGTCAAAGCTGAGAATCTAACGTGATGTATTATTTCAAATCAAAATTGGGCCTCATTTATGCCGTGAACTCCTGAGATCGGCTTAAAGACGTTTAATTATTTAGTTAACTGACGACTTAACGTCAAAGGACAAATCCGAATAAGTTTTAGACAGCTGGATCGATTGTCGAAGGTCAAAATTAGTACAGGTTAAAAAGGCTCAACTTTGTTAAAGCAGGACAAACTTAGGCTGCAGTTAACCGTTCTGGATCGTTCAGTCGCTGGTTTGTTGTGTTAGAATGTTTGGTTTCTTAAATTAAAATAATTGAAGGTCTATTGTCTGACTTCTACAGTTTCTGAGAATTGTTATTAACGGATACAAACAGGCTTTGTATCGATATAAATAAGGGGATAAATAAGCTGCTTAAGAAGGACGTTTTCAGCTCAAATAAAGGATGCCACACCCGTGTGCCAGCGGGCTGTACTATTCAGTGAAATTGGCCTTCGACTTCCTTAACCGAAAAACGTTTTTTTTTTTAACTATTCATTTTAGTGAGTTTATTTCTATCTCGTTATGTAATTACGCATTTCAGAAGGATCTATAAACTTCCACGAGAACAGACAGAGGAAAACATCCTTTCCGTGAATGTCCAATTTATCTTTTAACAAACCTATGATATTTAACACTCTGCATTGAAGTAGGTGGAACGTTATGGTTAGCCAGTGGTATTTTTTGTGGTAAATTATTAAGTCGTGTGTGGGCCAGTGCCTTGCCTCAAGGTTCACTTTTCTACAAATTTTTTTTTTACTTTTAGCCCATAACGCGCCCTGACGCCCAGTTCTTCATACAGCTCCTGCTATTTTGTCTCAGCTGGATGTATCTTATGGCCACTGGATGCAAACCACAGATCTTTCAAATGACACGTAAAGCGATGTCAGAAGAAGAAACAGGTCGAATCTTCAAATAATGCCCTTACAAAGCGTGATTAAAACAGTCCTCAAACTTGAAGCTTAACATTTTATATGTATATATAATATTTACATACCTAGTAGGTAATTGTCTGGTGTTATTGTAATAACTGTCTGCTGTTGTTAATAAGGCGAAACGCCGACATCAGGCTTTCAGATATAGATCCGCGGAATCTTCGTATATTTCCGTAAGAATGTCTTCTTACGGAAATGGTTAGAATTTACCTACATTCTCTAAACACGATGGACGTTAAAACTGGAAATTTCCAATCAAACACATTGAACTAAGAAGAAATTTTTGGGCTATAACTGGGTTGAAATGTATAATTAAATATTTCGCCAGCACTTAAATGTGTTAATTATGTTTAATGTGTACGCATTAAGGACGAATCCTTACTATATATTCCATAGCTCGTTTTGAAGCGACGTGAAAACCTTTAACTCAACCCAGAGGAGAGGCAAAGCGCCGCACGCGAAACACGAATGATCATCTCATTGTTAATGCTATGAACTACCGTAATGATGTTTTCCATCAAGGCCCTCATAATGCCTAATAACTTACCTTTAAATGAAATCGGTTAACATTTGCGTTGACCTTGAGCCGAAGGTATGGCCCGCTTTTATTACATTATAATTTGGACTTTTCACACAGGCCAAACGGTTTCTATTAGAACGGCACTCAATTTTGTCGTCTAGATCTATTTAATCGTTCCATAGGATTTTCTTCCAATATGCTTTCCCCTGGTGAAGCCTTGGACAGAGCTTAGTTACCTTAAAGTTCTGTAACGCCTTCCGAAATAGTTGATTAGAAGGCCAAGAAGTTGGTCCCAGAAAATCGATTTTCGTTGAACCGGACCAACTAGGTTCTGTGATGTTTTAACGAAAATGAGACTATTGGGGGCTTACAGCTCCTCGTCGTACTGATACGCGATATTGCACTCTTCGACTGGAATGTTTCTTAGGAAAAATTACCCTGACGATTTTCTTGTTATATTTTTAATAGATTTCCTGCCTATTAGAAATAGCCTGTGCTTACAGATTTTTGGGGTGGTTCGCTTGGTGCTTTTTTTCATTTTCCTATTTAGTCTAGTGAAACTGCCTGTTAGGTCAGGAACCTCAGATGCGTTCGTTCTACTAGCGGAATACTACAATTTAATTTCTCCTTATATAAAAGAGAAAAGCGCGACATGCACACATGTTGTCATAACTTATCATGGCTTCAGAACCTTTGCTGTATTAAGTGTTATTCTGCACGTTTAAAGTGTCAAAGTTACTACAGTTATTAAATGAATAATGCGAACTTAACGTATTGAACACGAAACAATTGAAACGTAAAAATTCGTACGTGGAATGATAGCAACTATAGTGACTCGGCGGCTTTGTTTTATGCTTGGTAAGCATATACAGTACGATAGCTTTTTCATGTTTTGTTAGCCGGGCAAATATAACACAGTGCTCTGCGCAAGAACCTTTGCAAGCTACACAAGAGAAATGATTTGCCCAAGGTCGAGTTAGTAAATTGTGTAATGTATCTTATAAACGGTTTCCTTTTCCACTCGAACCACTGGACCAACTGACCCAGTAAGGCTCTAGGGTCACAACGAAGCCTACATACAGTGAGTTAAGTACATAAACGTACGGCGTTTTTACGAAATACAACAAACGTACATTTGAATAACACAAGACTTTGTTGAATAAGACCTATGGATACTTTGGTAGCCACAATAAGCAGGGCCCTTGCCTTCCGAGAGCGAAAGCACAACTAATAAACGCAACAAGTTTGTCAGTAACTCGGAAACTACATGCAGACATAATAAACGGTAAACAAATAGTACATGGCATTTATATATTTATAGGCAATTTTATGATCGTTTGCCAGGCCTCTATAGATAGAACTGAATCGCTTTCGTTTGGCCCCGCAAAATTTTCAGGGACGCCTGCGCTTCTACAGCGTTTGCATGACTGGTTGGTACAAAGTAAGTGTTCACCATACAATTGTGTATTTCTCAAAGACAAAATAATTGATAGTGCTCAGGAGTTCAACTATTCAAAATGGATTTGGCAGATGCTTAGGATTAGCGACCGAGCTGAACCTGACTGTTATGTGATTACCTCCGTTATGTACGCTTTGCAGACTATTTAAGTATATTCTGTTACTTTCATCTCTAACATTCGATTTATCCCTGGTGTAGTGTCTAAAATAGGCATTTCACTAAAACAATACAGATGCATCTGATGGATGTTTCGTGCTTTACGCAAATCTAATATACATACGATCTGTAAGTAGTAAACTTTTACCGCAAAGCAAAATAGAAGGACCTATTAAGGGGTGCATTGTCGTTACAATGCCGCACATTGAAGCACATGCTTTCCACTTCAGCCCGTCCGCATATATGTAGTACTTTAGCAATTCATAAACTCTCATCATGAACGACGCACGTATGTATAGCCGTACCAGGTATACAGAGTGGAGCAAAAGTTACTTGGCATAAAACGTATATTATACGACATACTCTATGTATATATACTGTACAGTTTAAAAAGGAAACCTCTCAAGCTGTATACATAAGACAGACAAAAGATACACGTTCTCATATATAGCATGCACAATGTGCGGGTTCTGTCTACGAGCTGATTCGTACCTTTTCCTTTTTAGTGTTTTTTTTTTTGTTGTTTTTCGTGTTTATATCGGCAGTGGCCGTAACCCCTGCTACTGTTGATATCACAATACGATTGTGTCTTTTCACGTGCTCGTTTTGTCTTGTCCTTCTTCGTTCTGCTAATAGGCCTGTTCTAGTTGACGATCTATCCTTGGCACCTGTGCATGCAACATAGCTCTCCTGTGACGAGACGACCGTCTGCTGCAAGGCTTACCGCATGGCGCCGAGTAGCAACAGAAAAGTTAAATTCTAGTGGTACTAAGTCGTCAAACCGAGCGACCGACCTCCTTTGTTTCTGTGGTGCAACTACAGCCGACGACATCGTCGAAAGTTCCTTTTGGAACGACTCAGAACTCACCCGAATAGCATCGGAACTACATAGACAGAGCAAGCACGAAATGCGGCGTTGGAGGCGGCAGTATTGATGGAAGCCGGATCGGGCCCTATCAGGCCTTCAGAGGCAAGCGAATCGCATTGTTTGTAGCCATAGCAGGCCGCTTTTTTCATCACATTAAGCGGCCTGTCCAGTGAGGCCAAGGACATCCCTCTGTGATATTAGGGGCACTGTTCACTTGTTTGTACTGCTAGCATATCCTACTCGTCAAAGTGCCCTACAGCGTTAAACGACACGCTGAATTCCGTCTAAAAATGCTTGGAGAGGAAGAATCATACACGTAGAGAGCGAGCGCTATATCGAACGAAGTTACTTGATAGCTGGAGGTTTTTTATTTAATAAAGACGCTTTAACCGTCAAGCGGCTTTTCCCCCATGTTTATACGTACTAAGTTTTGTGTTACGCAATTGAGGTTAGTGGATTTTTCTTCAGTCGAATTTCAAGAAGTCGGACTATAGGTCGGGCAGCCTGGCATTTTTTTGCGTTTCCTCAAACTTTTGTCGAAAATAAAACCTCGTTTCTCTACTACAGTCTCATCGACATGTGCATTGCTAAGTCAATAATCTTAATTATATAGAGCGCTTTAAGAGCATATCATCGTTAGTGTCACCCAAACGCTTCATTCTCTTGATCAGCAGTGAACTATCAACAAGAGACAAGATTATCAACAGGCCAAGAGTTCAAATGCTTTGTTGTTTTTTGAATCGAGTTTACCCAACGAATTTGTTTAAGGCTTCGATGGAGCATCAGCAACACCGTACAACGTTGTCGACAAATGTGTGAAATTTAATGTGTAAATTTCCTGAATAAATTAGACGCTGTGTTCTGTTAATTGACGCTCGATGCTACGCGCCAAACGATAACCGAAGGCACTCTGCCCTGGTATTCCTTGTCGTCATCACTTGTCTAGGAGCGATCGAGACCACAGCTTTTTGCCTTGTTTTGTAGAAAATTACTAGAGTTGTTAGCTACTTGTGGGTTCAGCATTTCAAAATGGTGCATACAGGACGCATGCCGGAACTGTGCAAAAAGCCACTGCGACAATTGTAGCTCGAGACCTTTCCGCTTGTGAATTTAGGATGAGTAACGCCCTGTCCTAACAACGGCAGCTCAAAGCTGTGGAAGAAGCTGCAAATGAACTCGCTTCAGGCAACCTCAAGGAACTACGAAAGTTGCATGTTGTGTTGAATCGCGTGAGAGTTTGCCAAGAAGTCGAACGTAAGCGTGCCGGAACGTTAACATCTCGAACAATGCGCAGGGAAGAATTGGATGATGTTTTCCTTCTAACACGGTACGATCAACTTTTTTGTGGAAAAAGAGGTTTTTTTTTGTACGCACAATATAAGCTTCGATAAAAGAGCGGTTCACTCTTTCTCGAAAGTTCAATATATACACTTTTATTCTGTAAATTATTTATATATACAATACGAAACACCCTCCATATAGTAGTGGATTCTCCAAAAGTGATTGTGCTTAAAGAGATGACTCTAGTTATTTAAATTATATAACAAGGACGCGTATAACAAGAACGCGGAAAACTTGTTAAAACGCTTGTCTTCGTCCACGAAAACAGAAACAGAAATACGTTGTGTTTCGTATTTCCCAGGGTGTACTTCGAGGAACATATGTTGATACCTTTATTGCTCGCCAAAATTTTGCAAAGGTACCGCGATAGGTCGTAGAGAAAGTGTTTCGAGACTAAGAATTCCATCGTGACCGTTCCGTCGAAAATCTGCACATCGCAATCATAGATAAGCACGAAATCCTATGATCAAGTTGGCTTTCGATAACGGCATCAGCGTCGTTTTATTTTCTTCCCACGTCCCGAATAAGCTATGGCAATCTCTTGTGTTTGAGCCATTAAAAGCTCGACTTCGTACAACTCAAGAAACTGTATTACTATATACTATAAAACGATTACAATTTATCAAGTAATCGGATTGGCAAAAATCGCGCAAGAAGAATCACTTACAACGGCAAATGTTATTACAAGGTTTCAGAAACAGGTATTCTTCTGCTAAACAAAACCGTATTTACAGAAGACTACTTTAATAAGACAGGTTGCTAATGAGCCCAGGCCATCGGCTCACCATGGGCTGTCATTTCAGCCTTTCGCCCTCTTTAATGGAAGCTCTGTTATAGACAGCTCCGTCGCTGATTTCCGCCCTATAGCAAAAAGTAAAGGGCCGAGCCTGGAAAATCATCCATTGACCGTACAAAACAATATCGGTATCTCCGTTTTTGAAAATATGGGCTTCTTTCTTGGCTTCAGGCGTCTTACGGGATTGATTACATTTAATTATGCTGGTCAAGTAAATGTACTTAGCATTTGCATATTTGTTCTCTTCACAAAAACAATTAAATATTTGAAAATGTTTGACTAAGGTTATACGAGCAGTAGCCGACCGCCCTAATTGGCTTCTTCACACAGAACAGTTTGCAATCCGTATGGCCTTACCTCGGGTCCATACGAACCCATCTGATGAAACTATATCAGCCAACAATACTGTGTGTCTTACTGCGATGAAATTTCGTAAACTAACGAATTATTGCTTCCCCATGTTGGTCCACGAGGCTCATGAGGTATAACTTTTTTTCATGGAAGCGATTTTTCACAAAAGTAACGTTTAGTGAATTTTGACGTATATATACAACAACCTATAAGTTGCTTCCAGGTTTATTTTCAATGCCAGAAAGTCAAATGTATGCTAACTTCCAATGTAGTGTTATATAGCCGACAATCGCGGAACGTTGATTGACTTCAATGAGCTTTTGATGGTCGACGTTGCCCTGAAAAGCTCTCCTGATTTGCGGACATTCGCTTTGCAGGTTAAAAACCTTCCATAACTCGCGGTATCCAAGAATTTGCTGGTACCCTAAAATTGGAGGAAGTAATAGCATACTGACACAATATATTAAGCTTTCTTAAATGTTGGGGTCAACGGAATATAAGTAATTGTGTAAGCACAGTTTATCGAACGTCGTGTATTAACTAAAAGCGTAAGGGGTGGAGGCGGGTTAAAACATGTACCGTTTACTTAGCTGAACTAATAGCATCATATTTTACGTGCGCTATCGTCAGACAGATGGCTGGCTGGCTGGCTGGCTGGCCTTCAGCATAACATGAAGTATACTTACCTGCCAGGCTATCACGAGGCAGTAATATCGTATAAAACCAACACTAAGTTATTTTTTTCTAAGCACAGAATATTTTGAAAACTTCAGTACAACTGGTATAGAAAAGGACGCCTTGTAGCCTATAAGCAATGCATCAGATAGGCAACGACATGCCTCCGTAGCTATATACGTTTATACTCCTTTCAAACAAGTGTAGCAGTGACGCGTCCATGAGCGGGAACTCACTCGGAAAAATGGCGAGACGTCTCAGAAAAATCACGTTAAATTTTGGATTTGTTTGTTTATCATAGAACTTATGGATGATACTAATTTGTGAAGAGACAATGTACAGTTGTCTAGGTATCTCCCTGGAATTTATACAGAGATAATTTAAATTCAAGATAGTCGCCCGAAAATGGAACCAGTGGGAAAAGTGTGAACAACCAAACTGCAGATATCAGATCGTGTGTCTTAAGTTGTTTTTTTTGTAATTTTTGTAGACGTTATAGCAGTAATAACACATGCAGCGACGTGCAAAAGGCCGATGAAGCCATAATAACTTCGACATGACACAGGTAATGAACTGTTTTAATATTGCTAGCTGCGGGGTTTACACCACTGTGTGGAACAAAATAAAGTGAAGTTTTCTCCAGCGCAACAACGGGTTGTCACAGGTGCTCATCATCGCAGGAACGTCCTGGTCTGAGCATTACGCGAGCAAAGATACTATCAAATAGCTGTAACACAACTAATTATTTAGGATTATCAACACTCCTGGCTGCCAGAAATCGACGGTCGAAGTTGCAAGAAGTGACTACATTGTGCCAGAAATACGTAGGAAAAACTCCATACACTAACGTGGAAAAGTCAAAAAGAAAGTTAGACAAAAAAGGCTCGAACATTTATCAAATTTCCGCAAAAATTTAAGATTCTGGGCAGTTAATGTTGAATTTAGGTGTTTTAGGCAATTTCGGTGGAAACGAAGGTATCTTTTGTCTACCGGGTCATCTAGGGACATATAATAAACCCTCTTTTTCAACGTTTTACACATTTTTGATTCTCCCTCCTTTTTAAGCTTTTGGTTTCTAGGATTTTTGGTCGACTTACAGTCCAATCTACAATTCATTGGACCTTTAAATGTAGGGCATATTTGGACGTGAAGCACAGCGTTATATATATATATAGGTATAATATTATAATGCATATACTGTTGTCGCTTCCTAAAGTATTCTTGTTTTATTGACTAAGATATGAATAGCATTTCAGTTGCTGAATGCTAGGGTGGGTCTGTACGATTGGTTACGGCTCAGCGAGGCCGACAGGAACAGCACAGACATAAGACAGAGGGAGCGTCCAGATTGAGGACTTTAGCACAATCCTATCCTACGTCTGTGTATCTTATACGGACGAACAGAAAAGGGACGAAAATAAAACATTCTGCCATCACCGCAGTTCATATAGTAAATTATAGGAGTAACTTGTTTTCATTTAGTTAGGTATTGAACTACTAGTAACTTGACAGTTGTCTTGCGACATGTCTTTGGCGATAGCAATATTCGAACTAAGAGCCGTTTCCATAAGACTTTATAACATATATGCATATACTCTTACTCTGTATATATAATCCACGGCTACGAGAGTATCCAGTCAGTAACCTGTGTACACAAATAATCTTTGGCTCCACCACAAGCATCCCGAGTCTGTGTTGCGACGACGAGCCGTACCGGCAATGATTCTACTGGCTTTATGGGTAAACGTGGCAAAACGTATTTCTCAACGATATAGGGCAGTGTGGGTAGGGCTGTAGATGTCGAAAGATTGTTTAACGAAAACTCGGGTTTGGGGATACGAACGTACCGAGCGTGGTACGACCGGTACGAAAAAGAGAAAGTTATGGTGTGCTTCTATTGCTTTCAACGACGAACAGTGACGCTAAGCGATAGCAGCAGATAAACAGGGCAAAAAGACAACAAACGAGTTGGATCGAACGAGTGATTTGGGCAGCATAGCTTACATGCGCCGGTGCTGCAGAACCGTGGTAGCGGCGAACCTTCCAGAAGAAAGAAGCATAGGATCTCCACGCGACTCAAAGGTGGACGGATTTATCGATTTCGAACAACGTCGAAGAATGTTGCTTTATTGTCGACTTGTTGGCAGGACCGTCGTCTAAAATAGCCTACATACAGTGCTATATATATTACTTTGCCTATGCCTACTCTTTTATGCCCGAATAGTTGTTTGAAAGGAGGATTTTTTGGGCAGGCCTGCGTGTGGCCTTGAGGACTCGGGATGAGCTCAGTAAACAACTAAGGCTACAATCATTTATTGAATATAGAGTTAAAAAATACTCCCGCAACGGTGGTGATAACGACAAATGCAGAGACGGATTAGAGTTGAGTAGGTCTTTAGGGAGTGTTTACTTCCATTAACAAGTGCGGATCATGCATCTATGCATAGATTTTTTCCGTAAATCAGTAGAATCAAACGTTCCTACCCGTCGACTGTGTACATATGCGCATATATAGAATGTTCAAGAAGAGAGCGGGAACTGTACCCCCCTTTAAAGTTAACGTACCTCAGAGGGCAGTGCAGTAGTTCTAATCAGAACAAATTCAACCAGGGACTCTAGATCGTGAATAAGAGTGATTAGCAAATTTCGAACATTCGATTATCTGTTTGGCCGCTTAACGATTACTCATAGAAAGCTTTTGCTAAATTCGTCCTTCGCAGATCTGACATGGAAACTTGTGCATCTAGCGCTTCCTTCTTAATTAGTTCGGCACCTATACTTTTAAATGAGCAAAAACTTCTGTCCATAAGAACCTTGATACACAACTGCGGGCAATTATTTCTATATGATGCGTTTATAACACGTTCCAATAGTGACTATGCTCAATGTGAATTTTCATATGTAGGTTTGCCATGTAGTCACACCCATCACACAAGATGCATTCTTTGACAAGGGTTACGGCTAGTTTTATGTTAAACGTGATATTTCAATGCATGAATATCTGACCTAACTTGGATAAGCCAGTCATTGATTGCGATTATTACATACAAGCAGATTCTGCATCAGGCACTCTGATATGCAAGCTGCAAAAGAAACAGGCTCTTTTCATTAAGGCCAATAGATAAAGAAGAGACAATTACACTTAACAAGCATCGTTCAAGGGTAACAACCACATCCTACTGCAATATGCCGAACAAATCCAGCGAAACGTTTTCAAAGGAAGTGTTTTCCGCAGGATATGCATGAATAACCTAAACCTAAATGATTATTCTAGAGATTACATATGTTTCCGCTTTTATGCTAGGTATTCCGACGAAAACTATAATGATTTTGCAGCACATAGAATATTGACTGTTTCAAGTATACCCCAGCTCGAAGCGGCGAGCATCGCCTAACACTGCTCTGTGTTACAAAATCCACTCCAGAAGTTCCCATCTAAGCAGTAACGTGTCAGAAGAGGTGTTTGTCATCGAATTGTAGAACCATAAACTAATTTAACGGCTTGTCGTTCTTAAAAAGCAAAAAAAAAAATATGTGGGCTGCAACGGACCTTTGTGATGAAATTTGATTGCGCATATGCTGTCGTGTAAGAATCGGTCTTTATTAATACTGAACGACCTCTCAGTTGTCTGCGTGATGGGTCCGTCTGACGTCTTACTCTTTTCGAGGCTGCGTGACTGCGATTCTCCCTCATTATCGACATAGAGAGTATTCACCCAAACTTGCAGGTTAGAGTGAAGCTTGGATCAATAGTCTCGTTGAGAATGGCACGCTCATTTCGCTAGGCGTAATACATTGGTTGATTTATCAAATTAACATTATGCCTACAAACAGACAAATGATATTGATGACTCTTATACAGTTACATCGACTCGTACTGTTCTACTGAGTCGTCCATAGATTTTACTAATTGAAGCTTACATTTAGCTGTGGCTTTTCCAATTTCTATAGGATTCCGTATAATATAAATGAATGCTTTAAATTTTTTTATCCAGTGCCGTCCTTTGAACAGTTTGATATATCTGTGACAGAGCAGCAACCCGCACGTGACCGTCTGGCGCTGGGACGCCGTTACCCATTCTGTCCGACGCGAAATTTACGGCTTCGATTTTGCTAAAAACACACAAAGTTGACTGTGATCCTAAACTATTCATATACTTTAGAACTGACTCTTCATTTAGACAACCTTTGCTTCGCGTTTAAAAGGCTCTCTGCATTATTTTTAATTCTCAGAACTTTATTTCGGATATCGCTTGCTTTTCGTGGCCATCTTTTCTTTTTATGTGCAAATCATACTCGAGTAGCTTATGTACATCCTATCCTTCATCGATAGCCCGGACGCTTTTTTTTTAATTTAGGTCCTCCTGTATTGGCTGTGCAAAAGTGGTAAGTTAATTTTCGTTATTGACTACAATGACTCACCCGATGCTTGATGTTAATAGGGGTTCGCGAACTAGTAGGCCCTCATTCGTTGATGTCCACACTCAACCCTTACTACTATTACTACCAACCAGAAGATAATTTTAATTACTTGAATTCGCAAACAGCTCATTACGATACATCGGCTTCAGGCGTGCGCCCCTCTCAAATCCGACATAATGTTAACCCCTTTTTCTAATATACGATAATAAGTTTTCCTTTTTACTGAAAACTGACAGTTAATATTAACATAGAAAAGTTTGTTCTTAACGTGTTTAGATAAAAAGAATAAAGTCAATTTTATACTCTTTTCAACAGTACCACACGTATTACACAAGCTTGTGGTGAAAATTATACTAGACCGAACGAACACATGATTCAGAATCTATTGTATTTGTTAAAAACATATTACTCAAATGCGTCCTTAGACTTCACTCTGCTTCGGTCCGATAAAACGTTTTTGATAAATCGTACAGACGAAATTTTCGCATACGTAATCCATAGTCTGTAAACAATCTTGTGTCTTAAGCACCATGTGTTGATAGCTTAGTGGATACTTTAGGTACTAATCTTGGAGACACGTTGTGACCTGTGGCATAGAAGCCAGCCGTCTGATAAAATGCCTAGAAAAAGGCGATATCGGATGAAAAATTCAGGCAGTATATATTGCCTTTAATATAACGCTGTAAGAAAAATTTTTGCATATACACTTTATCTATGCATATATTTAAAAAGAAAATGATTTTTACTGTCTAAAGTGGAGACTATTCGTGAAAGCGCTCTGTTGCTATGAAGCAAGGCTTCAACATAATTTCAATAGCCCGACAGCGTTCGTTTAGCTTGCCAATGGGCAATAGGAGCTTGACTAATTGCTATAATCGACGTCCATTACATATACGCCCCGTATTCAAGCAGCCTTCCAGAACTGTACTTATGTTAAGACCCTAACATTTTCCGAGTTGACCAAAGAGCTATGGTTTTGTACTGAAAATGTTTAGACTGCGGCTGGATATTTATTTTGTACGGAGGCCGTGCGTGTTATGTATTCAAGTGATTTTTTTTTTTCACATTTAATATGCTTCTTTAAAATCAAAGTAATCCACAATGGATATGAGAGTTCGAGCTGTCCATTGTTTCTTTTTTATAGTCAGTATCAATAATTCTTTTGACAGGAACGGCTGAGTGGCGATTGTTACGATTAATCTATTTCGTATAAAACCCTAAGCGAGTAATTTTTTTTTTTTTTTTTATTTGCAAATAAGTATTGGTGGTAACGAACAGAATCTCCAAGGCCAGTACCATAGTGCTTGGAACCTCAGACTTCCCCCCTTTTACGGTATTCTGATTAAATTGGCCGTCTGCATGCTCGCGGTATGACTGCCAGAAATCAATACATTGACCAAATAGGCTTAGCACTATGTATCTATAATACACTTAGCTTAATTAAGAATATTATACATATTGACTCGAATCCGCAAAGGGGCCCCAAGCTAGAATGCTAGAACTAACTGATCGAGTACCGCTTTTGGTCCGTTACATTTTTAGGACACGGCCTAAATGATCGAATACGATGCAATACAGGCAGCTGTTCATATAGATTATCTCAACTTGCATGACCTCATAGCTCCATTACAGGACTTCTGAAATGGAGGCATTTGTGACCTGTTTCGCAGACGCGTACCAATTAGTTTTATATCTTAAGAATGATAATTTCCATTTAGCGTTTTCTGCTTTATGTGTTTCAATAAATCACCCGTATGACTATGACATTTGAAGTCCTCTAGATTGCGTTTCATAGAGAAAACTTCGTATACAGCCCTGCGTTGATCCACCGATATAGGTTTAAACAAGGAAACTACCCCTACAATGCAGATTGATCATAAAATATTAACATTTGCTCCAATCTACGGCTCGTTTCTCTGCAGTAACGACTGTCGGAGAACGATAGGATTTAGAAGTGGCGACCGAGTGAAAGCTCAGCTGGTAGAAAACGTTAATGCAGAGAAATTACACTGAGATTATCTCGTCAGGCATCGGTAACCATTTTCCGAGCTTTTTTCGCCCAGACGCTGCAAAACACTGTCAGCTTAAATAGCACCCCATTTCCCAGTTGTCGGCAAAGTAACGGGACAATTAGGACTTCACGTCCTTTAGTTTCCACTCTGTTTCATCATAAAAGCGTTCAAACAACGTGGTTTCCATAATAATTTTGTGTCCTTTGTATAATTAGTCTGACAAGTCTGTTGGGGATTATCCAGTGCTTACGCTCATTTGCGTCCTTGTGAAACGTTGAACTGTTATGTTTACGCGTTCGTTGAATATTTTTTTAACCAAGACCTAATTGCACACTTTTTTATTCTTTAGTTTATTTGAAAAATATTTAACACATAAGACTTTTTCCGTTTGTCTCCTTGGCAAGCTCCTTCATCGAATGCTCACTATGTTATGCCACCACCTATGCAAAAGGACAAAGGCTAATCGTAAAAAGAGTGCTTTTTTATCTTGCAGTTCACAAATGTATTTTCCTCTCGGCCCCTTAGTAAATCCTGCCTATCACAGTTAAACCATGTACTCACGCGTGGGCTATACCAACGCTCAACCCGGCTTACCAAAGGGACAAACCAGCTCACAAAGTTTATATTTAAACATACATAAATGTCAATAACACGCAGCTTATATCATAATGTTTATAATGTACTCAGGCTTTGCATTTGCACCTGTGAATAGTAATGATATTATCTTAATGAAGTTTTCCTGTGTAAATTATATTTTATTTCTGTTTAATATATATCGTACACCTACCTACCTACCTACCTACCGTTAGACTTGTCGGCATTCACGTACGTTTTGACCACCTTGGCCGAAAACAGAAGTAAAGCCAAGGCAAATGCAACAAAAAAAAACAATCTGAGTGATGGACATAAAATTAATGGAGTGCCGAGAGAAACAGATACAGATCACCCGGGCAATATAACGGAGGACCTGCAGTAAATTATCTATATTATATTATGTCCCGATGTTTTTGCTGTATTTCTTATTTTCCCTTTTGAAAGCTAACTTTAGCTAAAGCGGGCAATGGGAAAAATTTTAAGTACTTTTCAACGAATTAAAAAAATCTTCATGCTCATCGGCCTTCTTTTTCTTTAAATCTGTTCCTTATCTTTATTGGTGCAAATAAATTGAATTTTCATTTCACAATCGGGTACGCTGTCGTTGTTATGCATTTGCTTCGTGCAGCTCGAATTCTTATGTACCCGTCTACATGCTATCATCTTCTTTTCGTTTTGTTTCCGCGGTAAGCGGGCATTAGTTATGGCTGGGAAACAGCCGGAAAGAGATGTTTGTTGCGGTATCCCGCTAATCCACTTAGGCCTTTTCATCGTCTGTGGCCGCATTCGACCTCTGTGCTGCTCATTCTTTCCTATTTCTTTAGTAAAAGACCTTTTGTTGGGTTCCGTACATGTCTTTCGACAGGCAATCTCGTTCTCCTTTGAAATATCGCGTCGCGCTTTGTGCGTCTTGCCTCAGCTTTCCTATGTACTGCTTTGTCCTGATGACGTTTTCTGAATAGTAGGAAGGAACAGTCGGGTCGACGGCACAGAGAGACAGTGAAGTTACTCCACAGACTGGAGCCAGAAACTGGAACCAAACAGTTCAGGAAAACGTTGCGCTTTTGTGTTAAGAAATAGATAATGGTAGAGGCATGACGTGGATAACGAGTCGTGGTTGGTGCCTTCACTATAGCCGCTTCGTCACCAATCGCTTATCGATCGGTCCTTTAAAGCACAATACGCATTTGTGCTGCTAGCTCGAGACGCCATAGATGGCATTAGAAGGTATGCAATGGTATCAAATGGCTAGTCGACTAGTTGTTCAAGATGCCGAAGATCTCCAACAAACTGAGATTAGATAAGGGTTCGATCCTTGAAATAGATTTCTATGTTAAACGTACAAACCTCGAAACGTAGAGGATTGTTATGTTGAAATAATGCAAAGTTGCATTTACGATGAAAGCGAATAGATTGCATTAGGCGTAGCCTTACGTCAATGCCAGCAGATACAAACCCGAAGGTTTATTTAGTTTATTCTAAAGCTGTGCTCGCTCGATAACAAACGAGTATGATAGCGCTGTGGTAGCTCTGGTACTGTAAATCAATTCAAGATTTAGTTCCTGGCGGAGGAAGAGCGCTAGCTACTTCATTGTAGCGTCTTCCCAACGTGTCATCGCTACTAGACTCTCGGCCTCTGGTTTGTCTCACCCACTCCTTTCTCTCCCACCTTTTTCCTCGCCCCAGCTTCGAAGAGTTGGTCTCCTTCAAGGCTCGAAACTTATCAAAGTAACTGACCCAGCGTCGAACAACAGCCACCGTTACACGGCCTATGCTTTTGCCAGTTTGCAGCAATACGCCACGCAAACAAGCATACACAAGTGGAACACTGCTGCTTACCTATATCGATATTAACAACAATAGATGGCATCATACACTTATATTTGACTGCCAACTCACTCTTGTCCTGCTAGTATTATATTATTCTTGCCACAGCAGAATTCCGTAGCTCTTTCGGCAGTACATTGGTGGCAATTTCTGTCTCCTTCATTAGATTTGGCTGAATGGGGCTTCGTATAGGGGTAATGGCAATAGCGGAATATCGTCACAGTTGATATTGCTGGCGAAATCGTAACTACGAGAACAAATTATACCTGTAAGCTTGACGTTAAATTCATATTGCGTCCTATATTACCCATCGGTTACATAGAGGTTTAGTGTATGCGACAGAGCTGTTTCTTCGTAAGATTGTTGGGCTCGATTATATATACTAAGTGTTTCTGGTGCTGTATGTACATTACGAATTACCTGTTATTAGAAACATTTACTAACAACTTTTGCACAGACTCCATAGTATAGGTATATCCAAGCTGAGGTAGAGTACGTGGAAAAGATGAGAAAAAGTAGTCTATGTCTATCTGGTAGAAGTATACAAGAACTTATCGATATCATCAATTTGCGATTATATGTCTTCCTCGACTATTATACATAGGCGCATATTCAGCTCCATAACATCTAGGTAGAAATCTCTAGCTAGATGCGCTGATTCAAAGGACTGACTACTCTAAGCCAACGTTTCCATCCGGCGAAACTATGATTGATTATATAAGGGAAAAAAAAAAAGGGACGTCGTGATATTCTATTGGTCGTAAGAAACTTAAGCCAGCAAAAAATCAAGTTGATGGAAGATCATTAATACAAAATAACGACAATTCATCGTTCTATGCAGCAGGGTAAAAGTCATGCTTTCCATTCGTCGAACATTCAATATATTGCTTATCTTAATCACCCGATCGCGAACCGTCTTGACAGTGGAAGCACATACTCTGATGGTTTCACTAGACTAGTATTACTTGCTGATTAAATCATACTCATCTGTACCTTCAATGATTTGGTAACTCTTATCAACCTAATTCGTACATTCCTTCCTAAGGAAGGATGTTGGCAGAAGCTATTGAGGGACCTCATACCACATCTTATAGAGTGATAGCAAGTCTCGCCAAACCATGATACACTGGATTTGATACAGGAACTATAGGAGCATTACTGTACTTTTATTATGTGTCGATAGTCGGATATTTTCCTGTGAACTATTATAAGCTATTGTAGACTTGAAGGCAACTTGTCAATCTTATGAACTTATCCTTGTATTACTTTCAGACGTCGTCTCTATGTAAACAAGACGTCTTGTGTTTGGATTTCAGATTTGGACCCAATTTCCACGTAGCAGGTTAGCGCGTAACGTCTGCTGCTAATCTTACAGACATTTTTTTGGTTTAGGTTCGAACCCGGGCATAGACACATACGTATAACGGTTAATTATTTGTGCCGGACGTAAAGCACAAGGCGTAGAGATATAGCATCAATGGCCCTTCCCCGCGAAAAGCCTAACCGGGATTTTTTTTTCATTTTTCCGCTATAAAAGAGCACGCTGTCTGTACGAGCAGCTGTTAATCCTAACAATAATCGTAATACTTTTCCTTCATGCTTTCTGGTTATCAATTGTTAATGATTACTTTTGTTGAGACTGCAATTTCAACAAATATGGCACCATGTTTGTAACTTGTGGCTACCATGGCAACGCCCTTAAAAATGCGCACTTGCCACCCGACGTACGTTGAATTATCTCGAAGATAACTCATTGAGATCTGTTATATGTTGTCGTGCAATTGAAAAAAATGCACGAAGAAACAAACTGGCATGTTTTTAGCGTTCAAACAGCACTACGAGTGAAGTTAAGAATTCCGTCGCGTTGGACTGTTTTTACGAACCATCAAATCCACTGACGTCAACACGACAGTCTCGGCCGTCGGCCGGCGGCGAGACATTTTTTTCAGGCGGCGGAAGTCTTTGCATCAAGCAGCTCTAACAATAAACCTTTTGAATTAGGAAAGGCCTTTTTGTCAAGGTAGTAGTTTCACTGGAATGTTACATGGAAAAATTATATACGTGTATATATATATATATATATATTATGGTACATGATAGATTATTCTGCTGTAAAATGTACAGTCAAGCGTTTGATTGGAGATTAGACAGTAAACATCAACGAGGCCAATGGGTTCTTTTAGCAAACAGTACATTCCGAGGAAGCAATTAGTAATATCTTGATTAGAGAATGGAGCTTGTACTTTTATGCCAGGCGATCCTAATTCGAGGTTAGTAAAATGGGCCTAAAACAGAGACAATTCGATTTGGTTGTTTGTTACTGAGCCAGGACAAAATAAAGCAAACTAACTGGAAATAACATAACATATGTTTGTTATCGTTCTTGTCCAATGGCACCATTGTTCAGAAGCCGCTTCGCAGTAAATTACCACGGGCATTTCCTATTGCTTTTATGGATGATCCGGCTATGCTAATACTAATTCAACATAGAAAATGCAATTTTTGGACGCCAGAGGATTATTAGTTGACGCTGGATATGGTACTTAGAAGATAATTGTATGTAGTGATACTTAGATATCATCCATCTATTGGGATAACATACTATTATTATAAGAATTAAATTAAAGGCATAATAGGGGTTCACTAAGGGCATATTCGTTTGGGTACTTCACATGTAAGATATAGGTTTTCGTCGATTGCCTTCATACTTCATCGCTGAAACCATCAGCCATGTTCGATTCAATGATGGTGCTGGCCATGAATATTATGCATATATGGGGAAATTGAAAAGGCTGATGTTGAGCGTCAGACGAACGGAATGAATTGAACATTATTTTATCCAGTGTTTTTTTTCCGAACTTAGTTTGTACTTCTTCGCCGCCCTTCACTGTTTATTTACACATCTATCAACTTCGATGCTCATCGACTGTTTCTATGAAAATGACCGCGTTAAAGGAGCCATTCCATATATTTTTGAACTGATATGTATGTTACAAATCTATCTACATTGGAGTAACAATTAATTCAGACATTATATTTTGCATGACGTAAGGGCAACTGAGATGTCCATATGAACCGCGTGTTAAGAGACACGTTCCGGTAGAAGAAGACAAACGTAGTCCTAGCAGAAACGTAGATCGTGGTCTACTATACTTATATAGATAGTGCATGCTTGACCTTCTTCGTCCTAAGAAAGAAACCATTTTTTATGGAGTGCAGCACTAAGCCGCCTTCAGCGATGAAATAATCCACATAGGACAATCGATTTCTTCAAACGTTCATTATCACGTGGTCGTGTTTTCCTCTCAGACGCCCTCTACCTGTCACAATGGTAATGTGCCAATGTTTTAATAAATCATAGCTCCGACCCGGGTGATACAAGTATCTCTGACAGAGAAATTTCTCCAGTTTCTCTTTTATCGGCAATCATGATTAGGCTTTTAAGGAATGGGTGCTTGCGTTACGAATCTCATATATCGAATCACTCAAACATCATATTGAAGCAGTGCCTACCTCAAGCATGAATAGGAGGATTCTGTGCCGTGAGCTGCATAAAGTTACGGTAAACGTCTTAGTTGATAGTTACGCAGTATATATATATATATATATATATATATATATATATATATATATGCGTATATATTATCAAGCGCATAAGCAGGTTACAAGTTATCACCCAGCGACGCATAAAGCCAAACGACTCATTTCTTAACAGAGCGTTGTATAGAAACAGGTTGAACTATACTAGCTACTGTTGTTTCTCTCGTTAGAAAAACAACGTTGAACCTAACTTTTGATCTTTTTAGATGATCTTTTAGAGAAATTTATTGCAACTAATTATCGAAAAGTAATGCTGTCCGGGACGGCAAAGATTCTTTTCATATTTCATTAAATTTTAGTTAAAGTACAATGATTATTTTCGTGTTCTTTGCTTGTCCCAAATTTACAGTTTCAAAGGCAGACTAAAAGCAAGTCACCCTTTATAAAATCTATTGCATCGAGGCGTATTACATGATTACTCTAGGGGCCGTATGAGGCAGGATGAGATGAAGCTATATGGCCATTGCATCTCAAGCATATATGAAATGCTGTATTGTTGACGGCAATTTGAAATAGCAACTGGACAGGCGTGTAGTCTTCGAGTACGATTGAACTCAGTAAAGATATGTATATATGTATAGATATATATGTGTACGTAATGTCAGACTAAGGCGTCGTAATCCCGCACCCATTGTACCATATGTCATCATTGTCGACACGCGTGTCATGCCACGGTTGTCTTTAAAAAAATTTTGATGAATTTATTGAGATATATACTGTTGAGTCGAAATAGTACTATCGATATATGTAGCGTAATGCGGATATATATACGGCTCAAAATTTACCACGAATAATTATCTATACCAGATTTGTATATGAGCGCGACAGTTCAATGAAGGGGACTTTGAGAAATGGTAAGCAGATTATAAGTGTTCCCACAGTCTTCTTGAACAAAATACGACTTGTGGATGTGCCAATACCAGGGTAATTCAAAAGCCGATTTGACACTATGCAGCAGAGCTTTATGTACATCTATGGCACGCGACTAGTAATATTTAACTGGCTTAATTTGGTAGTAAATAATTATAAAGCGTTTTATATATACACACAGAATTTTTCCTCCATTTTGAGTGACGCACGAGATTATCTATAGGCTATACGAACGTCTAAATTAGTAATCTATTAAAAACAAATGAATTAAAGCAAGCTCATTTCGGCAACATAATAGAAAAACAAATATACTGACTAAATAGTATCCTTCCGTAGCACGCATTATTTTCAATGATAGCGATAAGTACCATACATGTGTATAAATAGATCCACCGTAGTCTAAATATGCATGCAACATATTGTTACTTTCGCGCTATAGAAACCTAGCTAGATAAATCTAGCAAGATACATTTCGGTTGGACTCCTAATTAGAAAGGACCCTTGATGCTAAACTAACGAAGGTTATTTCTTCATATAACAGATATAGCTAAAGGTGGCAAAAACTGTATCTACCATTGATGCCTTTTTTTTATAGCTTTAATTGTTGCTCCTTTTTTGCACGTCAGTGCACTTGGGGCACGCTCACTAGTTCAACGCTAAAATCGAAACTCATGAGCTCAAGATTCGATGCGGTATGAGCCCTCCTGGAGTGTTTGTTGTACTGTCGTCTCACCATCTAATAACGAGCACTGATCATAAAGAATGTTCTGTTGTAAGTTTCTTTGTCGTTCTGTATCCTAGCTATGATAAAGCTACCTAGCTTTAATAAATCCGAGTTGATAAGCAAAATACTCGTATTTTCTGCGTCTATCTTCTTAAAGGGTCAGAATAGTTATATGTCTTTCTGAAAATGAAAACCTACATTAATGCCCACCCTCCGTTCAGTGTAATAGTAGAAAGATATCGTGTTTAATGACATCTGCAGCTAATAAAAGATAATGGTAACTGAATAAACTGTATAAATTAGCATTCAAAGAAAAAAGAGGAAAACTAAGAAAATTAAAGGAAAAAAGTATACACTACCGTCTAATTGTGACTTCTCTCTTAGACTTTATACGCAAGTATATTAAAGAGCACATTTCGAGCTAAAAAGCTTTAGAAAACGAGCAGACTTTGAAGGTGGTAAGCGTTAGTTAACGTAACGCTGTTGGTGATCCAATTTGCAAAAATCATCATTTTCTTCAGTGTATCATATTATCTACTTATTAAGATACTATATACTAATTACTGTTGTACCACAACGCTGTCTGAGATAACTATCCGCAGCTAATAATTGGCAGCACTTTTGAACCGGTGATGAATAACCCCATTTACTACATGGTATAACGGGCCATAATATATAAGCCAGACGAACGGTATTTTCAACGTTAGCTCCCGTACCCTTGACTTTTGACGACCGAAGTGATTTCGCCTATAGATATATAGCATTCAGCGTGTATGATATAACTATATTCAGATATATTAGCACACATAGTTAAAAAAAAAAAAAGTATAACAAACATCCACAAAGATACTGATATTATATTGTAATCGTCGCGGCAAAATTACATAAATGCGGCACACTTTATGTCAATAACAATAATGAGAATTTTTACTTCTATATACTATAGTAGGTGCGGCATAAATACGTGAGCAGGCGTATCGACTTTCGTTTATACGCCGGCTCTGGACTGATAACAGTCTTCGTAATTGCGGCCACTATGCTGTGTTCCATTTGTGAGCTGACATTAAATCTGTTGCCAAGTGCTTATTGGCTTCTTCCTTCCGTCTATAAACGTATTTAGCCATATAAATGAATGCCAAGGGAGTAATTTAAATAGAGTTATGTCCTAACGCGATTTATCAGGCGAAGGACGGTGTACCTACGCGAGTAATATTACCTGTTATGCGTTTACCCGCCCTTTTAACTACGCAAATTACTTACTTTAGTGCATGTTTAAAAACAAACAGAATGGCGGTAACAACATAAGGATGCCTTTGGATTTAGCGGGAGCTAAAATCGGCCAGTGTATACATGTTACAGGCAGCGGTTCCTGAAATGTTTCAAAAATGCTTTTTCCACGTAAGCGCACATGCATCACGCAGCTCACAACCACAGCCTTCTGACTACAGAGGGTCATAATGCAGTTCTTGGAGGTGCGTTTTACTTCCGGCGACTCGTGCAGCTAAGTGTCCAACTACGCGAACGGAAGTGCCTGGTTCAAGACCCGTAATGGGGCATAGATTTTTCCCCGAAATATAACGTTGTGAGATTGATATTATTCATAAACTAAACAAAAAAAAAAACCATAAATAAAGTTAGGTATATTGAATGGTGTGATTTTTGTTTTACTCTTTAAATTGAGCTGCTGTACTAACTACTGTCCATCAAGAGCTGTGTATTCGCTTATTGGTTTCGGTTCATTATTTAGATAGGAGTGTAAATTTATCGCTGCAGACCGAGCGAGATGTTGTTAACGAGCCGGAATCGTGGCACCTTAAATTTTTCGAACAAATAATTTACTCTTTCATGCTCTTTAGGCTGACGTACATTAGAAATGTCATAATAAATTTTCCTATTACCCCCGGCGTTTTTATAAACTAGGATTACTAAGAATGATCTGATTAAAAGCATATGTACGGAGAAAGGACTCTTCACGTTAGCTATGGATTTTCGCCAGTCAGCATTACCGCAGCTCGCAGTACGACTAAAGTGAATAACCGCTATCTCCACCCCAGTGAGAACTCGGAGGGAAAATACGTTGCAAACCTAAACAGTAAAGAGCTGATGTCGATTCAACCATGCTCCTCTGCGTAACGTCCTACTATTTACAATAGCTGACTCCTTTACGAATGTACGCAATTAGCAAGATTCTATCAGCGTCATTATTACTTTCCTTTATTTGTTTATGGATTGTATTAAACTAGCCTAGTAGGCTTTACTGCAATTACGTAGAAGTCCATTACATTGACAAATAGCTACTGAGGCCAGAGAGGAATAGCTAGACGTCTTATAACTTAGCAAGTTTTGCAGAGTGGAAAACTGTGCAATATTACATTCCGGTCTTAATTGAAAGTACTGCTGTGAGTTTGTTTTGAGGTAAAGGGAACGATATGTTCCGCTACCGTGAACCTAATGAGTACGTGCCTTCAGCTGGAAGTATGGCAGTGGCCGACAAGCTAAGTTTATGGGACCTGGGTACCAGTTCTGTTTTCATCTTGTCGTTGCTTCGCTTAATGCGATTAGCGACATAAGTGGCAGCGGTAACAGTAAACGCTGATGAAATGCAGATGCCTGGGCGCTAGCTTCCACGGCCTGTCTTAGCGGCCCCCCTCTCGTCTTGTTGGTCTGTGACAGCATTTAAGCCATCGCTACTTTTTATCCGCCTTTTCGTAGCTTCTTCAAAAGGACTGATTCCTCTATCCGTAACTTCGTGCACGAGGCGACAACGACGACAAACGACAAAAGCAATGTCTTCCCTTGAGCCTTGAGTCAGCTTGCCATGACTGAAGCTGCTTGGCGAAGCCTACTGGTAAGCCTCAATTGGCGGTCGCCAACATATGATCATATCATATGCCAATAAAATGAATTGTTCGTAGAAGAGAGAAAAATTACGATAACCTCAGCTACTAACGTAGACAATGCTTCCGCCTTAGTTACGGTATTTTGATATGTGTATTAGTGTGCATGTGTACACTACAACGACTCACAGGCCCGTACACACTCGATCAGACTATACGGTCTAGGAATTAATTGCATGGCAAAGACCCAGCTATCATCGGGTACTCTTATCGAATAAAAGGGCAGAAAGGACTTTTGACAGCAAGAGAAAATGGGACCGGTTAGAACACGAGATAGCCGTTAGGCTACACACGTACAAATGAGCAGGACACCGTTTGTGTGTATAATCGAGTTAGGGATTTTCTCAACCACCGCGCTATCGTCGGCAGGAGCTCGTTCATGACGCCACTGTAATGACATGTAAAATAAGGACAAGGCCATTCGTGAGCAAAGTACATAATGCTTGCCTTCGAGGTATTTAATGTATCAAAATGCGAATAATTTTATCTATGAAAAATTATTCTACGAATCTTGAGGTTACTCTATCTTGATTAGTTGTCAGTTATCAGATCCGATCGCGGCTTAATGATATGCATTTCCCGTAGCTGTAACAACTTCTACATCCTTCCTACAATGTAAAGTTGCCGCTTCATAAGGAAACGACACGGAACGAGACGATATATCGGTCAGGCTACCACGGATTGTAACGACACATCTATTTCGATCATTTATCATAGTCACTTCATAAAACTACTGCTAATATCTATAGCATTTTAGCGGCATTCTTTCTAACAGAGAAAATCGATTTGAACCCTGCTGTCGAGCTATAGAAAATTAACCAACTAAAGTCTATCAACGCTGTCAATTTAACGGACATAAACAGGCAGCTTTCGGCTGTTCACGGCAGTGTTGTTTAATATGAATAGCCCGATTCTAGCAGGACATATATCAGTAAAGTTGACATGATGTCAATTAGTGAACTCGGGTCTGATTGGTCCCTTTGTAGAGTTTACATTTGTAATTACTCATGCTCATCGATGACATACTGACTGATCCTTTGAGTTCTCCGCGCGCATCTGGAAAATGTCCGACAACACGGTCTGATCGTCAGTCACCCCATGTCAATCAAACAAAGTAAACTACCAGATAGATTTCCTTGTAAAACCTTTTAGCTAGCTGTTTTCTGAGCGGATGGAACAACGGACGTTCGCCCATCCATGCGTACGTAACCTAGGATTGAGAGGGACATGAAAATATGCATATACATACCATATGTACATATTAGAAATTGTGGTGTGCTATTTGTACGAAGGGCAGATAACGTCATAGTAGAATACGTTGCTGGGGGGATCGACTTTGGCCAAAACATCGATAGATATTTTCGGAATGTATTGGTCCATTCGATAAAATGCTTATTTAATTGATGTTTAATTATTAAATTAATAATCCTGGTATTTGTTTTCATATCTAAAACGATGGTACGGCAATGCAGCTTTTATTGTTGGATTCTGCGAGACTTTATGCATTGAAACTAGGCTAATACACGAGCTTTTCCCTCTGCTTGATTGTACGTATCCTAATCATGTCATAGGTTATGATAATAATAATACGAATGTAAGCAGAGATTGTCAAAGTAAGCTCCCGTGATATTTTTTCATTTAATCGATTGAAAAATTTAATTAATGGATTACCAATACAAAGACAGCTGAAATATTGAAACGTACTATCAATTTTCAAAAAAAATTGAATTTATCTTCAGTGAGTATAATTCACCAATTTAGTTATTTTGCAAAGCATACACCCGAACTAGTTGTTCTAAGCGATGATGGACATCAATATCGGTTCATTTTATGCTTACGTTTACTATGTTTCTTTGCAAAAAGATTAACAAATCTATTTGTTTTATAACTCCGAGCTATGGGTACGTTCTCTCTTCCCTTGATGCCGTCGACGCTCTGGCAAAATATCCCAATGAAAATTCGTGACATAGGCATTTAAAAAGTTGGCTTAAGCCGTACTTAGGCAAGGCGTTCTCGGTTTCACATAAATAAAGTTTATTAACATTTATTAATTTTTTTCAATTTGAAAAAGTCGATTGTCTCATTTTATTATATCAAGCTGGTCTTAGGTCTTTTGATAATAAAGATCCATCGCCTCTAGAAAGTCTAATGATACTGATAAAGAGGTCTCGCATAAGCCACAGATGTGCGTCTACGAAAGAGCGACAAATAAAATTCACTCATTTGTACACGCTAGCTCGTCCTTCGATTGTCCTCTAAAGTACAAACCCTTTGTTTGCAAAACGGATTTCAATGCATAGTCTAAAAAAGCCTAGTAGCGGACCTCAAAGAGTAACCTTTACGTTCAGCTAGCTCACTATGCGTTTTCAGTTTTGGCTGTGGATACTCTTGTCTTCTGATCACTCCCTTATGGGTCTCTTCCTGTGAATTAGATGTAAACAGAGAGGGAGAGAAAGAATATATAGAGAGAGCCATAACATTTTTTTTTAAACAAACGACGCTGGAACTGAAGGCGTACATTGCATGCGTAAGCCTAAAAGGAAACTTTAAAGCTTTCCGTGCCTTCTCTCCATTCTAAGATTTTAAGCCCGTTTTGTTCTGGCCGGTGTGTTCTGATTTCAGACTGTGCAGGGTACGAACGAAGGGACTTACGGGCGCATGGGTTGCAGAATGGACACACAAATAGCAGCAAAGAAGCAACGCAGAAAAAGCGATGTTAACAGGTGTAAGAAAGAACTTTTGAATCAGCGGAAGGTAAAAGGTTAAAAAGGAAGAATAGCGGTATGACACTAAGCGAAGAGACCTGGACTTAGAGATCTAACAGGTGGTTACACACAGAAATAACACGTAAACGCCCACTGGGTAAGCGAGCAAGCGGTCTTATCGGAAGATAGGAAGGAAGATCAGCATAAGAGGCATTTAATGTCTGTAAATACATGGCTTGAAGGAAGAACTATAAGATATTTTCGTACGACGAAGCAGTATAAGTGCCATCTACACGTACGAACGGACGTAAGTGTCCTTTGCAATGGTCCAGTATAAGCAAAAAAAAAACAGAGAAAAAGTAACAAAGGTTGACATAAAGCAAAAAGGAGTTTGCTACAATGATTATTGTGTGCAGACTGCACATAAGTGCAACAGACCATGTTTCTGCATAGATGTGACACCTGGTGACATGTATGTCTGATAATTTGTGGCTAACTTATTCACTTATTATCCAAGGTCTTTTTTTCAGAGCGAAAAACACCAGAGCAGGGAAATTATGCAACCTCGAGGAGCAAAGAAGCTCGAGAGAACAGATATCGACATGAGAATAAAGGGCAGGCTGAGTTGCGTATGGAGAATGCCAGGAGGTGATAGTTTACGAAGCTCTGAAAATTCCGGTCTTTACTGATGTGATGTACTGATATCATCGGAGTGTCTGGTGCAAATTAATACCTCAGTTTATGTAAAACCAGTGTAAGTAAAAAACTAGGAGTATTCTTTGTATATTAGGTTTCTCAAAGGTTAACGTATGGGACATTCAAGATTTAAATCGGCTTTACCAAGTACTTAGGTTCTAAAATATGCAAACAACCCTGGCGCCGGTGGCAACCACGGTGGATACCTTTGGTAAGTCTGAAATATGCGTTTCTCAGAAAAAAAAAAAAAACTGTTCTTATCCACTAGTTGTGACTAACAGTTAAAAGTGCAAAAAGTGCCGCGCTATCCAACAAACTTATACATTTAGTTCGACTAAGTATAATATTTGTAGACCCAATCTATTTGCTATGGAAATATTTACTTTCAGAATTTCCATAGATTCAATATGTTATACGTAAAAAACATATCAAGCTATAAGACCATGCAGTATCCCTAGAAGCGTTCCTTGCATTAACCTTTAACGGATATATTGTACCTAGTAAACTCGATTGACGCCAACAAATATCTCTTTGCAGATTCCTCCGCCAAAAAACTTTCGGTCTACCTGGTGGTGCTCTTAAAACTACGATTTGGGGAGTTAATTACCAAAGGTGGCAGTTAGGGTAGAGTACCCACTGGGGAAATTTGAATTACTTGAAATTCAAAAAAGTTTCGCATGGGGCTCACCAAATCTCATTAGAAAGCTATTGGCCTTCGTCCAGTAACGCCAATGTTACCTTCCTTATGTTGATGTGGCTTATAGACGCAGCTACTCGCCGGAGGTCTATTGCCTAAAGTTAGAGTGTCTGAGGGGCGATCGTCGTCTAACAACTCCTTCGAATACTTCCTGGTCGTGTCATGCTTAATAGAATCACCTAGATTGACGGTTGAACCTATTTTTCTCCGGAGTCTGTTTTTTTTTGTGTATGTGCATTAATCTTTGCTGATGAAAATAATGGTCTAGCTTAAAATTTGTCGTTTTCAAACTGTAATGCCAGTCGTAGCAGCTCACGTGTGTCACCCAACTCTAAAATTTTTGTTCGTACTATTTATTCATTTCCATTCGGACTAACTTAATCAATTCCTTTCTTGTAAAGGGGGTAACAAATTTACAAGAAACAAGACCCCATTCTTAGGAGTTTTGAATGTTAAACTTCTTCCCAATAAATCACTATAGGATCAAGCTCATGTATAATAATACGCGAATGACCCAAGCTTTACTAGACGAAATGAAACTACGTCTAGCCATTCTCGCTATAAATATATGTGTTATAATCAGTATCGGAGTATAGTTGTTCAAGTAGATAATTGCCCCATTCATAAGAAGTTCGGAACGGGATCAGAGTTATTACTGCGACATAACTGAGAAAGATGTCGTGCTGTTATTTGAAGAGAACGAATGTTGAAATCTGGTAATGTCCAACCACCTACGTAAGGACGTACAGCCGCCTTGACAGGGATCCCAGACAAGCCTACGTAACGCATGGAAGGGTCATTTTTACCCACCCGAATCAATACATCGGGTCGGGTCCTTTCTGGTCTTTGCCCACTTATAATTCAGAAAGTAACCATTTGTCAGCGGGCACCAACCACTATTGGTACTGAACGAAAGCCAGCGAAAAATTGCGCCACTGCAGCAATTAGAATTTAGAAAACCAGCTATTATGCAGTATCTTTAAGTAAGACGAACCCTTCGCCGTTACTGAAAACCTTTTTTGGCTCAAAATCCATTCAAAATCCACGTCTAGATTTTTTTATTTAGTGTATTTAAGCCATCTATGAATCAGTATTACTTGAAGCAGTGTCACTACTAAAAAATTATCTACGGCCGAAACAAGGAATATCGTGAAAACTACTAAGGATTGATTTAGATCTCAAATAGAAACTGTGATCGCGGTGGGTACACGGAATAAGCATGACCGTTAGCACTGAAAATGTTCTGATAAAGAATTCGAATTTAGAGGACTCACAATTTGATCGACGACCTTCTGCCATTTTTCTTAAAAAAATTCATATAAACAAAATTAACGCTGTTAAGAGAGTTTTGCAGAGATTGAAACAAATGATTGTTTGATGGTGTACCTGGGTCATACGATAAGTGCGTACAAATTTTCCATCCGAGTTCCCTTGTTGCCAAATAGGTAAAGACGTATGTGATCTGGCATTGTCATAATGGAGGATTACGCTTTTCCTATTCAATGGGTCCGGTCGATTTTTTTCAATAATTTGTTCTAATATTGCACGTTATCGACAGCAGAGAAAGAAAGTTTGCATATTATGGTCTTCGATAACCTACTTTTTACCAGCTATGAGAAACCACTTCAAAATTCTGTGTCTGCGAAGTTACGCAGTTGGAAAAATACGGTCAAGTAAGCTCTTTTGCGTCAGTTGGTGTTTCCTCAAAAGTGCAGCTGTTTTTTTCAAATGGTTTACAACTGTTTAGTGCTGGACGTTTGGTTTCTCGGCGATACCTAGCTGATCACGTGTTGATCCTGCTTAAGTTTTCCTATTTCATCAACTTTTTCCGTTATTAATTTGACCACCACGGGGAGCTGCCTTTACATCGAAATTACCAAAACACAGAACTTTCCATAGCTCATCTTGTTTTTTATAAACCACGCAATTATTATATGGGCCTAACAATATTTGTGCCTTTACTATAATATCATCGTAGAATTGATCGTTCTTAACGTATTGATGTCAATAAAGAACATATTGAGTAATGGAAGTAACACATTAGCGATCTACCGCATTTCTTAATAATTTGATACGTTCTACTCACGATTTTAATGCATAATAATGGTGACTACGGCTTTTTCTAAAAGTTTTCAGCACGATGTAATTTGTGTTACAGCCCACAGCTGGCTAACAGGATTCTGACGTCCGCGAAACGGTGGTTTTACGTGCTGCTACAAAACAGTGCTGCACCGCTGTTTTGTGTTTCATCGAACTCCGTTGTGAATGTTCAGAGAAGCATGTACATACATAGAGTTCAAGTTGGAAATAGAGTTACATGAAGCGTACGCCAAGCCCCATGTGCCCGTGGACCCCTACCCAGATCCTTACTTTTTCGCAAATACACTTGTATTCAACTGCATAGCCTATAGATCAGCGTCTGAAACAATAGATCACCATGTAAAAAGATGAAGACATGCAAAGAACAGTGCAGCTAGCCGCTTGACGTACGCGATTGATCTGACTAGAAGCCAAGAGACCGCGTAACTGAAGCGTCGTGTCTAAAATGTACAGAAACGGTAGCATTTTAAGCAAGATAGCGTTCATTTGTTTTGGAAGGTGTCGGATAGTTCGAACGAATAGTCGGATCATCATCATACGCGTCGTTCGAGCCACACGCAGATCTACCACGCTAGCTCCTTACTTATATTACCTAATTATAGTTGTCCGGGAATTGAAATAGAAGTATTTGACATGAGTGTTCTTTCTTTGACCGCAAGTAAAGTCTCAAGTATTTTCGTCCATATTTTCCTATGTCCAATATGTACAACGTTTAGTTTACTCTGCTCGTATTTATCTATTTGCACAATGCCGATAGTGTTGAAGGTAGAGGTTGCAAGTTCATAAGGGTAAATGTATTTGAATTTTTAAAAAACAGGCGCATGTAAGCTTCTTAGTTAGCGCCATTTCTTAGAGACTAACAGAAAAGACTCAAAAGTTAATTCAGTGTAGCTTTGTTCATATGTCTAGTAAAAATAGTCAGTAATAAGTGGATCATATGCCTTCAACATTCAGTTTAAAAGACAAAACGAGGTCTTGGTGACGGCTTAATGTAACGCTTCCGGTGTCACCGCTGTCATAAAGTTTAAATCTATATGTAGAAAGAAAATTCTTATAGATAGGCCGGCTTTACCACGGTCATTAAATCATTCGATATTAGCCCGGAAGATAAAAACAGAAAGCTCTGCTGTGTTGCCATAAGGTGAGTAAAAAGGTCCGCATAACAATTGCCATCATCAGCACAAACTAAATATGAAACACCGTTTCTGATCTACTATTTGGTTTGCTTAGGAACGATGTTGATCCCACTGTGTTTTTCTAGGCAATACTCTGTAATATAAAAGCCGCTTAACAATAGGAAGAAAAATACCGCCGAAGAAAAATTTTATAGCTAGTTCTGTGCGGAGGCACAGCAACCGCTCTAACCACGATCCAGTCTTCGCTTCGTAGCAGCTCGATTTAATAATAAGGGCAAAATTTTGTCTACAAAATAGTGAGATTACTTTTTGTTTATTTTGTCCTCGGTACTTACATTTACTTACGTGGTGGTAACAAGTAATCTGAAGGTGGTTGTACACGGTGACTTTTATGCGCGTTTGTCTAACGATACGAGGGAACGTCTATCCAATACCGTTTAGAAAAGATTTCTTTTTACATAACAAGGTTGCCCATAAGTGTTCATCACAAATGGATTTCGATTCTATCATGGAAGACTAAATCAAGAACATGATTGCGGCTACGAATCTCTACCGAGCTTCAATGCAAAGATATGTGCGCGTTATACAGGTGTGTGGGCATCAAGGTATTATAATTGGACACATACGTGACCAACTGAGCTCCAGCGAAAGGCAACCTGGTCTTTCATCTGTTATCGTAAACAGAACTATGCATTTGCAGGTATTACCTCTTTTCTATACGTATGTCCCGGTGGACATAGTCTGCAGGCGCGCCATGAAGATGGCAATCTATTACCCTAACCCAAATACAAATGCTTCTTAATGTTTCGCTTAATACTTTTCTTGTTATTATCTTTGATAATGAAACAGGTCGAGGGCAAAATCTGTTGTTGGCTTACGTATCAGCCCTTTGCCGTCCTCCGCCTAGGATGTTAGCCAATGCATTTAATAATAGTAGTTTCGTAAACACAATCATTTACGGACTTCGTTCACTGAACAGAAGAGAAAGGAAGTGAATGAATATCACTTCATTATAAGTCGAATTTTATTCCGATCTTACGCTTTGCGGGAAATAAACTAAAAGCTTACGTTACTAATCTACCTGCTATTTTCCTATTTCGCTACGTTTATTTCTTTCAAAAAGAATAAAAAAAAAATAGTATTTCCCTATTTATACCATACGAACAAGTTTTTGCCTCTATTCAAAGGTTTAACCGAAGAGCTCTTGCTGGACTAGTCTGTGCTTTCCCTTATAGACCTATGGCATTGTAAATATATGCCATGAGCGCTTTTTGCCAACATTGACGTTAAAACCGGCGATGCTCGCACGTTTATTCAACGTTTTTACCTAGGAAGATTTTAAAGTACTAAATATAAAATATATGGATGTCTGTTCCATAATAGTATGTTTTTCTATTTGAAGTGTGATTCTCTTTGCAGCCTTCTCCGTGGAAAACAAATTAACCTGTAGCAGAGGGGTGAAACAGTTGTCGATCACCGGGTAATACTTTGTGCTCGGTAGCTTAACTAAAGATTGATGCAGTACAGATCATTTACATCCTCAGCGTAACGAGTTTCATTATACTTGTGGACATGTGTCTTTCAGTCAGTTTGTCGTTGACGGGAGTTCTTGCGACGCTAGCGTTTACCTTCATTAATTAACAATGATATGGCCCAGTTAAGCCTCCCTCATTGCAGCCTGCTCGCCTATCTGCAAGCTCGATAAAGTTTCACCTTTTGGATGGAAAGGAGCTAACGTTCGCCAACTATGTGTCAGAGAAGGACCGTTTCAACATCTGTTATGGCGGCCCTGGTGGAGCACATATAGCTAGGAAACGCCCTATTGTAATGGGCTAAGTGTTAATAGATCCGAAAAATCCACAGATGAGATCGGTTCTTCCAGGTGGCTTCTTTAGGCTTGATTCGGCCGCAAGCAAATGCTCCATGTCTGTCCTGGCGACGCGCTAAAGATGCACAGTATGTCAACGGCATGTAGCTTTTTAGAACCACCGGGTTGCAGAACGCCCGTCCTGCAATTTGTTGACTGATCGGTGGAATTAGAGGAGATGTTCATGCCATTACGTCAGTAAATGCTCATTGGAAAAACCTCTAATTCAGCCGCATGCGTACACCTACAAGCTAAATTTGGATCAGAATACGACTCGGTATTTTATTTGCATACTTATATTCTCCAAGACAACGATATGGCTGGTAGCCATAGCAACAACATGGTGCTTGTGACAGTCCTATAATACATATGACATTTACTTGATCACCAATTATTTTTATCTGGTAGAGGGTAAATGAAATGTCTAAGTTTGAAACCGGCGTAGTCCTCTGAAACATTGTATAACGGCAGTACCAGATTTAAATCTCGATAAATTTATTTATTTCAGGGAACAAAGGCTTGCTTTTAGACTTCGGCTGTTTACGTTGTTTGAGTCTTTCTGTACTGCTATTGAAAAATTGCCAAATTATCTTAATAATTCTGGCAATACAAATACCCCCAAAAAGTTTCATAACTTCATGAAATGAAGCACTCCTCATGCGCATAAGAGTCTAAGTCTACTGCAATACAGGCTGATATTGCAAACACTAGGGTACAACGCTGGGTTTTGCCAAGCTGAGCAAACATACGCAGTAAAAGTCTATAATAATTCTAGTTTGAGGACATACATTTCAATACAGAACTGGGACTAAAAGGAAGTGTGAATTTAGTGGGTATCGCAGCTAAAGAACCCAGGTAAACCTAAAACCCAACGCTCGTAAACAAGATTTGTGCATTGGTATTATTTAAAAAAGAGTACTACGAAACGACTTAACCTTGGTATAAACATTTATGTGAGAAATCAATTTTCTCAATTATAAATCTCGATATGCTCTCCATATGGACCACTCGTAAGTTCTATCAGAGAATTGTGATATTTGTCATAAAGTAACATCGAGTAAAAAAGTTCAACAAACATCGTGAAGTTAAGAATTATATCTGGGTCGTCATTTTTTTTGATACCCGTGCCGCCAGTTTGCTGAATAGAATTTTTGACGCAGCAGCTGTACCAAGCGCAAAGTTTGCTTCGGCCAGATCATTTAAAGTTTGTAAACACCTGTAAATGGAGATAAGCATAGCCTGTAGGACCCTGCACTGTGCCTTGTACAGTTATCTATTTGCATTCTATCGTCGATGCTCATGCATACGCCATCAAAGTTAGTATTCAATTTCCGGGCCGAAGAAGCATCCATCTTTAAAGCCTGAAGCTGTTGAAAACTTCGATTCTCGTAATGCACCATAAATAGTTAACAACAACAACGGCTATTTTAAGTTACAGTTTTTGCGTTAGTTGTTCTAGGTCACTTCTAAGGTGCTATGTGATGCATTTAGATTTAAGCATATTTTTTAATAGACGCTACTACGGCTACTTTTAATTTACCATTAAACATTCTCTTTTTCTGCTTCTATCTAATGGCAAGTGTTATAGCATCAGGCATTTTTATCAGGGGATCTGGTTGGTAGTTTGCGATGTGGGGGACGGAAGTCAGATTCATTAATGAGTCTACTAACATTAAACATGAGATACCAAATCGATTTTGGGTTGAAGGTATATTAAAAAAAAAAAAAAAAAAAAAAAAAAAAAAAAAAATCGCAAATGAACAGGATAAAATATAATGGATCCGTTGTGTTGTCTTCTCTAATAACTTAACGGCTCTGTTTTCGATTTTGTCATCTAATGAGTTACAAAATAGGCGGTCATACTATTTCCACATTGAAGAGTAATTAACAGTAATTATGTTTATCCGCTTATTCTAGGTCTATGTCACAGTAGACCACTACCAATTACCACTACCAATCACGAAAAAAAAATGTAGGCAAAGATACTTTTTAATATCTTTTAAAGGTTACGTCCCAGCATTTAGATGGCTTCCTACGATGACTAAAACACGACCTGGTGTCTAATTCTCTCAACTTTAAAAATGTTCACGATCGCAATGGGCTGGGCCAAAAAATATTTATTGTATCTGCTGGTTCAGAGTTACCCAACGTGAAAAATTGATATTTTTTTCAATTAAGAAATAGAATATAATTATCTTCCACCTTATTTCTTTAATTATTTATCTAATTTATAAATTATTTGTTAATAAAGAGTAATATATTAAAAATTCTGACGCGTGGTCTGCTTTATCCCAAAAATCTTCCTCAAGCGGCGTCATCTTTTCCAGTTCTCCTCGCATAGCATCCCAAACAAACACAGATCTGTTAGTCCTGTGTACGCGCCACGCTTATTTAGGTGATCTCTCCATATAGCTACCGAGTTGCTGCTTAGACCGGCAAATAATCCTCACCTCACCACTATCTGGCCGTGCTATCTTTCAATGGACTTGTCACTTCTGTGCCGAAGACTGCTCCCACTGTTGTAATCAGTAATGATGATTAAAGTTACTGCTACCGCCCTCCTAAGGATTTGCGAGCGTCACCTTGCAGAGCTTACAAGGCCTGCTGCAGGTCGTATGGCGGCTGGTGGTGTGCCGACAGACCACGACGGGCGCCTATGATGTGTCCATAGATTATTCCATGCCAAGCTAACCGGCCACTTTACAATTACTTTTACTATCACTACCACGTGTATATTTCGGTTAAGCTATAGAAAAGACAGGCTCATAGATAGGAACTGGCTTTAGCTACCATTATTCTTCGCAAAGAAGGTGTATGTACGAGAAGAGGTAAAGAAATATATAGCGGAGATGGAAGAAAAGCTTGAGAGCACCTAATGAATGCGAAAGAAGGGTGCGGCGCGCTACTTAGACGGGCGGGCCACTGGTCGGACTGGGACATGCTCAGGTCAATGCACGTTTGGGTTTTTTGCTGGGACGGACAGTCAAGTTGGTGAAATATTCAGCAGTGTTACCTATAAATGGGCATGCACATACAGGCATATTAACTAAATAGAATATAGAGCTACTTTGCCAAATTCTTTATCACGTAAGCTTGCGATATGATATTCCCAATGTACATATGAACGTGTGTATACAAAGCTAATATGCAATATGATATTGCGGCTACTTTTTTTTTGTCGGTACTGCTCGAGACTTTTATTATATTACCGTCGCTTTGGCTGTATAAACAAATAGTGTTTATGAATGCCATAGAGATACGTGTATAGTTGCGTAAAACGAAGCCTCGGAAGAGCTTTGTAGAAGACAATTGCTTATATAGGAGAAAGGAATCATAACATCATAGTACGCAATATAGACGCTAGACCGCGTTTTCCATTGTGTAAAAGGAAGCGAACACAGTTATTACATTCAGTTGAGGCAGCGTCTGTTGTCAAGCGAGCTAGATACCTTGCGAGGGATTTAATTATAACGGTACGCGCTCCTTACGTTACTGCATTTTGCAAGAAATTGATTTTCTACGTATATATAAACCTTAAAACGAAAATCGACATAGGATTTGAATCGACATAAGAAGATTTGCGTAAGTAAAGGGCCCCCCGAGACTGTGTGTACGCTCGCGCCCAACTTGCACGGGCTCCGGTGGTCACATATGATCCCTGCACTATTTTATGTGCCAGATTTAAATGCAAGCGTTTTACAACGTTTTTTTGGTAAACGATTTCAAGGGAAGCAGTGATAGCAAAGTACTGCCGGCGTTCTATTAACGCAAATTCACG
Source organism: Varroa jacobsoni (assembly GCF_002532875.2). Lineage (NCBI taxonomy): Eukaryota > Metazoa > Arthropoda > Arachnida > Mesostigmata > Varroidae > Varroa > Varroa jacobsoni. The sequence goes on from NW_019213405.1 coordinate 86,064, forward strand.
TTAGAGAGGTAGAGATCCACAATCATTTTTATTTGATTTTGTCGTCTTGGATGTTTCCAAAAATCAGAGGACAGAGAACTCATTCGGCTAACATGAACGATGATGCGACTACTTTAACTTAACGAGCCTTAACATACGTCTGAACGATTCCCAGGGAAGCTAGAGGACGTTTAGCTAATACCTGAGCAAAACAGACTGCAAATATCTATTTACACTAAAGTGAACTTGTCTAAAGAACAACAATAATTCAGCTGAGGGATTCCAAGTTACGCTTGCTAGTTCTTAACTTAATTTCCTCAATATTATTTACCGTCCGTATTCTTCATTCGACGATCCATTTGTGATCTACATTCACTCTATAGAGTCCATCAGTGTTGTCCATTCTGCTTCAGTATATATAAAATTTTGACTGTTAAAACATAGTCACAGTACTTGTTAAATGGCGCAAAGTCCCTTGAGTTTTCGTAATGTTGTAAATGCACTTTATATATAAGATGGAATACAAGTGGACAGATTTCTATTATTTTTAAGAACAGTTAATTGGTTAGATAAATAAATAACAGGGACACGTGCGACGCGGGTCTGCATTGAGGGAACGGTAGGTCTTTTTTTCACTAGAATTTTCGGGGACCGTTCTGAGATTGGGCATCGTAAGAAGTCTGCATATCAGGCCCCGGACAGCGGATGCTTTCGACATCTGGCCTAGTGCCTTAGGCGGCTAAGTATGGCCTGAATATGCTGTTCAAATCTTGCGGTGGGACATGCAACCGGTCGGCCTTCAGGCTCATGATAAGGTTTAATGTGGATAAAAGTACTGAAGCTAAAGCCGTTTGAATTATATTTGCTGTTCCTTAAAGCTAGTGCCTAAAGTTTATGGAGAAATTATGCACGAATAAAATCAAAGCGAGATGAATGCCTTCTATAGTTGCTTTCAGCCATATGTAACGTTTACTTCGTAAAATTATGATAATTCAAAGTTTTATTCAAATCAAGGAAAAAAGCGAAAGATCTTTTATCATTTAGAAATGACCAGATATTGTGATCGACAGTACGCTGATACTTTCTTCTATCTATATGTTCCTTGTAAGCTTAATAAATAAAATCCTCGATAAACCCGAAGATAACCTACCTTCCTCCTATCCTATTAATATACAGCAATATGCGACGCATGTATCGTTTCTTCAGGGCATAATTGAAATGTACCTCTGATTCTAACAATATCTTATTTACAACAATCAGATATATTGTTACCTAGCTCCTTAATTAAGAGCTAAACGATCCTATCACTCTTCCGAAATGAGTAATGCTTGCTCAATAGTGAAGTACCCATCATGCCATCGTGTTTCTCGTGCCGTAGTAATACGATTAAATAGTTGTTATTTTTGCTTATTATAAGTTGCACCTTTTTGCACTACTGCAGGCTTCGGTGTCCTCCATCTAATTGCTACCTTAATCGCTAATCTCGGACTTCCTTTCGTTGCTCTCTATGAATTGACTCTTAATTGGATCGTCTCACCTTGGTGATACTTTGCTAGATGAGCAAGTAAGACGTTGGCTAGGATATTATCTGAACATCGAAGCGACAAGTCCGCCCTTGACCCACTGCGTATTGAATACATCAGCAGTGGATAGCGAGGATGAAAGGGACGACAGAGATGTAAAAGAAAGAAGAAGAAAACCTGGAAAAAAATCAGTAAACGCTACATCACCAACTATACGTCAGCTGGACGGTATGCGCCCTGTGTGAAATTAGGCCAAAGACAAGGCCAATTAATTCTGGGACGAGACCTTAGTCTATCCGTTAACGGCCTCTCGGTGGTTTTGGATTGAGTAGGCCTACCTGTTAGAAAAAAGCCAGTTGTTGTTCTACCGAGGACGAACTTCACGGAATTTCAGTGCTTACATTTTATTTTACAATAGAGATACAATATGTTCATAGATTGAATACTTTTTCTCTCGGTTTAAATTGTGCCCTTCATTATCTAGACACGGCTAGGGACACGACATTTATTTGACTAAAACGCCCAGATTCGGACACATAGGATCCCAAATAGTTTGTCTGCGTTATTTATCTGTACGATACAAACACATTTCAATAAGAAGAATATAACCAACAATAAGTTATTGTTGGTTAGCCGAACAGCGAACTGTATAATGCCGTCATTCGTCAATGACGAATTTTCTTCAAAGCACTCTATTGCCGGTTTTTCTTCAGCAAAACAAATCTTAAGATGTCAAATACACTAGGGTCTGATGTTGAGGGTCTTTCAGGCTAGTCATATTTGGTCAAATCTCAATGTTGAAATTACGAAGAACGAGTATTGATCTTAGTGAAATTGTAAAAAAGAAAATCCTTCTTTATTCTATGGCCAAGTCGCTCATTTACTCAGGTATACGCATACGTTGGGCATGATAATCAGCAAAAACATTGCCTTGCGCAACAGTGAACTACTACTACTCTATCGGATTATAGTGACACGGATCATGCGACATTCGAAGCAGTGATGGATTAAAATAACCGTCTGCATGTTTGCAATATGCGGCATATATATGTGTAGTTCGTGCTTTCACGATCTGACGCGACATCTGATACTTCCAGCAGCCTAAGTTTCCGGAAGACGCAGAGTGAAATTAAAGGCTCGAAAAAAGCCTTTGCTGGTGAAGACATCAGTATGTTGCTTTGTTTTCCGCAAAGTGAATTGTCAGATCCTGACAAAGCTCTACTGATCAGATGATATAAGTCGCCGTTCTAGCACCGTGCTGCGCCCTTCAACGTGTCCTATCTCTGAACGCTAATTCGTACGGAAACATTGCATCACGTTACTGATCCGGAAAGATAAAGGTTCAAAAATTGATCGCCAAGAAAACCGATGCCTGCGAATGGTTGGCGAGCCTATTTGTTGATCAGTTTGTTGACTACAAAGTAGTCCTTCCTGACGAAACCAAAGATAAACGCCGATGCCGTGCGTCAGCTGCGATGTGTTGAACAAAAACATATATATAGAGTATACGTATAAATTCTCACGTGACTTGCAACTCGAACACGCGAGCTCTACTTTTAGCCACTGCCATTTACTAGCCACAAAGAATATCCTATAAGCCAACTAAGTAAACAAAGAAACAACTTGAGCCTGTTTTTATTCGATATCGTTGTTGGCTGCCCCTCAGGCCGGACACGGAAACGCCACCGCGCTGTGAAGAGCGTTACGTATGTGGACGACTTGCTTCTCCGTAGCACCAGCAAGCAACTACATGTTGGGGGGGGGGGGGTCGCACTCGAGGTCAACACAGAAAAAACGGAAATGAGAAGATTCGGAAGCAAGCTGGTCAAAAATGACGTACTACGATTGACGATACTGAAATTCGTTAACAGATTTACTCATCTTGCTAAAGCACTGTATCTATTAGCTAAAACTTTCGTCTACTCCATCAAAAGCGGTCTCAAAAATCGTATATCGCGGTAATGTCAATAAAAAGTTTTTACTTGCTTTTTACAACACAGCTCTTATGCTGTTTAATGTAAAATAAAGTAAATTCCAGCAATCGCTTCTTATTGGGATCTTGGGTTGTTAGGTGAGTGTTGAGTCGGTGAACTTTGAAGTTCGAAGCAAGGTAAGCTTCCAACACGTACCAATCAGAAAATGAGCTTGCCTGTATTAAGTGACGCAGAATCTATTTTCACTATGAATGTACATTTCAATCTATGGTGTGCTAGGTCCTACAATTAATGTACAATAGCTGTTTCTTTGAGAAGACTTGCACAGACGTTCTAGCCTGTTACATTTTGATTTCCTTTTTACTATTTATTATCACTGTTTATTAGTGTTCTCTATGATTGTTGTGATAGGCAAATGACTGGTATATTTTTAGGGCTATTTTTTTTTTCATTATTATTGTTAGTTGTTTGTAGCTGACAAAGGATACTAGTAAGGAAATTTGTATTAGCACTGGTGTAGATGATACCAGCGGCCTTATCATGCAACCAAGGCTTCGATATTAGATCCGAATGTTTGAATGAATTGTAATATACACAAAAGCAGGCTCGATGCAAAATATGACAAACTAAACTTTATAATAATGTAGAGTCGACCTAGAGACTTGAACTCGCTGAGCCTTAGCGGACACAAATTCTAGCTTGGGGTTACCTCGAAAGCCCGGTTTTCCACCTAGGAGTCTCCTAGGATATGGTTTCAAGGGCACTGCTACAAAACTTTTTAAAGTAGGTTGGTGTTCACCGTTATCATGTTACCTACACCCTTCAAATCAATATATTTCAGAAGCATGCGTGGTGTAGCTTGCAGGAAGCTTCACTTTACCTGCTGAACAACAGTTAGATAAGTTAAGTGAGACCTCGCGTAGAACTTACAAATGAATAATTCTAGATTACTAGTCAGAATTAGCATACACCTCCTCCTGTTAACTTTCTGGCTCCAAAGACATGTGCTAGATGCACTTACGAATCATAGCAGGTAAAATGTCGCTTATTTATGATCGTAGGTAGCTTGATTTTTGCTTCGATTGGTGATAACCCAGTTCCAGTAACCGCTCTCAATGGTCTTTATATAGCAGCAAAGGTTTTTTTTATTGAAACACGGCTTTGGTGTGCAATATAAACGAGAATTCATAAGACGCTTCTAGTCTTAAAGATTTGGCTAGTACTACTAGTTTGGCAGAAAGTCTGCATGCAAACGCAGCCCTTGATGGTTTATAAAGTAGATACAGTATGAATCACAGTTAACACTGGGCGATTCGCTCTTATGAGGGCCAAGAACCATCACTACATGGGAAATAAACACTATGAAGCATATCCGGCCCCCAAATTAAAGTCCTTTCGAAAAATCCGTTATAACTTGCAGCGATAGGCTTCCTTACCGACGCTTACATTCGTCATTTTCTTGGGTGAAGTAAAAAAAAGGTTTATAGAAGAAGAGCCATTTTCAGGTACGAGATGCAACGAATATTAACGATTTACGACAGGTAGTCGACAGAAGCGGACAATTTAGGTTGCAATTTTAACCTCTATCGGGTATAAAAGCTGCATTTCGTTAGAGAATTAGGCGTACCGATAACTCAGTCGACGAAAGCCAGGCCATATATGGAAGCAGTTGCTTAAAATTTTCGCGAAGGGATTAGGCCTTTTCTTTCCTGCATGAGGCTAGATACGTGGCTATCGGATGGCAGCATTCTATGATCGTTTACTCGTTTCTATTCTATTTCGGCATCAGCTAGTATGCTCGTCTCAAGGGTTGACGACCGTTTTGATGGTGTACACCCGTATTATTTTCAGCCCATTCCTGGATGATCATTGCATATCGTAGAAAGTAATACATGTGGTTTTAAATAAACAAGATAGATAGATATTATATAATACATATTATTTTATTTAAATGCACCTCCAGGCTATCCGCGCAAACTACTCCCATCCGATGGAACAGCCTTGACCATGGCTTAGCCATGATTACGTTTGTTGCAAACAAATCTATGCCTTCATTATGAGTTTATCGTAACGCCACCCTTTCTACAGAAAGACACGAATGGAGGCGGTAAAATTCTGTCACCCATTTATTCGGCCCTTGTCCTACATGAGGACGAACACATTATAGGTACGTTATATTGACACAGAAAACGAACCGTTACTTTTTTCAATATATAGAACATATATATTTATTTAGTTGTTGATCGTCTTCTGTGCCAGGCCTTGAAATTGCGCTGACTAATGCACCGTTGCGTGCCATGGGCAGTGCTAATCGCGTTGATCTGGACCTTGAAGCTGATATTAGGAATAGAAACTTTTTTTAAGAGATAAAATAAATTTTATTTAACAGTTGTACTCTTAGCTCAAGTTTTGTAACTTCACCAAACTACAATTTCCAGCGATTCTTCTTACGGATGACATCCATACAAGTTTTAAATTTGACCAAGGTCGGTAAATATTTCGGTTGTAAGACGTTATTTCGCCACTGAGATAGACATAGTGATCATACGCACGCTGGAACCTTTTATTGGCCTATAAAGTATAACATGAATAAGGGTATAATAAATAATAACAATTTATAACGAATTTTTATTCGATCTAAATATTGTATATGGATATTCGTAACCTGCTCGATAACATTTCGCTGCTTTCTAAAGTAAAGAAACCATGCAATCATCCTGTCTTCGATATCTATACGTGCAGTAATATTGAGCTAAGTTACTTTTCTTCTATCCTGAACTAGGGAGTGATGCCATGGGTTTGTCGTTGGAAACAGGGATCTCTTTTAGCTGCAGAGGGACGTCATCCTGGCTTAACCTTCTTTAGTCTTAAGGGAGAAGCAGGTAGCATGCGTTGTCCTGTCTAATGAAGCAGACCACCGCTCGTTAAAAAATGCGATCCTTATCTACCCTCCGGATCTATCCGGCGGGTATTACTTCTAAGGTTATTGACACATTGCAGCCAGTCCAGGCTGTCACGACCTACCGTGAGGACGTACAAATCTTCTCAAGGTGACGTAGACAGTCATTACTAAATCCGAATCTCTTCTTACCTGGAAATTCAGCTCATAAGACGATGCAAACTATTCGCTTTTATGCAGATCTGCTTGTAGGGGTAAGCGAGGCAAATGGGTCTGTAACAATAAGTATCTACGTAAGTGATCGACTGTCCAATACCGCATATATTTTCATATCTCAAGGGCCAATAACCATGCTCAAACTGCACGGGACAAGGAACAATACATTACTACTTAAGGCTTCTTTTAGAGCTCGCCATTTGCTCAGTAGCAGAGTTAAGTCAAGAGGGCACTGTATCCAATTAGGTATTATTATTAGATAAATTACTTGCCATTTAATACTGCAAAAGCTACACAACTAATTGTTTTGAGGTAGCTTAGAACATGTCCTCTCGTAAATGCCAGATCACTCCCGGCAGGACAACATCTCCGCATCGGGAAATCTCGTTCCCTAACGTTGCTGTATGGTAAGGAAGGGTCGTCATAAAGCTTGTGTAAACTAGAATAAATGGGCTTCTAGGCATCGATGGCTCATGCCATTGTAGCGTTTTATAATAAATTTAATAAGTCGAGCAACCACGACCGTCGTACTAGAAGCTATAATTTCCTGGAAAAAAGAGAAACAACGAAAATATGAGTGCCTTATCGACATTTATTAGATACGAAGTTAGTTCGCACACAATTGAGCTGCAAATCTATTGAATTATGCCTTCTAAGAAAGCACCATTGGAGTTAGTGAGACAGACACTTACTAATAACCGTTTCAGTATTCTTTTGGCATAAAACATTTGCGTTCCGTGTAAGTTAATTATTTTAGAAATGGCTAAATCAAATCCTGGGTTCCACAACGACTCATATACATAGCCTTTTATGTTATTCAGTATATTTTTGCTTCTTTATTGTCTAATATCATCTTCGCAGCCTACACGGCTCAGATGATGAGCGTCGTACGGGACCACTCGTTTGCTGCTGAATAGAGAATTCAGATCAGTTCAATATGACTCACCGTCCGATCATAAATTTCTCAAAGTGAAGTTTTGGCATGTGGCATAATAGCATGGCGGATGCCAAAAACAGGTTCCATCGTTTTCCTTATCCCCTAAGCCAGAGTATTTCATTTAGCCCTATAGAGAAAGAAGAAAGTTCGCCAAAATGTAAATAGAGAATAAAGATCAGGGGCAGAGGGACATAAATCATAGGGGATTGCAGTATCTTCGGTGTCAGTTCAAGATGGCCGACTACCCTGAATCCGAGACAAGAATTTTTGCCCATAAAATTCATGCGAACTGCATTGTCAAGAGACCTCATAACGTAGTCGTTGGATAGAAAATGATTAGTTGAAATGAAGCTTTGATATACATAACGCATACATAAAGCAAATCAGTATTATGGTACCTTTCATCACTGGCACTCCATTCATTCGCTGCTTCATCTCTGATATTATGCAAAAGCAAATGTATGGGTAGAAAATATAGAACAGAATGAAATGATCAATATACCTCGGCAATAGAGCCGATAGCATTAATATCTCCCTTATATCAATGCGTTGTGCCTCACGGGCACTCTCAATGAAATTTGAACATTCTATCACTACATCAGTGATTCTTCCGGTGAAGGTATTGGTTAACTTAAGTTATGGTGTTACTGTACACTCATCTTACAGAATTGGTCTACAAGGGAAAAAAGAAAATGTTCTAGGATATATATATATATGCATCACTTTTCTAAATTTTCATTACATATCTTTATTTTAGTTGAGAAGGTTACCCATTACGGTCGAAAAATTGTACTATAGGAAATGCAAAGAACTTACTTGAAGGATATTAATTCTACAATTAGAAACAAAATAAAATATTTCAGCGGTCTACCAGTTTTTTTTTACAACCATTCGAAAGTGATATAGCCAATTTAGACAGTTTATATATACGGTTGGTATGGTCAAAAAATGACAACCACAATAGAAGCTTGTATTGAGAGCAGTCGGAAATGTTGACGAAGAACACGCATATATTTGAAAAAAAAAAAAGAAGAAAGAAAAATTTACGGCTTTGCACCGACAACGGCATTAGCGGTATAGCTAGTACACTTAAGAAATAGATAAAAAATAATCTAAGGCACGCATTTGATAAATTCAATAACAAACGATTTAATAAAACTACAATGCGACCTCTTGCAACGATGAACAGCACGAGCGATCGTTTTCCATATAGAGTTGGACTTGTGCTTCTTTTAATTGAACGCAATGTAGTTATTTAAAAAATTAGTTGAATGAGTTTAGCCTCTATCATATTCGCCCAGCTCAAGGACGGCTTCAATAAAATGCGCGATGGTAGCCAGCAATTCATAGCTAAAGGTCAGCGCATGCCACCACTGTGTATAACTTCTCATTCGCTGAAAATGTCACATATTATAATGTCAACGATACCGCACAAGCATGTAAGCCTGCAAGTCGCTGCCCTCACCGACACATCGGCCTTGCAAAAGGACCACTGAATCGATGGATCTGCTGACTGAGCAGTGTGCGAAGGTTTTGCCGGTCAGGCTGACGCAGCTTCTATCAAAATCCGCTTGGGAAACGCCTCTGCCCGAGATAAATATGAGACACAACGATCTGGGCAAAAATTATGAAAACTGTATGCCTCCAAGACGTGGCCACGTCCAAGGTAAAACAGAGTGGTATGCTAGAAGGCACGACAAAAATGCCACCCTGTTTCTCTGAACCTAACTAGACTAGTTAACATGCCCAAAAAAACGTATAATCTATTTTGTTACTCGTTTCCACGTTTACTGAATACATCACATTAGTAGTGGAAAAGGCTTTCTTATCCATTTAATATAAAATTTCAAATTTCAAAGGAGAGACGCTATGTATGTAGAATTTTTTAAAAGCCTAAAGGGCCTTTTGCACCATGTGGCAGCATTTTATGTCCCTCGAAATATAGTAATACATCTATCTATACAAGATACAGTTGGGGATATTTAGCCATATAGCTGAGTAAGAGCAATATGTTTGAAAATGTTTTCTAATTATTATTGAAACTTTTAAAAAGACTGTTGAAATAGAATTTAAATCTATTACTTACTATGGATGCTCTTTTATTCATATTCTGTTTAAATATAGCATCGGCTATTTTACTATCGGTGATTATTCGATCGACTATTATGTTCTGCGAAAAGCTTTGTTTGGGGCCAGATGGGTGGATGGATAATCCACGATTTCCAAGTCCAACCGAGCCAATTTAAGTGTCGCTAACTAAATAGGACCTAAAAATATAGAATATATAAGGACCGTTACGATAAAACAGGACGTTTTTTTCTATACACCCAACAAGTACTCGTGCGTGATTTCCTTCAGTTAACCTAAAACTAATACATGATATTCCTCTATCAGAGTTTAACCTATATTTAAATGGTCAATTATACAAATCACGCTCACGTCGCGGAAGACGGCCGACAAAAGCTTCTTCGTCGACATACTGATATTCATTAAACTTATAAAACTTTCGTTTCAGTCAGTTTTTTTAAACCCAGTTGACTTTTGCAGCGATGACGAAGGCTGATCCAGCTTTTTTTCGACGTTTACTAATTTGCTTCAAAAGCCTTTTGGATTTTTGTTAGAAATTTTCTACCCCATCGAAAGCGACGATGCGATCTAGCTTCTGGGCAGGGCGGAACGAGGGTGGTTCACATTCTGCGAATTCGGTATTCTTTTTCAAAGTCAAATGCCCAATAAAAGCCGCTTTGTTCTCGCTTATTCCCGCTAACCCACAGTCGTCTATGTCATTGGTTTCTGCGCCTTCCGCGCATTCTCTGCCGTTTCTGAGCGTCTCGAGCCGGGTTCATCTCGGAGAATGGTATAACAAGCTTTTGCAAACTCGCTGAATCCCGTGCAGCCCAGTTTGTTTTTCGTCCCCACTCCGCTAACCTCTTCTAAATGAAGCATCCATGACGTTTAACGTTTAGACTCGACGCTCCTCTTACGACACGCCACAGCAGAGTACAAGTATCTCCTGTTATTATGGACAATATAAAGGGAATTGATTCTCTGGAGTACTAAAACACTGCCATCTGTGGTGCTTTAGCCACTGCCGCAGGTGACCTGTAGGTATTTCGAATTGATATTGCTTTAGACGGCTGCAGCCTGCCACGACGGAACAAAGTGTATTGATTCAAACCTAGGCCACTACATGTCCTAGAGTTCAGTAGGCAAACTAGTTATCATAGCACCGACGCGGAAACTCAAGTGACCTAGTATTTGTTCAAACGACATGTATGGTTTACTACACCATATGACGCGGTAGCGTAACAGGGGGATATACACGAGCACGAGCCAAACACACCGCAACGGTACTGGATCGTCTGACATTTGTACATTCCTTCTTGTTATGTCGTATCTGACTTGACCATATAGTGTTGGCTATGACTGTGTATCGAACTCATAGACTACAAAGAAATGCTTTCAGGACTGTCTCCAAGGCACACCGCCCTATAGCTTAATTCTAGCTTTGCAGGCGGCGTCGATGATACGTATCGATCTCGCTATCATCATCATCATCATTATTTAATCTTTTTTTTTCCATTCAAATTACCTTATGATTACCGTACGGCAGAAACCCTTTAATGCACTAAGAATCAATCCCTTTGACGTGAAGTTTGGCGCCTAATGGTATGAAAAACACCCCACCTGTAACACAATTTGAATCGATAGATCAGCTATCGCAAAATCGCTAACGTCATCCTTTCGAGCTCATACGCTTGTGTAACTTAGAACTGTATGTAGTTCATCTATTTTTCGATACGAGCATTTTCTTATAGCTCCTTTATCATTGTTAGCGAAACATCGTCGAATACTAATGTGATCTAGCTTTTATGCTGTTCTGCTTTCAAAAAGAACTGTAAGATTATTTGATCACCATGTGTGATGTAGCACACTAAAAATCCATAATGACACAATATAAAACACACGAAAAGTTCGTTAGCATGGACTGAAAAAGGCCTCGATCTATAACATCAGCTGGGATTTGGGATAATGAAATTTGCGATAAAAGACAAATCCAATAGGCTCCGCTAAATACAAAATTTCCACCTTTCCTTGATATCTGGCTGGAGCAATGTCTTAGTCGGCTGCCAGAGTCGTTTCTTCAGAGAAACGTGCGTTTTCTGAAAAATGAGATTCAATTTAGATAAATGAGGCTAGGTTTCGTACTCTGATCTAAGTGAGCTAGGGACTGGAAAACATCTTACGTTAGAAGACACGAGATCAAGCAATAAACATTTTCGAAATTCTAAATGGCGGTGTGTAGCAGAAAAGCAGATGTACTATTAGAGCTGGCCGGTCATCTAAATCAAAGTGTCGATGTAGAACAAACAACGTTTATTCTTCTTCGCTGTACGTGAGCTGGGCGTTCTACGGAACGCTTGTGCTTAGCATGGAAAAGCACACTAAAATCGGCATAGCGTTTCAGACAACCAAAGCGTGGTAATCCTGCTAAAACAGAGATTTCGAGGCTGAACGCAGCTAAACATTTTTCGACCACGGTTTGAGTTCGTTCTTTCACCTAGGTTCGCAAAGGAGACAGATTCTAATGAAAAAGGAACATTTTCTACTACTCATATTCGTATATTTAATTCTATTAGAGGACCAATGTTATAGCAGAGTTTAGCATGTATCCGCTATCATCTGAGCTAACTTTTACGTAATTTATTATTAACAAGTGTTTAATTGATTGGATTAAGACCGCATTATGGCAAACATTATCCTGAAATGTTTAGTAGATCTTTATATATTCGCTAAAAGTAGGTTGTCTCTTTATCAAAATCTGTGTGCCATACGTTCTCGATAGAGACCATAAAGTTGATATTACGGCAGCGAATCAACTTACTAGATTTATTCATTACATGATTAGATTCATAAGGGCAGGGGACTGAAGTTTAAATGTTAAGCGAAACTACGTATATGAATATTTTTGCGCAGAGTAGATTAAAGATATACGATCGTACGGAGGATATCAACCTTCACATAATATTAAGAAAAAAAATCTTATCAACATGTCAACGTGGAGGGCAATGGTTGTAAATTGTGTATTTTCGTATCTTATCTTGCGAACGTTGCCCTTGATGGCTTCAGTAAATGAAGTTTAGTGCTCTTAATCGCTAGAACATCGTTGGTGGATTCCTCATACTCGACTGACTTCAAATGAGGTTGAACAATGTTAAACGTAGCGTATGTTCTTTATGCAGCTTCAACTAAACAGTTTACAAAAACGTTTCGCGCTGCGAATCAAAGCCCGCGCCCAAAAAGTTCGCCGCATTGACAAGAATTAGCTTCACAATAGGGCAATAGTTTAGTTTTATCTCAAACGTTAGAACCCGGAACGGTTCCGGCGCCCACGCTTTAGAGGACATGGAGAATTGTTCTGGTGTAACGCACTGCACAAATGAAAAATGTACTACAAAACTTTATGCTTAAAAGCTAAATAATGCAATATCTCCTTGATAACAGAGCTGAAAGCTATATATATATATATATATGTTTCCTTTTAGGTGCTCTAAGTACCCTTCGAAGCATCATGCTCTTCTGCAACTGCGATTAGCGGCTATGTTACGTTGTTGCGTAAAGAATGATCACCACAGTGATCTTCTCTATGGCTTTAAACTTCAGTTCTCTTCTGTTGCTCAAATCGACTGCGAAAATAAATTCATGTAGCGATGTCTCTTAAGAACTCTATGCATTTTTGTCGACTTCCAGTGTATGACCTCCTACTCACATAAGCTATTAATGTGTATATCTAGCAACCCAAGTCCATACGTAATTACATTACTCCCAACCTTGAAACATTAGAAATCTATCCCCGTGACAACTTAGTGGGTAACGTATTGGCCTACTACTAGTATTTAGGACATGTTGTGGTATAGGTTTGAATCCGAGCACAGACACGTTTCATGTCGTGCTGGATATTGGACGTAATGCATGGCCCATAGCGCCTTAAAAATCTATTTATATGCATATTCAGAAACTTTAGATTGAAGCGCGAAAATGCTGCGTTTACCGAAATAAGCATTTTGATAAGTTCTTGCCTAAGTATAAGCATTAGTCGGCGCATGAGCGTACGATAACAAAAATTCAGAGACGACCTACATATTTTAGCATCTCAGCATTGCAATTCAGCTTAGTCCAATTTTTGCACCTGCAAATCACACCTAAGGCCGCAATTTTCTCTCTCCTCTAACGTACGTCCTTTTCATGACACGACATAACGTATTCTTTATGACTAGTCTATGGCCAGTTTACGTGTTCTGAGCTTCGTGCTTCGTTGAAAAGTGAACGACGACAGGAATGTTATCCCTAGCATGGCTTTAATTGCGCACCTACATCAACTGCGTCGACGCTAAACTCCAGTGATTTGGGTCGGCCTTGGCAAAAGCGAGCTGGTTGGGTCGGGGAGTCCGCAGAAGGAGAGGTAAATCCTCGATCAACACCTGCTTGCTGTATGCAGATGACGTTACCCTCGATCTCTGTCTCGTTTAACCGGGCGGTCTCTGTCTCGCTTTCTCATCTAATTCACTTTGTCCCTTATCTAGCTGCAAGAGTACACGCGGCTGGGCCGTTATTATATCGTTGCGCCCTAAGTTAGTACTTCGGTATGTTACCATAGCCTCTATAACACCTCTGCAGCAATGTTTTGCTGAGTATGACATACTGACATAAGTATTTTCATTTACTTCACGTACGTATCAGAACCGCCGGACAACAATATCTTATAAAAATTTTCCGTAAATGCGGACAGGGGCTGGTATGGCGCATAGCGAACTTTAGCCGACGTCTGCCACGATGGTGTTGCAGGAAGACGTTGGCGTCGTTTTCGCCTGACTCCCGTCCTTTGTGGCGTGCCTAATCTATTTCACACGTAGTGTAATATGTACTAGAGTGCTCTATGACGTTTGTAATCGTTTCTAAATACGACCGTACGAACAGATAGGCACGTGTCCTGGAAGAAATACAAGCGACGCATTTGGCGGTAGAGAGGAACTCTAGCCGCTCAAATAGTACCTGACTAACTCTAAAAAGAAACAGTCTGACGATAAGGATTAACAGGCGCTTGGCAATAACACCTAATAAGACGGATAATTACTGATCCGAGTCCGTATGAAAAAAACCGCTAAAATTTTGTCCGATTAGGCACGCACTATCGATTTCAAAAGTAAGAGAAAATGATATATTTAGGTTAGAAAAGAGTGTGAGAAAATTTAAATCCGAACATAGCTACCGACTGTAGTAGCGGATCATCGATGTGAGCAGAAAGAAAATAATAGCTTTTTTATCAGTTTTCCTCTGTTTACTGAAGTATTTCTTTGAACCACTTGTCTGCATATCTTGCTACCCAACTTCGCTATAAACAGCAACAAACTTAAGCCAAAACAAAGTAACTTTTTCACGCCACAATTTCTTGGAAGTATCGAAATAGCTATTTTTTTGCCAAGGATGTAATTACTACCGTGTCTACTTATCTTCGCTTTGATGGATCACTCGACGGAAGTAGAGTTGACTTCTGAAAGCTGTAGAGGCATTGATGACGCTTAATATTACGTTGAAAAATACCAAAATGCGAACATGTCTGGCCAGATGTTGTCATTCCAATACCTGAAGCTTCGAAAAATGCCAACGCGTACTATCCGGAGTCTTTAATGTTTTCGATGTCCGTCCTAGGCACGCAGCGCCAGTGAATCGTAACCGCTCCCATAGGCCAGTTCCTTCCTCGATTCTCTAATTGTTTATTACGTAGAGCAGAGTTGTTGCTTCTATATACAAGCAGCTAACGGAAGCTAGCAAATACAGTGGCTATTTTCCACCCGCGCGATTCAATTGGCCGATTAATTAACGGCTGCGTAGTTTAGCTGATTAATAAGTCATGTTGTCACCCATTTATTTGTCTGTCCGTTGTTTCGTTGCTGCGAAGTAATATACCGACGAATTACGGAAATGCCGGTAACGCTCACGCGTCACCTCAGAGAGCAGCGCGTTAGTAAGCAGTAGAAATCTCGTCCATTTGACAATCGCCATAGTTAAACCGGTGTAAGCGACAGTATCTGCTCACAGGGAGCACCCATTCGCGTAGCGGGTATTTTCAGCAGTCGGATCAATAACTTAGCACATCTAAGAGCATGAACAAAGGCTCGTATTCTTGTATTTTTCATAGAGTCGGTTGTGGTCGTTGTCCTTACTTGAGACGGAGCGACAAGTTCTTAGTTAGCAGAAGCAATGGCAATTATATGGCTAGAATGGACTATTTTTACCCCAAGTCAGTCGAAATGACAGCGTTTACCTAACGTGCAAATTTTCGCGTAATTGCAGCCTGCAGAAATTCATAGAGTCCGTTTTCTTCCAAATGCAAAATTCGATCGAGATGATCGATCGAACGAATTCGTACGAATATGGGTCTCGCGTTGGACACTTCCAGTGTCTTATTCGAGCTCAGGTTTTAGCTCGCATATCTGTTTTTTTTTTCTGGGAAAAGGGTCCTTTCTGATCTTATAAAAATCCGTGACACTCCTCAACGTATTAACTTGGCCGCTCTTTCATTGATTCTCATTTTAGACTTTTGAGAAGTATATGAGACCTTCGCAACTCCAGCTGACGCTGAGAATTCGAAGTTTCTGTTTGAAGCATAGATGTATAACCTCCAAAAGTGAGGAATAATGTAAACACAACAAGGCCAATGAGAACGTTTTTCGGAACAGAATTCTATTTTGCTTGCCCCTATACAGTGTGTATTTAATGGGTGACCAGAGACGAGGAATGTCCTGGGAGAAGTCATAGGTGGACCTAGGGCTTGACTGCCTTCTTGGAGGAGAATAGTATATACGAGTTAATTTCTAAATTTGTTTAAATTAAAAACAGACATTTTCAGTTTTTGAGTTACGCTTACTTCGAACAAGGCAGATTACTAAAAACACTATTCTTCTTGAAATAACACCCTATCGAATATAACAGTAAGTGCTCCCGTTCGCTGCCTGTATATTGGAGAAAACGGTCCGAAATGTACCAAAACATTCCAGATATGTTAAAACCTGATCCCCGATCAAACTTCGGGCTACCCTTCCGACCGATAGTAGTCCTTTAAGATTCACCACAAAGATTTATCTTTCCACCAGTCCACACTAGAACGCGCCAGTTTCTATGGAAGATTTGTTAGCTTAGGCCGGTGTAGGATCTGTATTTGATTCCAATTTGGATCTCTAGAAAAAAAAAAGTATACTCTCCCCCCATTACTAAACCATTACCTATTGATATCAGCAGTGAAGCAAATCGAAGAGATCACAATGACGTAAATGACACGCTGTAGATGCTAGCACCGAATGAGGCAAAAAGGTAGTTTGTCTAGCGTTTTAAATACAGATACGTTTCAACGGCGGTAGTCGACGTTGCATCTGATGGGATTCAAAAAAGCTTCCTCAAGCAAGGACAATGCACGTATATCTGTTTACAGGAAAACATAAGGTCTGACCGCAAGGATGACATAACTAGACAGAACCGTTCACATTTTAGGTGAAATGACAGCCACTTGGTACTAAAAAATATTCAGCTGAATGTGGAAAAAAAACCCACGTACAACTTATTTTTGGGACCAGCTGCTTGTTGCACATTAAGGGTAAGGCTGTTTAAAGAATAAAAACTTGAATTAAAGAAACTTGGCATTTAGACTAATCGGACCTGGATAGGGCGCGTGATTTCGATAGTGTTTTCGTTAGTTAATGCCACACAGTGATACTTCCTACATGTACTTCACCATATAAATGGTGGTATCTGAAGCTCGCGACAGAAGCAAAAAGTTCGACACAACCATAGTTGAAATGTTCGTATTACTTAATTTACATAACTCGCTAATAGGTTCACAGGTTTTGTTTTGTCAAATGAGCAGGGCAAGTAGTGATTACAGGGTAAGGTAAATTGGTTCGAAAGGAAACACCGCACTTCAATCCAGTTGATACATTGATTTAATTGTCGTTATCCATTTGTGGCGAAATAAAGTGGGCAAGACAAACTAAGATTGTAGGTAAACTCTAGGCCTAAATGTAACAGCTGGCGTAGACGCGCTTGGCTTTTGTTGGCAGCCAGCCGTCCTAAGCAGTGCTTAATGGCTGCATCGCATGGAAATATTCCTGTGATTTAATTCTGCCTAAACTGCAATAGCCGTTCTGCCAACTAATGGTCGAAAAAACAATGCCTGCCTAGCTTAAGCAGAAACGAAACGTAAACTCTTATACGAACAACAATCTTCACGAAACTCGTTTTCCAATCTTTTTAAGCCAATACCATCGTAATGGAAATTACCACCTATGACAAAGAAGGTAGCAATACTCACATCGTCGAAAGCGTGCAAAACAAATGTGGAAAAGTCAAATTAAAGTTGGCGGCTGAACTTAACAGCGACCTCATGCCTCTGCTCTCTCGAGCGAGGGTTAAGTTGAAAATAACCTGGCACAGCCAAAACGCGCAAATATCAGACCGTTTTTTCTCAGCCCATCAACGGATCGTCCTCTAGTTTCCTATCAGGCGATCGGAACTCCGTTTTCCCCTAAGTTGCTGCGTCATTGTTTTACAGCGAACCGCTTTGATACGGGTAGATTAAGCGCCGTGGCTCGGGTTGAACCCGGCACCCTGTTTGTTGTTCCCGTGACAGTCATTTTCTAGTCCGTTTCTCATTAACTTTACTACGTCTACAACTTACGTCTAGTTACTGGAACGAGCTAACAAAGCTTATTTTTCATATTGATGTGGTTCGGTTAAATGGTTTGCTCAGACACAATGAGCCATAGAAGCCAGTGCACGATCTAGCTATTTAACATCCGATTCGCCTGGTCTTCATAGAGCCTTTCAAGTCTTGACAATAACTCACGCATGCTCTATATGTTCACTGATGCATACATACTATCTGTATGCTTTGCATGTATGCCATTATATAAATTAATCACCCTAGCCGAAGTACCGCAATACCCTTGTGATTGGAATCTCACAAAATCGTACACTTTAGTCCCTTGCAAGCCTTATATAAAAACTGCATTATTAAATTTTGCCGTTTAAAAATATATACATTGTGAGAGCGCACAACTTTAAACCAGTATGATATTTTTGTGCTACCTTGCTTCCTGCTTTGGGAATATAAAAACCACTATCATGCACAGCTATTCTGCTATCACTACCACCGAGAGGCGTGCGTGAAATATTTTATATATGAAACATTGACATAAAAACAATTAAAGCATTTAATTATAAACGATTGTTGGTTAGTAGACAGTGAACTAAGAACTTGCCTTTCCGACACCTAAAACTCGATTGTAACAATGATCCATGTTAATTTGCCAGGAATTTCTAACAATTATAGCACTTCTCATAAAAGTATTGCTAAATAAGCACAATATACAATATTACACCGAGGTATGAAATATACCAAAAGACCAAATGGGCGTATTAAACAAAAGTGCATGATTTAGGGTTGCTCTGCCATTCTTTCAAACATCCCTTTTCCACCTACCCCTTACCGTAGCAGATGCATAAAGCTTGTTTTTAAACTTTTTTGTGATGCTTAAATATCCATTTATTATTCACACAAAGCTTTGAGTTGTCCAGCATGAGAAACTCAAGGTTTTATCCGTGCTAAGGCATTTAACTTATAAAAATTTCCACATTATTCTTAGACGACAGCGTATTTGGCTTGTCTCTCTGTAGAATCTGTCGTATTCTTATGAAACAATTAAACCACAGTATGCTCACAACACACAAGACAACTGCCTGGCTATTTTGGGCCAAAAAATGCTAAAAAATTGCCCAAAATTAGAGTGCTTGCACATACTAGTATTGCTATGATGTGCTAGTACCATGTTCGAAGTAATGTGCATTTTAGGCATCACATAAATCGGCCACATTCTGATTGCGGAGCTACCACAACGACAATATGGCGTTGTTCTTGCTATTCTTTTTTCACGCCTTTGGTCGGTTCGCTACTCAGTCGGCAGCTAATGCACAGATCTGAAACGTTTACGTAAAACCTGGCGTAACTTACTTCATAATTTGAATCTCATATATTGCTGCTCATGCACCTTAGACTGTCACTTCTTGTGCCCTACGACGAAATCTGTATTTTTCCTGAATGCGCAAATCACTGGTAACCCATAGGCATACATACGGCCTTGACAAACCAGGACTATTTGAAAGCGACAATGTCGCGATGCCCGTGTATTATAGTAACTAACTTGCTAGTTTTGGTGAAATATGGACATTCTCTCCCTTAGCGAAATCCTCTAACTCTGCGTCGTTTCAAACGAATTGAGGGGATTTTTTCCCAACTAGTTGTAACTAGTCGTCATCGTGCTATCTTTTCGACCATAGATCCAAGTATCGTGTTTATTTGTTTTGCCAACTTTTTTCTGTCATCTTTTACTACCGAGTCTAATGTGTAAAATAAGCCCTACCTAGTAGATTCTAGGTAATCACGTCTTCAACGTCCACTTACAATAACCTCACATCAGCTATGACCATCAACGTAATGTTTACTCGAACTTTTTTGCGCTGGTAATTATTGGTTATACGGTAAACTTGGCCTAGCTCTAACTGGTCGCTATGGTTGAGATCTTTTACGTTCTTATTTCGCTAACGCTGCTGATTCAAGGTACATCTTTGACCGAAATGGAAGTTGATTGTCGTGCTGAAGATGGCAAAAACGTTTTTTTTTTTTTGTCAAGCAGCTTCTTGTGGCTTTTTTTTGCCAAGACAAAGTTTCTCACTTGCCGTTACACTCGACAGCGACGCTCAGTAGATTGTTGGCACTTTTTGCCAATTGTGTCTGAAGCACCTATAGGTTATACAGATGGCCGACATCAAGCACATAAGGCACTTCGGTGTGAACAATTATGGTATGCTTTATCCTATCTATATATATATATAGAATTTGTACATTGAGTAAATCATTTTATATTAATGAGATTCTATATGTTTGTATAAAAAATAGCTGAAACGCTTTGATTAAAAAGTCGCAAATATGTAAGACTATTATTAATTTACTAAAATATATAACAATATGGATGTTTATAAATATATTATAATTTACGATGTCATGACTCCGTCAACTACATAGTGGTAAAGATATGAGTACGGCGGGTTATATGTCACATGTTCCTTGATATATCGTAGTACCCCACTCATTGAAGGACATGGTAGTTCGTTTGCCGCCATCCAGTTAATGAGCTATTAAATAAGAAATATTGAATTTAATTGGTGGTTTTTATGGCGGAGTCTAAGTTAAGTAAGTGATAAGTTACAAGTAGTATACACTGAGATAATTCATATACTTTCTCACTGATCCGTAGGGAATCAACAGGTGTTTTGACGAAGCAAAAGCTTTGCTGTAATAAATATAATAAATTTAAATCAGTATTCTTAATTACTTTTCACAGTTTTTATCTCCTGTATCTACTGCACTGAGTTCAAGCTAAAAAAATATATATTGTAATATTTTTTTTTCCAGTATACAAGCTATTCAAGAAGTCTCCTAAAGCGTATTGAAAACATATCTGGCTTACCCAAAAAACAAATGGCTAAGCAGTACAAACAATATCTTTATTAGAAAAATACTTTTCCACATAGTACAAGTATGTTTTACACATTGTGTAGATATTTAGCACTTTTTAACGGTAAAAAGAAACCGTTCCCTTGATATTCATGAAAAAAACAGTAAAAATGTGCCTTATCGTGCCACTAGGGACAGGAACTGTTTTTGCGTTTGATTGGGCGTTTTCACTATTCTTATGCCATTTTCGTTAAAAAAAAAAAACTACTGTCCAACGATTTAAGTTGTTAGTAACTGTGCTGTAGCCAAAACAAAAGGTCTACGACGCCTCCAGTGTTGGTGTACCACATGAGCGGTAACTGAAGTTATTATTTGTTGCAGTTAACTGCGTTTTCCACAGGAGTTTGCTCTTGCTTACATCTTTGTGTTTCGAGGAAACATTCCTTCATTTTCGTTAGAAATATGTATGTCGCTACTGGGCATTTTCGAGTTTGTTTTCGGGTACAAATGACCGATACGGAGGGGAGGGACGCCGCAAAGAAGTACTCGGCATCCCGAGAACGACTTTGAACTGGAGTTTGCCGAGAAACCGAACCCCTCCTGTGCTCCTAAAAGAAACGAGAATGAATAAAACACAGTAGTACTCATTAACGAATGGTATGTGCAACGGTTAAAAATAACTGTTACAAGCTGAGAAGGCTTTTGTACAAATTGATGAAACAGAACCGCTGTAGAATCGTTGAAATTCTTATACCCCTGCCTGATGTCCGATCCGTAGCGTAAAGAGCACTGCATATTTACTGATTTGATTTAGATATTTATAATATACCTATATTTTAATCGGTGAAAAAGGAAATTTCGTTTCGAATATTCCACCTCTGTTTTACATGCTGTAAAAGTGTTCACCTTAGGCACGTCCAAGCTTGATGTAAAATTGGAAACGTTCCATAGCACATTCGCTCTATGTAAAAACTCTAATAACATGGTCCAGTTGCGCGAGTTACCAGCCTTAAGACTTCTTCACGCATATTTAACTCTAAGAAATAAATCATAGCGAAAATTATGAAGGGGAAGAGACGGATTTTGGTCCAGCGATGCCTAAACTTGACAGTGATCCAAATGATAGAAAATAAGAAGCTATTATCTC
Organism: Varroa jacobsoni; assembly: GCF_002532875.2. Taxonomy (NCBI): domain Eukaryota; kingdom Metazoa; phylum Arthropoda; class Arachnida; order Mesostigmata; family Varroidae; genus Varroa; species Varroa jacobsoni. The sequence goes on from NW_019213405.1 coordinate 108,266, forward strand.
GGAATTGTTTCACAGTCTGCAGGACCTGAAATTGCATCTAAACGTTTATCTCTGGTTTGCGTCGCTGCCTATATACATATCTATATATATATATATCTGTGTAGGTCCAATCGGAGTCTCTCTCTGTGTGTAAGCTGAGTTGCTTGTTGACAATGGCATATTCGTAGCACACAGTTGTTCGACATTGCAACAGTAAGCCGGTGCAGAATGATGCAAATAAGTGATGCTTTTCAAAGTGGTTCAAGTTAGACGTCCCGTCGCCTCTATAGTCGTGTAAACATTTACCACGAGAAAGCCACTGTTAGAGATTTTTTTAGCAGGCAGCTCTGCTGAAGCCGGCCAGCGAGAGTTCGTAGGCTGCCACGTTTCCTTCTCATTTGAAGGCAGAGAGCTTCGTTTGAAAGTTCCTATTCATTAGTCTTAATTAATGTCCGTTACCCCTGGATCGCGTGGAATGTCTTGCATGGCGAGACTTGAACAAGTGATTTGAAACTTTCTAGTCAGGCTCTCAGCCGTCCATGGTACCGTGTCACATTCGCAGCTTTTAATAGCTTAAAAGCAGCATGTTTCTACAAAATAAAGAGGTTCACAGCTCTTGTTTTAGCTAGTTTCTATCTTACCCAGGCGCCTAATTTGTTCATAGGGGCTTAATAAGCAGTAAAGCCTGTCAGTCTTCATCAGGCCCTCTGGTCGTCTGCTACAAACAAAGTTCACACAACACGGCGGCGAAAAACATCGTTGAATTGGTTGCCTAGACAACACCTGTGTCAATTTTAAGTACGAATTGTGGCTTTAATGTAATTATCCCAGTCTTCTGTTTACTTATTTCTCAGGGATTATCCAAATGAAAAAGTCTAGTATAAGTATTTTCAAGCCTACTTTAGGACGACTAATGCCTATAAATTAGCACGTGCGGTCGATTACAGGCTGTCCTCACGGTGTGTCTACATCTTCATATTTAGTGTTAAAAAAATAGCAAAGACCTTTGGTCTGCAATCCTAATATGGACGATGATGCTTCGCGTAGTCTTCCATTACAATAAGTATAAAAAACATGTTTTTATCTTAGCTCATTATCGCGTCATAAAAAGTCGCCTTGTCTCATCCGCTCTCATATTAAATTATACCTTTGTTTTGTTTTAGATCAAAGTGAGGACATTTTCTTATAACTAAGCCCATACAAGAGCAAATAACTTGAACGTTGCGTTCAAAGCTCGCATCAATTTCACTTTTGTTGTTTACTAGCTGGACATCTAAAAGACTTACATATGTGCTTCATTATTCAATGTAAAAACTACCCTGAATAAAAATTGGACCGTTAGAAGATGGATGGGGAGTCAACTGATCGGCCTGTTTCTCTAGTTTATTTTAGCGCTAGTTGTTAAAGTATAATTCATTTTAATGATAGGTACTTTGTTATGAGACATGCATTCTGTCCTTAGTCCTGCGGTGTACCTTTCCAAACTACTAAGAAAAGCTATTTTTTCTAAAGAGTATGTCCCGTGGCGTTTGAGGCGTTCCTGACTCGTCTACTAGGAGTCTGAACAGCTCGACCTACCTTACTTTGAAACGGTAAAGGATTACCTTAAACCTAACTAAACTGTATGCAAACTGTTTGCATGCAGCACTGGGCTAGAAAGAGCAAAACTAGGAGGTTAAGGATGAAGGAAACAGAGGACAAAAAATGTGGGTATTGTGTATCTACATGAAGGTGTTCAGCGATTGTTACCACATAACAGCACGTAGCGCCGTCGACGTGTCATCATGCAAAATGAAAGTTGTCTCAGATCCCCGATATGTTCAACAAGTCCACTAACTTCAAAACGTTGAAAAGCGTGTGGATTCCGGCTTGATTTAGCCCAAATCTTCTGATAGTTTCCTTTTTGGCCCGATGAGGCATAGATTGCATGTAGCTTTTGCATGTAGCGCTGAGCTTAAGGCGTAGTCCTCCGTCACGTAATTATTGCGGGAGCTACACATGCTTTTAAAGGACTCAAGGTATCTCCTGAAGTTAATGAAGTTAACTTACTGTCACATAGCCGCTAAGCGAGACTGCTGAATTGTCCAAAGAAAACTTTTAGGCGTGTTGTAAATTTGATTGGTAAATACAAGTCATGGCTATATATGTTGTTGGAACAAGGCAATTGTGTGCACCCACCAATAACTGAAAAGGTAGGAAGTAATACTTTTCCTTTGCACAAATAATATGGTGGGAGATAGCTTCAGCTGTCGCTAAATTAAATCAGGTTGTTATTGCATATGGTATAAAGCACCAACCAACAATAAAATTAATCTAAATTCTAAATCTATTTCCAAGTGTCTATTTGCTGTTCATGCACAATGTAACCACTATATATTGAGGTTTTTCCAGCTAACGCTATATTTACTGTTAGATTTTTGTTCAGTGACTCATTAAGTAGACAAATTAACCTTCCTAAAAATAAACTACCTAATTATTTTCCATATGAAGGTTGTGCGTCAGCGCAGAAATTTGTCGCTTTGCGCTAATCGTAAGATGCCTAAGGTTCCGCTTATCATTTTGTGACTACCTTTTAAAGGCGTCTATTTAAAAAAAAGGCGTAATTTTCATAAAAGCTTACAAATGTTCTTGCTTCTTACTAATGGTAGAGCTTTTAGGACAGATTAGCTCTATGTCAGCTATTACCTCTATTCGCTATGCCGCTTCACCGTTGAAGTCGTCACCGTCATGCAATCCGTAATTATAGTGGAGCATTAGTGCGCCTGTGGCCGACTATGCGCACGGACGTTCTTACCAATCCTACTGTGAGAGAAGGCCTTGCAGTAGCAATAATTCTTGTTTATACTTCTGTTAATTAGACGTGTTTTCTCATTGATAACAGTCACTGGTCCAATCAATTTGGTACAATTTTGCCCGAAATACAAATACTTGCATTCAACGGATAGCACAGAACGGGTTGGTGGATCGATGACGCCATTGCCTTTAACTTACTGTGCTGGGTGTAATTTACTTTTATTTGGAATAAAATTAAGTGAGCAGAATAATATCATTCGAGAATGCAGGTTGTGCACCAAACTTCACACTACGCCATCAGTAACTCCTCGTATGTTGCATCCTCCTTTTTGTTAGACAGGGTACCACCGTGAATAATTCCGTTGACATCCGTCTACCAGGCACAGCGCTTAGTATCCATAGCGCCATGGGTAGTAGCTTTTAGTAATCGACATCTGTCAAATAATAGAGTAAAATGCCCAGGAAAGGTACTTTTATGAGAAGTACCTGGAATTACGTTTGGGTAAACAGTAGCATTCCTTATACTGCTGAAACCCAACGTGAGTTTACTATATACTGCTAATATTTAAAAGCATGTATTCTTAAAATGTAATATCTTTTTTCTGTAATATCGGTACTACCTCGCTACGTTTAGCGTAGGATTTCTGGATAGAGAGCCTAAGCAGAGGCTACGAAGCACTGGGGCTACGGATTTAAAAAGCGTGCAGATGCAGAAGTTAATTTTTTTTTCCTTAACACAACTTACCTGGAAGAATCAGGTCTCTTTGTTGTAAGTCGCTATGTTTCTAGTTCGTCTCAGTTCACCGAAGACGAGTTAACCGTGAGATTATTTCTTATAAGCTTACGGTGAACACCCAGCCTTTACTTTTTGTTTTTTGAATTATCAATTCTATGTCGCTAATACCGGATAATAATCACTGATAATACGACACGAACTGTAAAATCTCCACAGGAATCATCGAAGAAGCAGGCTACGGCATAAATAGAACTATTATAGTCCACCGCCGAAAATCACAATAGGCAAACCTTCACTTCAGAGCATTAGCGTCAACGTAAAGCATTATATGCCATACTTTTTTTTTCGGTTGATTGCTCTTCGATCTGTGGCTCTTATTGGATTACTCTGGGTTGTTCTTCACCAGATTTGTAACATAGCGCGTTAATAATATGTGATAATAGTTGCCTAGGAACGCTAAAACTAGAGACGGCGGTGACCCCACGTTTATGACTGTTGCAACAACATACAGAAAGAGTTACGCGTTGCCACTCAGATCACGATTGATACTAATAATATTAAAGTCTATTCATGGCTTTTAGGTTAATCTTATCCTTCGGAGACGAGTTGTTAAAATAATGTTATCGGATTTTATGAATACCTCAAGTATGAGCTTTTTTTTTCAAAAAGAATAATATAGGCTTCTAATAACTTTCATGCCAAGCTAACACAAGTTATAACAATATAATTAACGATAAACTTTCGCTAAAACTAGCATTATGCGGCAAAACTGTCTGCACGGCTATTATACACACTAGCAAGCTAACTTCAACTTATCAGCACAATAAGAATTTGTACGACGAGCTATTCAATCGAAAACTAATATTTACTTCTCCGGGCCCCTTTATTATCAGCCATATCCTTCATGTAAATATAACGCCTTTTTTCCCCCTACAAAGTGTTTTCCTCAGTAAATTCTTTGCAATTAGTCATAAATGTATCTGGGTTCAAGTTCGGGTCATTATTTGAAATGAGAATAATGGATTAGGCTAGGGCTATCTGTAGCTGGCTTGTTTATGTTGGAAACAAATCGATTTTATTGAGTTTCTGAGTAAAATAACAAACCCATACGCTCGCCTTTGGTTTAGACCAGCAGCCTATGTACGTGTTCAGCAGCGAGGATATATGCTGTCTCCTACACAGTCTGTAATGGATCGGCTATTCCTTCTATAGTCTGTATCGACTTGGAACCGGGCGTAAAATGAGTCTGTCCTGTACATTCCACTCCAGCAGTAGCCTCTGCGTAAATAGTAGCACTTCTGGAAGTAACTCTCTTCCAGTCAGGAATTGACTTTACCACAATGACCCCCTTTTCGGCACCTGTGTTGATGTCAATGGACAACCAAGTGACTCCTACTGTCATTCGAACGCTCAGACCTCTTTTGCTCTCCGTCTTGGAAGGATTTGATTTTACCACTCACCGTTCATTTATTCCATCTTCTTCTAGGCAAGCCCTACGAACGTTACCTAGTGGTCGTTGTTATTTATCTGCATCTCTTTTCTGTGTTGACAGTGCCATATATCAGCCATATATCCTCTTAGCCTATATACGATATTATCTCCAACTAAAAACCGATAGGTCGGTCGGTCGGTCGATCATGCGGGTGATCGATCGATCTTTATTGCACATGCTAACTCACCTTATTTCACCTAACCAAAGCCAAATCAATAGAGGACAGTCTGCTTCCAACTTTCGACTATGTCGCATGACGGACAGTGACCAGGTGGCTGGAATGGGTAGACACTGACCTTTCAAGGAAGCTATCATCGTCATCGCTGTCTGCTTATGTGCTTCGGAAGCAACCTGAAGTGGCGTGCTTTAGGCCGAACTATCAACACATCGTTAAGGCCAGATTGGCTTCTTTACCTCGCAGAAGGAGATTGATGAACCGTGGTCAGAACGGGTAAAAGGAGACTGGTCGTTATCTAACAAGCGTACGCCATTACCCTGCGCGATTAAAGCGAGTGAACGGGTGCGCACCTATCCACCACACGGTGCGATCAATTCCCCATAGATCTTAGCTCTAGATCACAGCGGTACTTGTTGGTGAGTGCCTTTTAGTCTTCCACTATGTGAATCAATGGGACGGTGTGGAGATGAAGATGATCTAGCTATTTGCGATGTCGCTCAGTGAAACATCGTAAACAGTGCTACCATATCTCCATACCTAGGCTTACGCATCTATTGTCCAGCACGTGTGGCTGAAAACACCTAACCAGACTTAAAAAGTGCAGCCCTCTCTCTCTCTCTCTCCTCCCTTTGTAGTTTAGTTATTTTCGAAAAACTATTTTGGATTTACCTAAGTTCTTCTTCGTGCCCTCGGGATAGTCTAGCGGGTAACGTATTTGGGTGATAAGTTTAGAGGCACGCTGCAGTGTAGGTTTGAACACGGGCATAGACATACTTTGTTTCGCGTCGTGTGCCAGCTGTCTGATGGAAAGCTTAATGACGATGCCGGACGTAAAATTCGAAATATAGAGAGGATCTCCATTGTATACCCGGGCGAATTGTCTTCAACAGCTTCGACGCATGCACAATAATCAATGCCTTGTTTATTATAGTAGTTTACTTACGAGACATGATTTACTGTTACGATCTCTACTTATCTACTATAAAGAAAAAGTTGAAAGAATGAAAAGAATAACATTTTCTGTCGGCCGTTTATAGCCTTGAGGGCTACATAACTTTCCCAGAAAAGCAGTCAAATTCAAACTGTCTCATACGACGCTCTACAAACATTACGTGATGCTTGTGAGTCGAAGGCAATAAACCCGTCAATATTTTTACTGCAGCATTCCTCCTAGCAAACATCTAAGCTTTCCTACACTTTGTTGATGGCTATTTTTATATTATCCAACATACCTAGCTTGTTACTGAAGTGCTTCACATTCGCTTCCACCCACAGCGACCACTTTGGAGTAGCCTTTCTCATACCATATTTAGACCCATTGGTTGGCACCCTATTGAGCAAAAAAAATCCGGTCATATTCAATTCAATATCGCGTAATAAATGACACGTTTTTTACAAAGGATCAAAATCACAGAGTTTCCAAGTGACCGTTTATGTCACAAGTAGGATCAAATAAAAATTAGACCGTATTAAAGTCTACTTTGTTGAGTGGAACTTAAGGATAGGAGAGGATATTAAATAATCTTGTCAAAGGTCATCTTCTGGGCATTAATTTTAAGCGTGATAGCCTAATTAGTAGATGCTATCTTTATAATGTTGTTATTTATAGGACAAGATGGGTTAAAAACAATGCTTTTTGTCTTCCTTCCTCCTCGGTAACACGTGTGAATACTATAGTCAAACTTCTCTCTTTTATTAAAAGTCGCAATAATAGCCAAATATACACCCGTAATCATGCGCCGTAGTCTTGTGTGTGCTAGTATTTGACACATGGTGAGCAAACGCACACTTCAATAAGTTCCCATACCAACGAGATATCCTAAACCAGGTATATATGTCATTGACATATTTTACTCACGCGTTGCTGTACAAAACGGCAGAAGAAAAGTGCGAATTAAGCCATTTTTTTGCGAGTCCCGTTTGTACCAATGTAATTGGATGGAGCTGTCTTTGTGTTTCGACCACCTCGAACTTTAGAACGATGCCATCTTCTCACAAGTTTGCCAAGTTGATCCTTCTTTCTAAATTCAAGAAGCCTATCCTTGAAGATAGAGGTATTAATTTAAAATGCCAAGCAGTTAGTGACTGTGGCCTGTCAGTTCTTTCAATACATTTCAGAGGCTTACACCTTCTAGTCCAAATTAACTATGAATGAAACGAAAAAAGAAAAGACGAGCTAAACTACCCGAAGGCAAAGAGCAAAAAACATGGCTACCTTCAAATGATACCATTTTCTTCTTGGGACGCTTTTTTTCTCTGTTAGTTGTTTATGGCCAGTGTGTTTTTCTATTCATTTAGATCCTTCATCAGCCTCTTTGCTTCGCGGCTGCCGTGCCGCTTCTCCACGAGTCTACTCGGCGTACAGGCTTCATGAGCTCTGGTCAGAGCTCAGACCGCAGTTGCACATTAAAAGTTTAGCCCGTTGAGCCTTGATTGCCTGAGGCGTAGACGACGACGTGTCTTAGCTTGTTGCCGATATCAGAGACCCCTTCGCTGTCGCCCCGGCTTCATTCTGCTCCATCCCAGGACCGTTCCGCCCCTAAACCAGCACTTGCTCGACCGTCTTAGTTCGGCCATCACCTTCCTGTTTAACGCCATCTCCATACTGCCCCGTTTCCCTCGCTATTTCTCTGCTTCGTTGCCCACATGACTCGCACCTTACAGAACTTCCGTCAGCTCCTTTGCCATCTCTTTCTCTCTCTCTCCCTTTCTACAATTTTTTTCTTATTCCGTTTTGGCCTATTTCATTGCGGAGGTCCCTAGGAAACCTCCGTTGCTTTTAGCACCTCTCTCAACGCCACCAAGGCCACTGAGTTCTCTCATGCAACGAACGACATAGGATCTACGTTAGACTGGCACATGCTGCGCGGCAGAAATGGCTGTAGTGGTATCAGTGCTGGTAGTTGGATTTTTCTGCGTGGCGAGGATAAGTTGAGGTAGCTTGGCTGTGCTTTTTGCCAATTTCTGCTCGTCGTCAGCTCCAGCGGCTATACAGGAGGTTATACACATAGAAGCAATGTAGGGAACGAAATCCGGTTTAGTTGGCGGTGCCATGGCAATGCGCGTTACAGATGTGTACGGCGCCATTGGAAGTCTGTGAAGGCTTGACCAACTTGGCAAACAACGCAGACTATATTAGAGAGAAAGAACCAATAGGAAATTGTTTGATGACTACCGCAAATAGTGATGTTGCCATGATCTTATTAGTAGCGGCAAGCGAACGGTGCGCGGACGGCGAAGACGCTTCCATGAGCGGTTAAGAGTAAGCGCAATGATGTGGACGATCCGCAGGTTTGCGTTATAGCTTTGCCACGAATGGGAGTTCATCCGAGCATTTACATATTTCGTTGACGATTCCATGTATTAGCGAAACGACGCATTAAGCAGTGAGCTCGAAGCAGGCGAGGATTACATATTTTGTCTGCTTATCTGTATTCTGTGTGTCCGGACTCTGTCTGCAAAAAAAATCCGCAATCTGAAATCATGCTCCGTCACAGTGCCGGACGTAAAATTCAAAATTCAGCAGATCCAACGATCGGCAGCAAGCGTCTAAAATTGTCCCCGGATCCGTGTCGATCTTATTATGTGTTGGCGATGTTATTCGTAAATTAGTAGTGAAAACAGTCCTAGCATAATCCTTCTCTGATGCTCAAGTTGTCCTCTCTTGTCCCACGTTCGTTATCAACTTCGATAGAATCTCATTTTTGAACCTACTCAAATAGGTCGTTAAGAGGGGTTATACAGTAAAAATAGTAATATTCACGTTGTGCTTCGTACGTGAAGTACACGCGCTTTAGTATTAGATGCATTTGTCGATGTGAGCGTGAAACTTGCAGCAAACACAGATGCACTCATCGAGCTTTCAAGTGAAGGCCTGGTAGACCCACTGATGTACTTTATATTTTTTTTTCCAATTATAATATACGCTATATAATAGTTTCTCAAAAACCGTGTGTGAGTAGTGGGCCATTAGGTGAGGTTTTCTGATGGCGGTAAGCTTCTCATTTCAATTCCGTTTTCATCTCTTGCCATAATCCTATGAAGTGTATTTTGTAGAGCCTCTTCATCGACAGACGATGTAAGTATTGCCCACAGAGAAGTGGTCATCGAATCGTTGGCGTAAGAACCAGTATAGACTTTGCGTCGTTGTTACCTTTAATATAATGTATGCTTATATTATAGAATTCTTATCGGTATTAGTCGGTTGAATGCAGCGTTTGAGTTTAATGTTATTTTCCAGTCAGGGCCTTTGTAGTTTACGCGCTGAAAGTAGTCTAATCATCTTGTGATCCTTGTACTCAGCAATACTATCAGCAGTGTTACACAAGATCTATTACATTGTTTTGACACTAAGAATGATTCTGTTCGTTGGATAAGGACAGGCCTACGATCCTACGTGAAATAATTGGCCTACGACTACAGTGGACTCATACCTTAAAAGTAAGCCTTAGGTAGAGTGAGCAGCATTTAAAAAGTAATAATGTATGACTTGCACTGATATCAGAAGCTTAGACAATCTGCTTTTTGGCTTAATTTTGAACAAAATAAATTCAGACACATACGAATTGAGTTAGTATTGTCAAAAAATTTACTGACGCACCGGTTCTCTTGCAGTCTCGTCCTTTTTCCGTACTGTCATTACTAGCAATGGCCTTTGGCATCCTTTTTAGATTGGTCAGGATTAGAAACAATGAAGCCTGTCCTAAATACCTTAAATAAGTCGTCTGGGAGTTTCAAGCAGACGAATGTTTTGAAGTAAAGGGGCGCGGTATTCAAAATGGTTCTTTGTCGAATTATGCTTCCACCTGCAGAATCGACCTGATAAAACTAGCTTGAACGAACGAAGCAGTTATGACGGCAATCCAAAGCTTTTTCTACAAATACTTTTGTACAACCAAAATACTCATTCCTAAATGATTGCAGTTAGCGTTGCTCGATTCCTACGTCGGTTACCACATTGATTTTCTAGATATCGCCATTTTGCCTTGTCGCATAAGTTTGCTAGCACACGCCAGACAGACCAGCAGCAAGACGGTAACTTTAAGTGCACTTTGCTTCTCTTTTCCATGACATGATGATTGAGTGCATGACAACTTAACTGCCGACAATGTATAGAAAAGTACAATATGCGCGCAACGTACGCAATTGTTGATTAAAGAGGCTTATGGTGAAGTGTACCTCCTGGCATAGGGTCTTTTCGCTTTTCCCTTGGCCTTTTTCAGGGATGTGGGTATAGCTGAAACTTAGGCATAGTATAAAAGTATACCATGTCTAAGTTCCAGCTATAAGTCCAGATATATGGGCGAACATGAAGGAATGGCATACATTGAATTAGTAAGAATTGTGCGAGAAAAATGCGCACTTTTTAAATTGCATATCATTCAGAAACCATTATTAAGATTGATTTAGGCTAAAATCTGTGCAGGAGGTCTATACTTTAACCCCGTGTAGTGCTGATGTCTTCGTAACGCTTTTTTGGCCTATAGCTTAATTATTAAGTTAGTTAATTAATAAACGTTAATTATATTGCGGAATTTGAACTCGAATTGCGGAAGATGCCCAATTTTGCCTGATCATAGATTAGAAGCATCCGCCTCATTCTGAAATATGTTATTATGAACACTTGTTAAAGCGGTACCCTCGCTTGTAGCTGCAGTCCTGTAAAAGCAGAAAAGGATCGAAAGCTGTTTTGTGAGTTTATAGTTAGTAATTTTTTGAAAATCTGTCTTACAGCGTTTTCGTGAGCCCTTCGAAACTGCTCTTCTTTGGCGATGTGAAGACTGTGTTAGCTTATGTGAATCCGATTGCTGAGTTAATATGCACTCATATGCCTACGTATTAGGCTTATCTAATAGACCTAATTTAATTTGTGTTGGTGTTATTATTTATAAATTGATGGGCGATTCTATTATAACTGGCAGCATGGCGGGAGTCTCAGGTAAACACTTGCGTCTCAGTTCCCATTTGGAGTATTCAGAGTTAGTCGAATTAATTGCCCAAGAACTTGACACACCTGTGCAATTTTTCTTTGGTCATAAGCAAGTTGAGACGAACCTAACCATTAGAAAATGGGCCGCTCACGAAGTTGTCGCTGTTGCCCCTTTACAGTTCCGTGGAAATAAGATCAGTACGTTTCGTAGAATTGCGAAACAACGCTTCTACTAGCCAGATACCATATGCATTTAAAATAATACCTACAAACCTCGAACAATGGCTTCATTTCAGTCCCAATATTTACCAATGAAGCGCATCCGCGACACTCGTGCCCTAATCTAAAAAAGTGATGATAGAACGAGACCTTGATGTTTATTGATGCCTTGAGAATCTGAGAAGAGAAGTGGTACGAGATGCTTGTTCTTGATGAGACTCTTATACGATCTAAGCACCATTCTAATGCCAAGAATTCCCAGCGAACGCCCCAAGCGAGCAGTCTATATGGCTTTCGAGACAGCTTTTTATTACCATGCGGCCTTGAAAAAGTTCTAGGTAAAGCTACTAATACTTTCTCACTTGACGAAATCAGAAAACGGATCAAGATTAGCTATTTGTGCCTAGTACTTACATATGTTTATGTAAACCTTGGTGCCCTAAACAGGCCCAGTTGCCGACAGGGTTTTTCCTAATACACGCTAGAATCCATAATTCGATAGATAAAACACCCGTGTCAACTTCCGTAAAACTTACTGGCCACTTGGCAATGGATGTAAGGTACGAAACGTTCGCTATAGCGCACTATAAGCTTTTGTGGCGCGAAGGCAGACTGAGGGAAAAGACCTCGAGCTCGTTAGACTTTTCGATAATACCAAGCGCTGATCAGAATTAATTAGATATCAATAGTCATTGTGACTGAACTGAAACGTCTATAAAATAGGCGTGCTAATATTATTAAGAAACTTTGTATTTATTTTTTCGACGAGGATATACTCGAGAGCATCGGAACACTAAGGGCCTTGTCGGTCATAGAAGTAAGAAGGCCCATAATAGGAGCGGAAGCTTGTAAACAGCCGAGAGGCACCGCGGCTGCACTGGCTGGATTCACTGAGCGGGCTGGTAACCGACAGATGCCAATTGAACTCTCGACTGTTGTCATTCGCATTTTAACAGAAGCATCGTGAATGCATCTTCACCAATTTGACGTTGTCCGTTAAGTATTCGGCTTCAGGCTTAGAAAATGCGCGATCGTTTACGGTGAACGCGTTTGCTCATACACCGTATAAATTATTTTCTGCAGTGTCAATGGTACCCATGATTGAAGCGTCAACCCAGATAATGAACGTAAATATTATACCGTACTGTGCCTTGGGACACAGGAAAAAATATTTTAAGTCCGTTAGATTTGATACTTTCAACGGTTTCTAGGTCAGTTGTCACACAAGCCTATGCGGTCGCGCTCGGTATTTACATACTGCATTACGGTTATTGGTCATTTAAACACGTCCAGGCCCAATACGCCGCTCTTAACACACAAACTTTTTCATCTATCGGACCGGTACAAAAACACTTTGTTAATGAAGCTATCGTAGCTTTTTAACAGAGAGGTGTGCAGTTCAGTAGGGAGGTGTCTCTCGAACGAAATCTTAACGTTGTAGTTGTGGCCCGCCTAGTGCATTTTAACTGTAGCTTCTACACAAAGATTCCAGGCAATAGTAGTGCGCCTTTTGTTTTCTTGTGACTTTTCCATTGTTGGGTATGATTTTGTGATGTGTGTTAAAAGTGTATGGATTTTTTGTGTTTGGCGTCATAATAATCGAGCCATAACTAATTGCTCTGTAGCCCCATATGAAGGCGACGGCCCCATGGCTTCTTTCTATATAGCCATCGAGCTGCCACTTCTTGTCCGGACGTCTCAGTCACCGCCGCAGTAACTGAAAGGTAGTATACACACTAGACTATTCGCAACGTCTAGAAAATGACCACTGTACTTAAATCCAGGCTTGTTCAATTCTGCGGCTTATGGAGCTATCGTCAAACTTCCTAATTTTAGGACGGGGCATTAGCCTTGAAGGATGCATCACTACCTATGTTTCATGCACCGCTTAGGCTGGTAAGAAATAAAAAACAGGTCTATGGAAAACTAACATTCTCTAAGTGAGGTAGCTTTGCGAAGTAATCGCTCGTTGAATTATTCACAAGTCAAAAGAGGTTACAATTGGCCTCTATACATAACTATATAAATACAGTTACCGAACATAATTGGATTTACGGCGAGCTTTCTCTCAAGAAGGTTGTTGAATGAATATTAACACTCAAAGGCTAGTTTTCTTCAGGGCACTTCGTTAATACAGATATAACGGTGTGTTTCAGCTCAGGAAATATCTATGATGACAATACATTATTATATTAAAAATTTTTCACTTGATTCACGCTTTCAATTGAACGTTTGGGGCTTTGCAAATTACTTAATAAACTTAAATTATCTGTTTACAGTTATGCACGGACGCAGAGTTACGACATGCTCAAATCGACTGCTCTTCTAAAGCCCGGCGTTTTGTACCTCTAAAAACTTTATACTAAAATTATTAGTAAAAAAAGCTTTATCACGTAATACATCCATTATATCATTTCGTGCAATAGAAGAAAACATTCTCCGTTCGGCTATTTACCTCATACGAATTGGCCATCTACCTCATATAGGCGCTTTTGTAACACTAAAAATATCGCCGCATTAAACCTCAGATTCAACATAAGACGACGCAACGTTCTTGTTCAAGGAACTCATCGCTATGTAGAAATTTAGGAACAATGAAAACTATCTTAGAGAACGTACGAAAAAGCCTGAGCACGAAGCGAAGTCTTATCGTATGTAATCATACGACATGTGTATGCAGTCATTGCGACATCATCAGTATAGCGTGGGGTAGCGTAACAGCTCCCCTAGTATGCCAAGTGTCAATCATTTAAGAGTAATATGACAACGTAGGTATAATGAAGTTCGGACAATCAGAGAGGATTCGGGCAGTAGTAGCACCTCATCGTTACAGGGTCTGTTTCAAGTAAGAAAATGCTCAAGCAAAATAATCACTGCAACAGTGAAAATCTACGCAACGAAATTGAGTTTAATAGGATAGGCTGATGAAGAAAGACGAACACTTAAAAGGGGACATATATATATAAATAGAACTATCGAGCAAATATTTAAAGACTCACATCAGACAATTGGTATGATAAGAGATAGTCACGTTTATCGTATATGGAAGTATATACTGGTTGGAACATTTGTCGAACACCGTGGCGAGAAGTTTAATTGTTAACTTGAGGGTGGAACGACTCCCATATTATTATACTGGAAGCATAGATTTTGCCTATTCCTAGCTCCTGTGCCCTTATACGGAATAAAATACATTGGATTTTTTATTCCTGTGCCAACAATTTATTCGTTACACATCATCAGCCGTCATTTCCGATATTCTCCTCTCTGTCAACCAATTTATTGACTTCTTCCTGCCTGAAGTGTTCAGCTTTATTGTTCGAAAGCTCCTTTAACCCGGCTTGGACACCCCTTTGTCTTTCGAATGTGCGGCTTTTAATTTAATTTACCAATGAACGATAAAAGTAAGAGTCCCTCGGCGCCAGGTTCGGAGAATATGGAAGGACCAACTAAATCTTCTATCCCAGGTACAGGAGAGCAGCTTTGATTATGTTTGTTATGTATGGCCTCGCGTTGTCATAAAGCAGGACGATCTGACTTCCTTTGTCGAGTCTTCTCGATTGAATAGCCTGGTCACCTCAATGCAACTAGGCCAAATAAGCGTATCGATCAACGGTTCGAAAAATGCAACTCAATAAATTAGGCTCTTGCGGTTTCACCAAGCATAAAGTTCAATTTTTGTTGGATGAAGATCTGGCTAAATTTTGAGCCTTGAAACCATCCACCTTGATTTTTGGCTTATGCTGACTTACAGACATGACTTCTCATCACCAGTGTCAATTTAAAAAAAATTCGGTCAAAAATATAAAAATCGGTCATCGGTGGCGCTCGATAGATGCATCAAAGAGCCGTAATTTCCTGCTATACTCGCAGAATTTATACGGTGCCCAAGCTCGAATATTCTGTACAAACTCAAGCGAGATAAGGTACTTAACGACGGTCGTATATAGTTAAAGTTTACCTTTTCGGCGATCTGCGGGATGCTTGTCGGCCGTCATGTTGCGGTCTTTCTCAGACAAGCGGAAACTTGCTTTCCAGCGTTACGATACGTACGATATCATCGCAGCAGCACCAAAAACAATTTAAAACGATTATAGAAAGTTTGACGGCAAACATGATTTGTAAACCCGCATATGTGTATGAATAAAGAAAATTGATGGCAGTACGAGAGGGCTAAAATTTTCAGCGATGATTGAGCTCCAGTTCGAATAGAGAGACGTTAATTAGCTTTTTATTAAATAAAAATTAAAGAGTTAGGAAAGAGTTGTCGAAGGAAGTCAATAGAAGAGTAAATTAAGAGCAAAAGCAGATTGGAGCACGGCCCAACGTAAATAGGAGTGGCCAGTTATCTGAACTAGAAAGCCCCTATAAGGATCAGATAGAGAGTGTAGTCTCCACAGTCTCTTACAGGTTACTAGAACTAACAGCTTACTACATTGTTCAGTCCTAAACCCTTACTGTTTACAATATGGATCTAGAAAAAAAATAAAAACTACGATGCCCTTTGTTTTACAAAGTATTGTAAATGCATCCATATATTTAGAAGCACAGAATTCAGCTTGAAAAGGGGTCTGCGTTATTGCCAGCGCAAAGTATCAGCTTGGGGACGCAGTCCCTAGGATTTGAACCTACATGAGTGCTTTAAAAGTAAATTTTGCCTCATTCAAGACACAAACTGATTATTGAGCTGTCCATATCTGAATAGAAATAAGCAGATCGATGTATGCTGAAACTATGAAAATGGTGCAAGTTCAAAAGACAACGAATAAGAAGTTAAGTTAGTAAGCTGTGAAACAATGCATCGGTATAAAACGTAACCATTTAGAAATATACCGAGGAAGTGGTGTAGGGTCACGACGTCGGTGCAGCAGTGCATCGTAAAACTCTGCCCCGAATGTATCCAGAAAGGATTTGATCCTTGTGGACGAGGCGAAAAACACTACATCCTTATTCGAAATGGTCGTACGTATTTAGGCGGTTTCTCTTGACTAAAAATTACCTCCGGTCATAAGAAACGATCGAAGCGCGTTGTAAGAACGGGTACTGACAGCTGCCCTACCTATTAATTTAGAAAATAGTATTAAAGTAACGTTTTGCCAAAATGTCTTTCAAATATGGTTGCCAATCAATTTCTTGTCAGAAAAGGGGCAGAAAAGTTTAACCGAAAGCATTTTACATTAATGATTCAGATGACTGCGAGGACGATACGGCGCGTAGAGCATTGTAGACTGTAGCATAGAAATCCCCGGCTTAGTCTCTAACTAGGCCTGATGATTCTTTGGACAAATTGTGTTCTTAGTATTAACTACATAGAAGCAACAAAAGTACTCCAACGTATCACGGAATAACGCATCACTATTAGCTGATTGTAGAACTTATATTCATCAATTCCGAGCGAGCCATGGTGTATCGAAAAATAAGTTGACACGTAGATCTGGACCCGGCGCATCAACCTGGGCTATATTTGCCCGTACCAGTTTACGTCTTATGTACGGTTTCGCGTTATGTTAAACTCTGCAAGAAATGGAAGCTTAAGTAACAACAAGCTGACCTGGAAGCATTTGTATTGAAAATTCTGTTTGGTTGACATTAATAGTACTGTCTGTAGGTATTTATACCTTTGTTGTTGTCAAATAATCTGATTGCTCGGCACGCTTCGACCAGCGGGTGCCGAAAATAGTGAAGGACGTAAGCGCCAATCGGTCGTTCGAACGAAACCATCTTCGTTGCTACAAAAAGCTTCCCCTGCCCTACGATCGCTAATCGTATGTGTTACTATGTTTTAGAAAACACAGTAATCCCTATGAGCATCAGCCCGACTGGACGAGCAAGCAGCTATAGTCTGACTTATATATTTAAGGCCTGCACGCGGCAGCCCTCGTAAGCTTTTGTATTAATTGCATGTCTATGCAAGTACGTTGTGCATAGGTGTATCATTGCAGTGAAACCCAGAAATGTATACAAGTGGAACACTCATTGGCTTGGGCATAGGCGGCTTGCAGACTTGATTATGGACGTTCATCGTTTTAAACACTGATGTTTTACGAGCAAAAAGCGCATCCCGACATTGCGGGAGTGAACGTCGTTTGCCCGTTGCAACAACCGTTGACGTCCAAGAGCGCATATGACGTTTGCGGGTACTCCGCCAGTTTAATATCGACAGTGAGCATGATATCCAGGGAGTCGATTTTATTTAAGCGAAAAATCTCGGGCTGTTGTGGATGATATTAGATTTATCGACCGGATGTAATAAAAAATCCAGTATCTGCTAAAACAGAAGTTTCCTACGGTAGTCGAAATTTGTTCAGACTACAAATAGCACTTTGTTTTTTTCCATTTTCTCCTATCAGTATTATCCAGAAACGCCTAACTGGTAAAAAGGTTAGAAAATGTTTACAGTTGCAACAATTTTTATGATGATCTTAGGCCGTAGTTGAAAATAATATATATTAGATAGGTATTATTGCGTCAAAGAATGTACGGCTGTAACTCTACCGCGCTTTTTACGTCAATAGCTGCACATGGTTTTGTTGACATGGCTTCCAAAGGCTCTTCTATAGACATTCCGCTAACGTTATTATCCAAATCTAGTCATTGTATCTTCGTCGTATGCGCTCTCTATAGAGAGCCTGCTTTCAATAAAGTACCTGTGCTATATTAGCTTATTCAGTACGAAATGTAACAAATTTTAATTTCATGTTTACTGCTTTATAATGCTGCTACGTTTAGCGATACCTTGAACTTAAAGAAAGTTCAAGATGCATTTGCACCCTTCGAAATCTGAGGCCATTCACTCGAGGTTCTAGCAGGCGGGTTGTAGTAGTGACGAAGCTAGACCGGTTTACGAATATGAGTTCCAGTTTGTAAATAAGATGGCAAAAACACCTTGCCGTACAAACCTTGTATTCGGTAAACGTTCTACTACTAGAAACACCGTAAACTGTTAGTGGAAAAATTCCGGAATGAAAATCTCAAACTTGAGAAAGGGTTTCGTGGAAGACGTTCTGCAAAAATGGTTAATGGAGGGCTGAAAGCTACATTGGAAGCCGACTCATCTCGAAGTACATGGTTTTTAGCAGTAAAATTTGAAATATATACAAATACAATATTTGATTACTTCAATCCAAACGGCACCGCATAACTTGAACGAGACGTAGAGACATTCGCCTCCCTGTTCCTCCTGACCTCTGATGAAAAATTGACCTTTTGCGATAATGGCGGACTTGGCGAAACGAAACGGCTGCATTGGGTGGATGTAACGCAAACGCACAGCTGCACAAGCTTATAGGTGTTTCATTGGCCCACTATCACGCGTTGCCCACTACCGATTCTTGAATTTAAGCTCGTCGACTACGATTAAATTGTACTATCAAGAATTTATTTGAAAAAACTTTGCATTAAGCAGCCAAAATTCGTAAGGTGAGATAAAGCTGTTCATTGAACGACACCGCCCAACATCCTCTGCCGGAATTACGGAAGCAAAGATGTACCAATCACATTGGGAGACTTTCTGTCGCCCATCCTGTACGCCAGACATAGGTTCGATAGACAACTATTTTTTAAATTCTTGCTTAACAGGAAAATCATTATCGTCTCGACGTGATATCAGAATTGCTTCCTGAGTCTCTTTCTACAGGAAGGATTTCTACAGCAAGCACTGGGATAAGTAACTTGCCATCCAAATGGCAGAACGTTACAAGTATTTATGGTGATTCAATGAAAAATAAAAAAAACGAAGCAGTGAAATGTTCGCTATGCTCTGTTTTATATTAAACTCCTAATACTTTTTCTCATATTGTGTGTAGGAACAGTTCTCCATTCAGGACGTCGCTGAGGACTGCTTCTCCCCAGGTATTTTTGTACGCATACCGGTCTACCTCCAATAAGATGATCATCAAAATATCTTATAAATTGCCACTTCTAGTGTAATATATAGGTTCGAGGATATTCAGAGTGAAGCCTTCAATTTAAGTTAATTTTAGTGGGCCGCTTGTCGTGACGGGGATACATTTACTTGCGACTTGGAAAAAAACAGTTCTTGCTTAAATAGAGTAATAAACTCATGCTGAATTACAATGCGTTGTTTACGCGAGCTGAACGAAAATCAGTTGTTATCCAGCGAGTTCGTGACGGATTCCCACCAGGATTATAAACTGGCTGTTTGTCCAAATCGACGGTCTGTTTTATTGCGAGTCTTCTAGAAGAATTCAGGGAAGATTCAGGGGGTTAAAAAGTAAACTGGGAACTTTTTTAGGAACTGAGGTTTAGAG
Source organism: Varroa jacobsoni (assembly GCF_002532875.2). Taxonomy (NCBI): domain Eukaryota; kingdom Metazoa; phylum Arthropoda; class Arachnida; order Mesostigmata; family Varroidae; genus Varroa; species Varroa jacobsoni. The sequence continues at coordinate 127,862 of NW_019213405.1, forward strand.
GACATGAAAGTTCACCAAAATGGCCAATAAGAAAATAGTTTTGGGATCTTGTAGATCCTTTATATGGAAATTATCGGTCGTTGTTAAAGATAGAATACCGGTTATCAGTCGGATGATCCAGTCCAGATAAGCTTTTTCGAGTTTCTCTTCGTCACCGTTTTGCATAATATGGTATTACGGCTGTTTTAGCTCTTAGCACTTTTTTTGTCTAGCTTTAACTTCCTGTTCGTCCGAAATTTAATACCACTGTATTTGATGTATGCAAAAAAAAGTTGAAATATCCGTTTTTATTAAGATACAGCTTTAGAAACACATACGGAAAAGTCCGGTTCTATATATATATATATATATATATATATATATATATATATATATATATATATATAGCGTTATTACGCGGCAAATATGTAGACAATATACGCACTATTATAACCGAAACGTTGAATTAGAGCTATAGTTGGTAGTATTTAAGACAGTTACTATTCATTATCGTATTGCCTACGAGTACAATAAAAGTAGGCAAACAATAAACCCAGATGATTAAAGCCAAGGCTTTAGATTCTAAACGAGTAACGCCGGCCGAATCAAATGATTATTTTCGAAAGATAAGCACAAATTTGTGACAGACTACACGGGCTTGAACATGAAAAGGCCCAGTCTGAGTCCAACATAGTAAAATCAGCGGAGGTTCCTCGGCAATTGTAGGCATGCAAAGCAGCGGATTGATTTCTAAGATGTAGCGTGGATTTTGTCTAGCTTTAAAAGTATCTGCCATTTTTTAGGTATAATTCACATAGCTGCGCCTATCCAGTGATTACGTTTATTAAAGCGGATGTAATAAACAGCTTTCAGATACTTTAAGGCGAACTCGGCTCATGTGGATGGATATGTTTGTTTAGAAACATAGCTTTTTGAACGAACTATAAAAATCATCTGGAGTAATTTTCTGCTGTACTACAAGCAGTGCATTTAGAAGTTTTAACAGGCTATTGTAGCTGCTTCAAAAAAGAGAAACGAACGCTTATTTTTCGCTAGCTATTCAGCGAATTTAAGCTGCTGAAGATTAATTTTAGTTAGCTTTCACTACCCATTTTTGTGAGATGATCAAGGAGAATGGTAGTAACTGCCCCTGTGTTTAATTAATGCCCTCGTTTTCTTATTTGTTTTATTGGACAGCTCTAAATTGTTGGAACGATGCGCTTGATTAGCTATTTTGATCATTAGCCACTTTTTTCACAACGGTTTAACTATAAATACTGCCTAATAATACGGAGCAATATATAGACAGTTCCTAGAGCCCGCCGTGAACCATAGTTGCTTGAAGCCGCCCGGATAGAAACACCTAATGATCGCACCAAAATGTCTGGCTTTACCTAATTTCATCATATTTTGCTTTTGTCCCTTTTGCTTCCAGCGCTTCACCGAATACAAACTGCTTCCTTAAGTAAGTTTCTTTCGAACTCTTCCATTTATAGAACAGATATCGGAGTTTGTCTATACGAGGAACATCTGAACTGCACGCGAACGCAACAAATGGATCTTAAGATTTTTCTTTATCATATAACAAAAGTAAGTTTAGCGGTATTTATTACATTACCTACCAGTCCCGCTCCGCTTTACCTTAATGAATCTTATAATAAATGAAAAATGATTATTATATGTGGAACAAACAAAGCACCACGGCGTTGCGAAGGTGCACCCTATGATGGACGCTTCGTTTTCCGCAACAGCAAAGGATTGCCCTCCGTATAGCAACTTCAATTCGCAAGTAGTCCTGTTGCTCAAGGTGTTTAGGTGAAAGAGTTATTCAGTTCAAAACGGCCTATTCCTCAGCTTCATCTGGCACAACAGGAACCTATATCCAATCGCTAACGACACTGATCAACATATAATATAGCGGCACAATTTTATTTTTATTAATTCGCTCAATCAGTCGAGAAACGTTAGCAGCTATACTAACTTTAAGTGATATCTCTGCTTGAGGCACTCGGAAAGTTTCAGTTCAATCTCTAACTGCGGATAAATATCCATGTTCATTGCACCTAGTTCGTTCGCTTCCGTTTATAGGTTAGGCTATCTAACCTAAAATGTGTGGTTGATTTGAAATAAATGAGACTGAAATTTTGCACGACGACGATCGTCGCTTCCTTGCTCTAGTGGATCACGTGTATATTACTTGGCGCCGAACGGGGTTGTGATCGGCAATGCAAAAACAACATATAGCCCCTGAGCTGTTATTAGCCAGTGCGCATCAAGGCCGGTACGTACTCAGGTGCAGAGACGCAATGTTTGTGGCTATATTTTCTTTAGAAGTCCAATTGCGCATCATTCTACATATGTCCTAAGTGGGCTCTGGCACTAATTGCTGGACTGATGTAGGCGTATCTTATTCAAAAAAAAAGTAATGGGACACGATACAAAACAGATAGGCACGACTTGAAACAGGGATTCCGAACGCAAATCTGTTCTGTTTAGTTAGCTTTCGAGCCATCCTCGATTTTTATCAAACGGACTATTTCCTCGTCGGCCAAACAAAGATAAATGTAAGAATGCCAGATGATCCACCCTTGCAAACTAGAGTAGAATGAAAAACGCAGCGACTGTGACTTGCTTCATGCAATGCTTCCGTGTCAGGGCTTATGTCCGTCGTCCACCCTGACATCATAGATTTGTCTAGGTTGACGTTAGACACTACTGACTTTAGTTTTAGATCTAGGAAAAACTAAAGAAATAACATTTTAAGAGACTACGTTAGTAGTCGCCGTTAGCACAAAAGTACTCCTTCTCTGTTTATGTCGTCCACGTTTTCAATCATCCCCCCTTCTGCTAGAAAGGTCTGGTAGGATCCAAGAAAAGTGTGGCATGTCCTTGTAGGGCCGACGGGTTCAACGACCAACGACCCGTTCATTCTTAATTCCGCCGCCATCGACGAATGGTTGCAGGCATCAACGCCTTAAGATGCCAACAAACTAATGCTAAGAAGAAGAACAGCCGCTGTCACAGAGCAGTCAGCAGGGAACTCATAAGGGCGGAAATAGCTGCGCAGTTCAGCGACTTCGTACCGTGCGCGTCCTTTCTCTGTATGACGTTTGCACTGCTATAGCTAGGACGCTGGGGGCGAGCGTTCGGTGAGCGTCGTGAGCGACACGAGAACGAACAGGATTGCAGCAGGAACGTTATCCAGCCAGGATTCGGCGGCAATGTTTAGACTGCACGTAGAGAGAAAGAGCTGCTACGCCAATCTCCATGAATATGGCGATGCGACGCTGACTACTGTTGTACCGACATCGACATCGAACTCTGTCAAAAATACTAGAAAGAATCAAAGTTCAGCAATTAAGTTGCGAATAAGATGTACATTGAAAGTTTGTTAATGACGTAAATAAAGTTCGACAACACCGACAAGCATACACTTGCCATCCTCACTACGTTGATTGATAGCGCGGTTTACAATTTACTTGAGGTAAATTTCACGAGTTAATAAGCTTTCGAGAGATCGGGATAGACAGGGCGTGGTTCTGACCGATTCTGTGGGTTTCAAAGCCACGGCGTAGATAACACTGTGCAAGTTCTTAAACATTATGTTCTACTTTAACACGTATATGTAAACAGTATGTTGTCGGGTGATGGACTAAGCAAGCAACAGGTGTATTAAGAGCGCGTAACTCTCCATTTTCTTGTACTCTCTTATTTTAATGATATGCAATAACATCTTGGACATGCCACTCAGTCGAAGCGCCGATCGTGACTGGCAATCATATGGCTTCTTCTGCATTTCAGTGGCCGCATTACGTTGACGTGCGCGGAGATTACGACGCTACGATTCCGTCTATAACACCAAGCAGGTTCTTGTTGCCTATCAAAGGATGAGCTAAAGAAAAGTTTAGAGCAATAAACTCTCTGAAGTTTCGCGACTCGAAGCATTAGTTCGGTCCCAGTCGACCGGTACGCGCGTCATAGTTAATGTCAGCTAAAAAGATTATACGTAACCGGCATTTCGTAGCAATGGGTGAGGACGCAGCACCTCAATTATTGAGTTCGTGAAGAACATAAGCAATGTAATATATTGTAGCATACGCTGCCGTGTCCGTACGTAATAAAATCTATAACAGTTTTAATTTACTAATCATATATTGGATATTTTGTCTCGTTGATAGCTAGGCGTTGAATGATAATTCAGTGTTTTACTAAATGACCCGGGTAGTATTAAATAGAATCATAGTAGACGTACAGAGTTCGCCCGCCTTGAGCCATACACACTCATTAGACTGACCAACAAACCTTGCACATTATTGACACTAAACATGTACAATATCTGAATCTGGCTTGGTTGTAGTTATTAAGTTACTCTACTATACTGTCGTAGATCGTAGTTATATACTATCTTGACGCAATCTGACTACAATGCCATTACTCTGCTTAAATTGTTCAGTTACCCAGCTTCAGATTAATATCCGGACAATCAGAGATAATCAGATATTCCATTATCATGTTCTGCGCATACAATGGCCCAACAGCAGGTCACCTTTTCCTCAGCGTCAACTCACATCGAAATCTAGCTGATACTGTGTTACCACTGATCCATGACAAACTTACAATTAGTCTATTATCTCAGTACCAACTGACGTCAGCTTCTGAAACCGAACGAAAAAAAAAGACCATGTTTTCAAATTGTTTACAACTTCCCTAAGAAAACACTCGATTCTGTGGCAGTTAATGTGACAGATCAGGTTTTTTGTTCGAAAATACACATGTGTGTGTGTTTAAGTTTTATATATTGCCAAAACTGTCCGAAGACAAAAAAGATTTGCATGTTCTTTAGCATAAAGCATTACACAATTTGCTCATCAAGCAAAGTTTACGCAAAAAATCGAACGAAAAATCGTTAAAAATCACCAATTTCGAAATCGTATAGACTTACACGCACAAAAATCTCTTAAAGTAGGCATAAGATACTTATAGCTTAACTTCTGCTTGCGAAAGACGTTTTGTACATCCCATACGCTAAAATAGAGTTGACATCTACATTTGCGAATCTCGTTGGGTCCCCTTTGGCCCCCTCCTCTGAGAGGCAAACATTTCCACCGCAGAACCGCCCATTGCAGTCGATATTCTCAACGTTGTCATTGCCGTTCTCGTCGTAGCCATCGCTACTTACTTTGTTACCGCATCCAGCCCCATTTTTGCGAAGACAAAACGTTTCGTCTAGGGACCCTTGGCAGACTATTCGATGCCACTGCTCGTCTGCAGCTATAGACTTTATTTGCTATTTTTTATAACCTAACCAAAATGAAAATTACTGATTCTTCTTATCACGATTACAAACAGAAAAGGCTTTTTTTTTTCGTTGGCACGAACTGTAACAGCCAACATGACCATAAAGCACAACTTATTCTACCTGACGATTTTTCATTTTGACTCATTTTCACCGTCTTTGATAAATACGGTAGTATACTACAAGTCATAACGAATATAGCTCATTAGCTCTCCGCATGTAAGTACGCCCTCGAGTGCTTCCGCCCGCCAAGATATAGAGTGTTATTTATAGCGAATGCTGGATGTACCGTCGTCAGATCGTTGAGTTCCCGTCGAGTTTGTCTGAATGTCTAGCTAATAAAATATGAAGACTCTTTTGCGCACTCGAAAAATCGGAGGAAGATCTCGATTCTTTCAAAGTACGTACGGTAAACAATAGATTTTCCGGTTTGTTGTCGCTGAGGTCCATCGACGTACCCATTGTCCACGGTTCGCTACTGTTGTACATATCTCGAGAATCGGTCCGATAGTTACACTAAAGCATAGGTGCTCAGTGACAAGGTGCTTGGACGAGTCAAAAGCTGAAATTTAGATAAACGTTTCGACTCTTATGCATGATAGTCTCGTTGGGCAGCGCCCAGCACGGAGGAAAGTGTGTTTATCCACGCGCCTTGCTTTCAAATCTGGACCACTTTACATGTCCTTGGGTACAACAAGCACCTACGTTACCACTGTGGCATCACAAGAACAAAAAACAGTACGATCTACTTTAGCTATTCACTGTACAGGACGCTATAATCTATTACAATGTCAAGTTGACACATGTCACCTCACCGCTTGAAGCATTCCCCTGTTATGACTCCCACGATGATTAATACTACTGCCAGCTCACGGCAATTGTTCACATTCTTCCTATCTGAAGCAATTTTCATATCATAAAACATGCTTTGCCCTAATCTCACCTAACGTCTGTGCCGTCAAGGCCGACGTACCGAACATACTGTGTTTCAATGGTACGCTCTGAAAAGATCTAGTGCACCCGATGGCCTTACAAGTGTCATTGTCTCCTGCGGTGTTTATTAATTGTTTTTTTCCTTGCCTCTCGTTCCTTCCTGCACGCACTGCAGCTCCTCTTAGCGTTATCGCTTAAAATGCGCAAATGTCGTTCCACGTAATGTTTTATTGCCGTATCGAAAGTAGTCCATAGCTATACCACGATATTGACGTTGGCATTGCCTCGCAGTCTGCAATATAGCCGCAACGACGGCACCAGTTTTTGGATGACACAGCTAGAGGGCGCTGGCTAGCAACTTTTCCCCCTTTCTTGCTTCCCTCAGCTACTGTGGGCAGTTTTCCGGTTTTTCGTTCGCTCGCTTGCTCAGCTTTGTTCTCCGCGTTCAAATAGGCGGCATCAGCCTGGCGGCGGTCGATACAGCTGCCTGCTTCTTCTGTGCTGCTGTTCTAGCGCCATCGCGGCTCTGGCTGGCTGAAGCCTGCTGGAAGGGCCGGGCCTCTCTCCCTCAGAGGTGGCGGCAGCTGCTAAAGCAGTCGTCGGGGCAGCAGCAGCAGTAGCAGTAGTAGCAGCCGCCGCGGCGGCGGCGGCGGCGGCGGCAGCGGAGACTGAGTGGTGGAGCAGCGGTGGAGGCGCGGGAAAGCGTCATCGTGAGTTTTTGGCGGCGTGCTCTAACAGCGCGGCTGTGCCGTTTCCTCAAATGCTCTCTAGCTGTCAGCGGTGGCCGCGCGCGTTTCGTGTCGGCGCGCATCTCGCTAGCACGGCATCAAGGAAGAACTTTCGAGCAGTAGCGCAAATAGTGTCAGTATCAGTAGCAGTAACTTTTGCTGGCAGAGATATCGAAGGCAAAGAAACAGCCACAGCAGCCGCAGAAAGTGACAGAAAGTTGGCAACTTTGAAAACACCACTGCCAATAGCAATAAAAACGACAACAATAACGGAAGCAACGACGACAACAACAACAACAACAGAACCAGCAATAACAATAGCGATAACAAGACAAAATCATCGATTTCTCGATTTTGTTTAGAAATGCTCAAAATGTAAGATGCACGAGATAGACTACCGCTGTTGGTAACAACATCGATAACAGAACGAACGTGATGATGACGACCTGATGACGCCGCAACGGCTGACAAGTTGCTGCGGGCAAATGGTCTAATTGTGTGTGATGGAACCGATGAACGGTAATCCGCTGCTGTTGCTGTCATCATCATCATCATCTTCGTCGTTGTCGTCGTCGTCGTCGTTGTCGCTGCTGAAAGAGATTGATTAGTAATTGATGCTGGTGATTGATTCGAGTTCGTGCCGGTAGGGAGGGCTGTCCGTGGTGATGGCAAGCGATGACAAGTGTGCAAGCCGCATAAGTGCGCGGCATTTAGCTAAATTCAACTAGTAATAATAAATCGTGATGACTGGTGGTAGATAGTGGCAGACAACTTTCCCACTTCGTCGTTTACCTATATCATCAGACAAAGCGACCTTGCAATAAAGTATAACGACGATTTGTTGCAATCATAAGCTCAAACCATTCATCTTCAGGCAACAAAAACCGAACTATAAGGACGAGAGAGGATTCGTTAGAAGTGAGCAAAACACCAAATAAGTTAAAAGGTCTACAGTGGTGGATACATACCTGTTAGCATCCTACAACTTGATAAAATAGTTCCTGCCTGGCCCGAATTGCCTATCTTGAAAAGGTCACTGCTGTCCTATCGTTAAGCTATTTCATTTCTTAGCGTTCTAGCCGTGTAGATTGCGGTTTTGTTCTTCTATAGTGTGCCGGTGGTGCTTAATGTGTCAAATGTGCCGCCTCTAAGAGCATTTCGGATACGGGCCTTCGCGCTTGGCCCCTGTATGACAAACAAACTCCCAGCCCCCGGATACTAATTTCTAGTTCATTATTGCACTAGCGAATTACCTTCTACAGTACCGACCTCACCTCTGGAACGTCGCAGTCACAGCTTCCTATTGCCAACGTACGGTCTATACTGTGCATCGTTTTATTTAGGCTGTAGACATTGAGCGCGCGTCATAACTGTGAAGGTACACCTAATAAAAGCCATCAACGATAGCGAGAGTTGAAATGCAGTAACATTGTCAAAGGCAGATATCTAGGTAGAGCGTTTTTGTGGATCTATCTCATGTTTGAGTTTCGGCTAGATCATCAGGAACATTACTCATTTTTAAATTAACAACGACAACCGGTGAGTTGGCTCTTGAAGTTGATGATCGATAATCAGCAAACAATTAATTTACATTACGAAGATATTTTATCACTCCGTAATACATTAGGTGGTCCGCACTCAAAAACAGGCGATCAACGTTTGGAGTATTGTTGGTTAAGTTGGCCACCTGTATCAGCGTGGAGCCAAATCTAATTCAATGATCTAGATGTTCAAAGAACTGAAAGTTGAACAAACCCATATTCGATGTTAAGGAAAAACTTATCTTACTTTTAACGCCTACTTCGATTGACACGTTTATGTAGCGAGACAGCGAGAGTACCTGAGCTGATAATGATTTAGCAATGGCCTGTTCTAGTCGAAATGCCTTTGGATATTTCCTTACATAGAGCCATCAACAACGTGTGTAGTCGATGGAACATATTGGCTGCAACGGAACTCCTACCATATCGATTCCATTTTGTTTGCTATCCGCTAAAAGCTTAACGTTGAAGATGTTCAGTCGTGAGCGAGATACACCTGAAGTTGAAAGGTGAAGATCCCTACTCAATGATTCGCCTGAATAATACATATGTTGCAACATTTGTACAGGTGATCCCACAGCACTTTGCACGCTCGTGCTGCGTCAAGCCCCATAGAAACCTACAACGCGAGCTTAGCACGGTTCATCTTGGTCAGTAAACATTTCTCGGACCATCTTTCGTTGCCAGAGATGGCCTACGCAGGGGGCAGCATTCATGTAGGCAATTCATCATGTAGAGGGCAAATCATAACTGCACAGACGGATTAATACTGGTGACGCATAGGCGGGTCAGGACGATTCATAAGTTCGACGACGATAAGCCGATATTCTGCACTTGAGAAAACGTCAAGTAAGTTCGTCAAGTCGGTACTGAATGTGAAACCGGGCTTTACGTTTATGTAGTGTGTCATTTCAGTGGGTCACGTTTGTAAAGTACGTTCTAGAGATGATGCTGCACTGCCACTCTGGCGTTACCCCATGCTTATCCTTATGCGATAAACCACTGTGGCTCAGTCGCTCAGGCGTCCAAAACTGAGGTGCCTATTGTATAGTAAACAACAACCTCCATCGGCCACGTCATTGAAATGTCACGACGCGACCTCGAAGGAATGTTAAACCTTTATCTAGTTGATGTGCTTTTCTTTTGGGCAACTGTATTGTGGTAAGGGATGTTAGCTTTTGGTGGAGGCAAGCTTTTCAGAATGTTCATTTTTGTCGCTTGAAATCAATGAGCATAGATATACATCTGCGTTATCGGAAATCATGTTGGCATCTGCAAACGCAGTAGCGAATAGCGTCACGCCATGTGGTGAGTCCAACGAAACGGCAGTGCTGCTAACGTACCACGCTAGCCTACCCTGAATGTGCCGTGAGGCCAGCTTTGCCAGGGACCCTAATTGAAAGCTCGAATAACAATAGGCTTAACTGGAGAGCTGAATGCTCTCAAAAAGAAAAAAAGTAACGTTATGTTAATTTACATATAAATATTCGTTATACGAGATAACAACTACCGCGGCGGCATCCTTTTGTACATATATTGCATATAAAATATTTCAAAATTTCAGGTACAGACAATAAATATAGGCCAAGACAAATGTAAGCGATGGTTGCCTGTTTTCATAGGCTACAAGTTGTGAGAGCGTATTCTGCATCGGGCTTGTTAAAGAAACTAGTTAGCACGCTTTAGGCTATGTCTTACCTAATTTCAATTGCAGGAACGGTTTTTTTCCTGGCCACAAAGAATATTAAACATGATCAGTACAAACGTATTCGCTGCTGAAAGACCTCAGTGGATGAAAGTAGTCAAAGGAAAGGCCAACTATAATACGCATGTACGTAATACACAACATGTAGACAGGCTTAGACACAACTTAAACTTTCGATCTATTAAACTTTTTTCCATCTATTAAGCTGCTTTTCAGTAACGATTACATGTATCTCCCGCTGTCTCTAAAATGTATTCTTTGGTGGTAAATTCCTGTACTTCGGTACGGATCTCGTTATTTGTCACAGTAACAAGATTTTATCGATGAAATCTATATGAAGTTCCCTTTCGATTGTTGTGCGTCATCGATGAGATTAGCTCGGATTTAATGTTTTAATTAATCACAAAACTTTTTACGCCTTTGTGTCGGACTCCAATTAGTTGCGTTGATCATATATATTTAAATGAGCATTTCAGACAAGAAAAAAAGCAATATCTGTACCAATCCACTAGCTACAAGTGAATCCTGAAAATACGGGTTTTGCCCTTCCTGGTACAAACGTCCTGATGTGTCTCCACGCAGCCTTACGCGTATTGTATATCCTATTATTTACGCGCAACTACTTTTAACTAGCTTTAATTAATGAGACATTTATGTTCATAATGACTATTAACTACTTGTTGTTGCCAATTGAGTTACTGAAATAAAGATAGCCACATTGTCCCTCATATAGACAAGAATTTCACAAATATCGGCACACGTATTTTTATGGCTTAGCAGTGAAGCCGTATAAGTTTGTTTTTTACTATCTCCTATGCATTATAGAATGCATAGACTATGACTGCGAGGTCGTATAGTAAACTTTGTGGCGATATGGACTGTGATAAAGGCGAGGTCTCGTTGTGTATGCTCGTTTATATCCATATGTCACTGTTTGTTTACAAACCAGTATACGCCTATCGACTAGAGAATCGCTCTGCTGAGAAATCTTGCTAGTTCTTGCGGATGCCTCGCTTTGTCCTACCCCGTACAACAACCTTTAGACATTTTCTAGAAACAGTATGCTTCTCGAAGCCCTAACAGAATAAAGGCCACTGGGTGAGTTCTTTTCTGAAGTCATGGACGGCTATGGATCGGTATGTGTTGATATGGGTAGTGGATGGTGAGTACCACTCGTTCGCCCGTTCGCTGGCTCTGCCAATACCTATTTTGATGTTCTCTCTACACAACTCTTCCTATAACAAGCAAGACTGCTGAAAAACGTCTCTTATAAGTTTATCATATATATTAGGCAGAAAGACTCTTCCCTCCTTTGTCCTTATACGCTGCGTCTTTCCATGTACATTTGCGAACGGCTGTAGACGAGAGTTCAGCCGGAAGACGAACAATTCTCGACGTCAACGGTACTAGCTATGGTAATACTTGCATGCGCCCCACACGATAAAGATGGGGGGCATATGTTTTCTGTGCAGCCTTGCTCTTTAGTTTTCCGCGCCCATCTCGTTCGTGCCACAAGAGTCGTGGGGCGAAAGCGCTTTTTTGCCTCTCTGATAACGTTGAGCATAATTAATAAAACAGCAGTTGACCCCCTCAACGGAGTGGGATTCGGTGCTTGAAAACGTTGATGCGAGTCTACTTGTCTATGCACGTAAACCGTAGCAAGAGAGCATAAAACTTATTGCCCAGCTTCTGCGCCCGTGCAATAACAGTATCAATCTATGGCTTTGCGCGCCAGGACAATGAAACGGCGTCATTTATTTGCATACAACGATTACAACCTGTAAGCCGTCGCTTCCATGTAATCATGAGCAGACGTTTCTTTCAGTTGCTACGTAGTAGAAACACCTGTTTAAACCTTGTAAACTGTAATAGAGTAAAACGAGTGTTACGGCTATGAAACAGGTTGTGGCTAGACTAGTGGTATAACGACTTGTTATTTTACGTTTAGTTGTAACGTAACTATTCTCTCCTATTTATCTATCACTTATTTTCAACTTATATCGTTCTCCTTCCATTGTTGACACATTCAATGCTGAATGTGATAATAGAAATGCCTTGGTAGTTGACTATGATCAGAACATTTAGAATTTCCCAATATTTGTATATACTGTGCTCCTAAAGCAAAACAGAGACGCATTACAGCAGTAAATATGAGTACGGCACATGAGCTTTTGTAGGAATACTTCACGCTCGAATAGTACCAGGGAGCAGCGAGAGCATTCGCTTCTGGACACGAACTGCTTGGCACCATCGCATTACATTTCTATCACGCTAGCCAATCTTAGGGGCAAGTTGTAGTCTAGGTTCGAACCCGAGCAATAGACAGATTTCGTTTCTTGCAGGGGGCTAGCCAGCCAACGGAATGCCTGCCTAACGGCGATACCAGACGTAAAACTTAATAGTACGCAGTACGAAAATATTGGCTGAACTTGTTTTTGTCATACTTTTACTTAGAGGTATGTTTAAAGAATAGCAAAGAAGGTGTTTCTATCACCTCATAATAGCTAGACAACTTAACTGACGTTGGGAATAGTCTCCCGTGGGCTACACACACACAAACATTATAAATAAAAACGATTGTAACAGTATTTACGACTGACACACAACGAATAAAGACTTCTGATTGAGACCTAACACTTTTGCTGTACAATAGCTCAATAAACAGGGTAATGCGTATTAACAGGAAATCGCGCGAGTAATGGTTATAAAAATTAGCCCGACCTATGTTAATTGAACGGGTATGCTGTTGTCAAAAGTAGAAAATTATGTATACGTTCGAGTGATCAACGTCTCGCCTAACAGTACGCTCATTTTATGAGGTCCGAAAGTAATTAGACACGAAAAGAGTAATGTCGAAGTGCATCGACTAAATTGCTAAAGAGGTAGGGTTGAGCAATCTGGTCCGGCTTATGTGAGTCACCCTGAGTCACATAGTTTTCCCTATTCGTATAAGATCACGTTCGCGGGTATCTCTGCACTCGTGTGCCTAAACGTTGAGTGGGTGGTCGGAAAGTCTTCCTTGAAGAACAGAAGTAACAAGACGATTCCTGTTGCTCTTTTTCCAGAATAGACAAAATGCGGAAGATTTTCCGCGTCGGTACGGATACAGCGGCTATTATAATATCCATAACGAGCGGGTGGCGTGCACCTATAGCTTGCAAACTGAATTTCCTACACTCCCGAGCTCAGTGTCTATAGCGGTCAGTTACCGTTCACCCTATGTCGAGTAACCAGTTTTGGCCATTGACCGTTCTCCTTGTGAAGATAAACATGTCTCTGCTGGCGAAGGCTTTCGCTTTCTCAAGCTCGAGTCGTTTTATTTCCTTCGTTTATTGGATTCTGTGAGCGCCAGCGGGTGACCCCACAGAGACCCAGGTTGGCAATGAAGACCGGTTAAGGCACGCCCTTCAGACCACAAAGGACCAGCTTCGCTCTCATCTGTTTGGCCGAGGATAGCCAAGGAAGGGCGGCAGTGGCGAATGCAGGAAACAGCCGACGCAGGTGGTTAAAATCGTCCTGCTTGTAACAGTACGATAGGTTTACGCTATCGTCATTTGAGCTGTCTATGCGATAAGGCTACGTCCAAGACTCATTGTCGTATTGCCTACAATGAATAGCATCCGACTTAGGTAGGGTTACAGATCAACATGAGCTTGCTAGCTAAACTGCTTGCGAAGCATCGCAAGTAGCAGGTGAATTTTCGATTCCAGTAATGGAGAGACATTATAACAATGTTGTGACTATAATGTCCTCTAAGACCTAACAAAATATATTTGTCATTAATCAATTAGTTTTTCCACTTCTTAAATTATTCGTTTTCCTAAAACCATTAACTGCGATTGGGTCCAATTAATCGTGACTTTTTTTTGGAATTTTTAAAAAGCCATTTTGGCGGGAAGTAGAAAAATTAACGCAGTTAATCATCTAGTATGTCGCAATTTCCTTAAAAGACAAGTAGATTAAGGCTTCTCCAGAGACCTTGTCACCAAGCTTTTCCAACGAAGTCTGTTTTAAAAAGCGAAAAGCAATTATGCTGCCACAGTTCGATTGTCGTATTGACCGTAGCAGTATGTTTTTGGCTTCGAATCATGCAGAAAAAATGTTAGTTTGGGAATTGGAACTGACAGTATAAAGTTAGATTTTTAAATTAAATTTATATAAAAAATAGACTAGCGTGGTTCAGACAATAAGGAATTGATCGGCGCTACTTTCAGTCAACGTAAGGATATATATTTATCTAGATCAACCTGAATATTTAACAATGTGACTCAACGTACTTTTGTATACTTTTATAACTGAAATGCATTACTATCACAAATACGGGCCAGGTCCTGTCTTACACCACGTCAGGTTGTTGTATTACTAGTAAGGGGACGTTCATCAAAAAGAAGGCTTTCTGGGCAAAGCACTGAAGAGGAAAGCATTCAGAATTTAGTTGACTGGTTCGTCGTTTAACCATTTTAGGCATCATTGTCTATCAAATTCAGTCATCAAGAGTCGTTGACCTTTTTTTCCATATCAGTGTCTATTATACATGAAGGTATGATCTTACATATAGGTACACAACGACGTTGTCGATACGCAAGTTCAATCAATGACTCGGACTTTGAGCACCTTAAAACTAAAACTAAAAGCCCTTTTTGGGAGACGCTGGCTATGGGGTTCCTTTCCCTTTAAGTACTCTGGTCTTCTTCGATTGAACCTTTTTAACATTAAAAAAAACTTTTTGCATACGATGAGAAGTACAGACTTGTATGTTGCATAACAGAGTGATATATTACATACAATATTGTAATTAAGGTATTTATCAGGAGAAATAGAATTATGATCTGACGTTACCAGCTTGAAAAGGTAATGTCTCAGAGGGCAGCTGAACCGCGCATCGGCACCGATCGAAATCTTTGAAAATGAGATGGCAAGTAATCAAATGGCGTTTAATAAGCTTGACAAATGCGTGCCATTTAGAAAAGCTACATAGGCAGCTTTAGCAGCAGTTGTGCACGTGATGCTTAGTGATTTTTTTTGTTTTGACCTTGGCTAGACAAAAGCGTATCTGTGACGTGACGATCAGCTCACCGATTCTGTTCAGTCATATACTAAATTACCTTTGAATGAATTGAACAAAAGTGCCTTTAGTATGCAGAGTGGATTGTGTATATAAGCTATCTAAAACCGCTGAGTTTCCAACGTAATAACCATCTTAAGCGTCTGCTGTCTGTTGTGATACCACTTGGGTTACCGTTGTTCTGATGTCTAACGATGCGCTCGTCTGTTGGATAGCGCTATTCGTGTAGTTATAATCTGTGTCCGCATATTGTGGCGAACGTTCAAGCCTGGACGTTTGTTCAGAAGCTTAGTTTTGTGGATGTTTCAGCAAAAATATTGAAACAAGAAGTAGCGTCAAGCTGGAGTATTGATCCGCATTATGACTGATTTATACGTTTCCTTCGTCTATCATCGTTTAGAGATCCCAAGAAACTTTGCCGATGTCAAGGTGAGCCACCTATGACGGGACAGTACTTTACGAGGCGTCTATCCTATGTAAAAGAAAAATGGCCTAACGATTTAGCCCGTAGCACGGCCTTTAGGAGAACCGTTTTTAGCATGCCGACGTTGCTGTATGGCTCTGAGCATCATGTCGGTTAGTAGTGTATATATACATACGATATGCTGCAAACTTTCAATGAAACAGAAGTCTTATATGTATATTTGAGTATCAAACACAGTCAGTACATTAGAGCTCTTTCTTGTTTTGCCGTACAATCAGTTCTAACATATTCGGAACATGTGAAAGGATCGGTCCTGCATAGCAAGCAATGAAAACCTAGATTAGTCTACTTTTTCTACCCAGGAGCAAAGTACTTGCAAGTTCGCTACCAGTCCACTAACAGAATTTAATAGTAAGTTAGATTATTTCTATCACTCTCTCTTTCTAGGACATGAATGATATAAGCAGCCTTTAATGTAGGCGTAGTTACGTATTATAAAATTTAAGTGAGTTCACAGCATACCGTATAGTAATTTGAAGGAATTGTGCAGGTAACTTGTTGTTCAAAACTATTCCACATAGCCTAATTTTAGTAGTTAACTAAGGGAACGATACTAAGCTTTCTGATCTATTATATGCTGATATTCTATATAGGCGACATTTATACGACTAGGTATAAATAGTCGTCCCTATGCTTACGCGACGACGCGAAAGGTATACTTTAATTTTAAACAAGCATACCGTATAGCATGTCGCAACACGTTTCTGTATTTTCAAGCTTTGTCCCAAATCCTAGGCGAATGTCATTATTCGATGAGCCTTTATAGTTTGCCTAGAAGATGGGATTATGAACATTCCCTGCATATTATCTGGTTAGTAAGAAAATACGTGACTTCCCATTATCTCAGAAATACTACCCTTGTTCGCCATTATCGCCAGACACACTGACTAGGGTTGCACAAAGAAACCGCAAAGAAGTTTTCCTAACTATTTATAACATAGCTGGCTTAATAACCTATAGGTTTTAACAAAAAAAAAAAAAAAAAAAAAACTTTGAAAAAGAGTTCATATAAAAATTTCTAGCAGTTTAGATTTAGATTTCTTTGGATTTTCAAAAACCATCGTTCCAGTCCTATCGAAGGACCCTTCGCCTTGGCTTATAGTGAATGAAGAAGTGACGCTAACGTAAGACAAACTTCAGTCTGCAACAAGCGTGGTTTGAGTTACAAACTAACATATCGGTAATGGCATGGGACTCTAGGAAAGTGGCATCTGATTTTAAATTCAGTCATTTGTTTTGTCCTGGCAATTGGGATGTTGATGGTAAGAGAAGTGTTACATTCAACTGGAACCTCCTGACTGGAAGTCCTGTTAGCAGTAACTTTGGTTAGCAACTTAGTTCCCCGCTTTACCCTATCCACGTTCAGTATCTAAAGTAAGGCATTCTCCAGCTGACTTTTAACGAATCTTGGAGATTTATATACACGCATAGTTCACACACAGTTGCACCACGCCGAAGAGCTACCATAACGGCGAATGTTATAGCACCTGCTGGTGGCGAACGGCGTGTTTTTGCGATACGCTTTTGAGATTTACCCTCGCTCAGGCCCATTGGCTGTGCTGGGCTGTGAGACGGAATCGGGACGAGAGCAAACAAACGAAGACGAACAAAATGGAAAATAAAACACACAATCAGGACTGCTGCTGGTATTTGGAAGTCACTATATCTATTCTGAGGCCCCGAACTCATTGGAATATATTCGGGCCTCCGCCTGCCATCTGTCTGAATACATTTTATAAATCCTATATCCATACGGGGCACTAAGAAGTAAAGAATAGATTTTCGTGTCTCTATATGCGACGTTGAAGACCTCCTTGGACACTTACGGCATGTAATACGTGTCACGTTTTTTGCAATGATACAAAATAATTTCACGCGTGATCGGATACAGAGTTCTAAACGCGACATTGTGTGAGGGAGCTCCAGATGTTGTTGTGTTTATGTTTTTACAGAGTTTCTGCGTAACTAGAGTGAATCTCTGACATTCTTACACAGTCATTTAAAGACAAGGTATTGGCGTTCAGAAGAAAAAGTATGATTTTTTTTTCACCAACTTTTACATCTACAATCAAATTTTTGTTAAAAATTGCACTGTGAAAATGAATAGGGAACTAGCCAAAACGTGTTAGAGTGAATTGGTTGCGCATTTCCCATTGTAAATGACTCAGCAATAGCTGTTATTGCTAATAGTGATGACTCCCTTTGAAACATCTATCGCCACATAGAAAGATTCTTACTATAATTAGATTACGAGGATGCGTATATAGAAACAGTTGTATGTTGCTTAAAGTCCGACTAATTTGATAGAGCTATGTTACATGGCACGTTTAAACACGTAGATGGAGGAATCTGCGCAGAGCTTATAGGGAACATCATAAGTGTTCTCAAACAGTCCGTTTCAGATTTGTCTGTCGCCTTTTTTCCTGTTCGTTGTGAGCGGAAAGCCGTAAGAATCCTTTAGTACGCGAAGCGTTTGTTGCTAAACACTTTCTGGATTGAAAGCAGCTAGTCCTAGACGTTACTTTTAACAGATATTTTCAAACAAATTCCCTGCGGGTATGGACGAAACATTTTGGAAGCAGCTTCTTTCGCTTTCTTCGTTAATACACATTCACAACCATAGAGTAGGTGTCCATGCTCGGTTCGTTTTGAAAAATTGTTTGCTTGACGGCCTTGAAGCTATCGTCTTTTTGAGCGATAGCGAAAATTAAGTTTAGAGGGTCCTCTTTAGCCGTTGGAAGGCAGACAATATTCATATCAGCGCTCTTCAAGAGTATCGACAAGTCGACCTAGGCGCGAACCTTCGTACCATTTCATAAAAAGGCATTTCCACTTATGGTTACGGTAAGGTTGAACCACTCGCCCTTGTGCATTGTGGCATCTGAGTATCCAGTAGTCAATACGATAGGAAAGAATCATTGCACATAATTTTAGGTTAAAAATTGCCCACAACTATATATGATAAACTGTGACGCTATGCCCTAAACTGCTGATGCTAACTGTTCCGACAAAGTGTCACATTTATGTGTGCTATGACATTGAGAATTATATTAGCACCGACTCGAAAGCAAACAGATATAATCTCGTTTTTGACCCGAAGCCTACTTTGCCGCCGTTGGCGTAAATTTACTGCGATTGGGTAACGTTGGCCACCCGGAAAAGACTGAAACCTCTAAGTCGAACATCAACTTACTGCTCAGATTTTTTTCTTAGATCAACTATGCATACTCAGCATGGTTGATCTAAGAAAAGACCTCTTCGGTCTGTCCTGATTATAGTCCCATACGAACCAGATGACTGGTTCTTGGTGGCGCAGCACTAACAATAACTTTTCGATTCATACATTTTCATGAAAGTTGCATCGCTCAAAAAGATCGAAATGTATGAAGTTACTCTGGCTGTGCTTCTGAACCTACATGAAATGATCTTTCTACAATAGTTGCAATTTCTGCAGAACGTATGAAATTCCACTGCAGAAATCATATCATTTCATAATACACAATTGTTGTTGATGATAATTTGTGCAGATAAGTATGATAGTACTCGTCTAGTTTGAACGGCGGTAGCGACTTCATCGGCCTGATTACTTGAAGGTCGTCCCTCAGAACAATCAACTGATTTACTAGGACAGTAATGGGTCTTTTTAAGTCATCCCTTCCTTCTATAGGCATGCTTTTTACCCATTTGCACGGCTTAAGAGGCTTCCCTTGCCTTACTACATAGGTACCTACAACGCCGTAGCACTAATAGTCTAGGACGACGAGCACAAAGGGCACAAAGTGGCATCCAGGAAGCTAAGTGGCTCATAGTTGCTGCCTGTCTTTATCCTTCCAGCCTTCCTGGTCCTTACGTACAAAAACCGCTGCTCGCAGTGTGCAAATGTGGACAATGCCATTACACGTAATGTTTTTGCAACATCGGCGAGGTCAAAGAGATGATCTCCACCACCGTTCGTGTTACTGCCAGCATGAGCAAATGTTAGATATGTATACCTTCAGATTAGGCTTCGTTTGCGCGTCGTTCCTGTTTAGGCAACTATATTAAGGAAATCACATCTTCTCCTAATTGCATTTATATTGCACATGATCTGTAGTGAGACGTCGTTCATGCTTTATTAAATCCTACGTCACTGTAGTCCTGTGGCCAATGCGACGTTATTTTGTATACGTTATCTGTTTTTATTTTAGACTCATGGTCTAAATTAGACAATGTTGGTTTACTTTTTTTTTGTATTGACACGTAAAAAATAGCTTAGAATATGCTAACTACGGTTTCTCACCGAAAGTGTATGAAGAAATCCGGATTCACTGAGCTACGGCAGGTATACGCAAAGTCACTCACTGAATGAATGCTGCTAATTGATGTTTTTTCTGTAAGGCCAAAAACACCTGAGGTTATTCACCTTAGAGGGTAATTTGCGGGACGCTCAGAGATGGAACACATTTCAAAAAGGAAAACGAATACATATATAGCGTTTAAAATTAGTAGCGATGTTTAGTTTAAACCTATTCTATAAATAATCGTCACACCCTAAATTTTAGAGTGATGATGTGCCTATCAGCCAAAAAGCTGACATAGGACATGACTGATTGAATTGTAATTACTGTTGCCTTCTCCAGGCCGTGATGCAATATCTTCAATTTCATGTCATTTGGGCAGAAGTAAAAGTAGGAATAAAGAAATGAAAAACGAAGCTTAAGATAATTAATTTGCTTCTGTTAGATACGACCTACTGTCTGCTGTAGATAACGTCTAGCTGTTCTTCAGCACCAAATCTAATTAAGTATATTTGTTTAGGTAGGTTTAACTCTAGGTTACTGTATTGTGTCATGTTTTGACAAAGAAAAAAAAGCTATTAAAAAATGATACAAACATGCGAGCATGGTACATCATTGTTTAAACTAGAAGGAGACCATGCTAAGGTTTGCTTGGTATGTACCTGCGGTAACTACCGTCCGGATGTCCTCGTGATGCGGTAGTGGTACCGTCCTTGTTTGCCAAACTCAGAGATAAATAAGATTGTCTAGATTTGAAGCCGGGCGTAGATATGCTCTGCTTCCTGCTGAAGCAGACAGCGTCCGGAGCAATATGCCAAACGGACGTATCAAACATAAAACTGAAAATTTTCATTTTTTATTTGGCTGCTGGCCAGGTTAACCAACTTGACAATGTTTGACTACCGCAAAAGTCTGAGCAAAAATGGTCCACGCGTTCCTTTCGCACGTTGCTTTAAACAGGGTCGGTTTTTCTCACTACATACCCAGTATATACCTAGGGTCACCACAATAGAGAGGAGGTGCGTGGTTTGTCATCTTTAAACCAGCTGAATTACGTACACACAGCGATCCAACGATGGTGCGGTTTGTTTAATAGGATTACTATGGTTTCACTTTTGGAGAACGGTTGAATATTCATGCCCCTAGAGATTCCCTACGAAATATCTAAGGCGGAAAGACGATTCGTGCGGAAAGACGTACCTCGTGAAGTTTCCTTTTACGTATACGATTGCTTGGAATTATTCTTTACTTACCGAAGTCATCTAATCTGTGCTGTCGCAAAAGCAAGTGCTTTCAAAGGACCCCATCTGTTTTCCAAATATATAATGCCGAGATGATGAAAAATATCCGTAAACAAATACAGCGAAATAACTCTAGGAAAAGTCTTCAATACTTTTCCTAATTGCAATCGCACAAAGCTTTACAAAGGGCCGACACACTTTCTATTTCTGATCAGTAGCAGCATAGACGCGATTACAAATCATTGATGATTACTTTCCAATGAGTCACCACCACTCGATGAAATCTTTCAAAGCGTTTTACAGGATACTTACACAGGTGTCTGTCTACCTAAAACCTTAAATGGACACCATACAAGTAAATATGCTGTCTTATCATAAAATAGTGACTTATAAACATGTACCAACCTGTAGGAAAAACGAGAAAGATAAGGGGAAATAAAGTAGGAATAGGTGTGAAGTGAAAAAAAAGGAGAAGGAGGACGAAGAGCAAGGATCTTGAGATCTCTAACGGCAAGTCAGCTGACAGATAGAGACTTTCGGTCGGTGCTCAGTTCTGCGTCGGACTTATCGGTTGGCTCCGTGGGGTTGTTTTTTTATCAATTATTTAATTGGAATTGTAATTATTATTATTATTGCTATTCTCTGCTGAGAGCCAATGTGAGCAACTTCTCAAGATGGCAGCAAAACTACGATGACGATGATGGCCTCGAAACGAAAAATAGTCAGTATCCATTTGCTGCATAGGTATATGAAACATGAAGGCTTACGAACGAACAATCGTGTTTTACACCGCCCCAGGTCTTTCCCGGTCACAGTTCTCTGGGTCGTGAGCTTTTTTCCGGGAGAAATATATCGACAGAGTAGGTTGCTACTGCTCGTCATGGAAGCGCTCGCAAGTGGTTTAATAGACCCCGCGCGGACTGGCTGAGCAAATGCCTCTTAGGGGCGCGAAAATCTCACATAAATTTACCTTCTTTATACGGTACTAATAATAGGTAAGCACTGTACACATTGTTGCGATTGAGAACATTGTCAAAATCCCTGGATGCCATATGAAATATGTTCCACGCAAAGGTACAACGAACGTTTTTATTCCTCCCTTGCTAATCTCTAATCATAGGGTATTCGCCTTGTTTATTGCCATAAGCGATTTGACTACATATAAGAGCCATATAAGAACTGAGAAGAACTGAGGACAAGGAAGAAGAGACCGTCTGTGACAAAACACTAATTAAGATACGTAACTGCTTAGTCGATTTATGTAAATTACTGTGTACGCAAATATCACTATGCATTTTTCAAATGCATAGTTAATCACGAGCCAACTTTTAGCTGTCGCCCTAACGTTTTTGTCTGCTTGTGCTCGCGAATCTATGCATGATAAGCTTTATGGCAAAATGACGTACGCTAAGTTATCGACCCCTACGAAATGCAGAGACGTGAATCTGAATATCTCCCCTATTCGTTTGGTTCATTCTACAGCCCCCATATATGTTCTCTTTTTTCCAGTTCATCTTTTCGTCTTATGGATGGGTCACGTGGAACTTGGTCAAGCCGGAGAATGGTAAGAAGAGGCGAACTGTGTAATTAAATAAATGGGCATAACTTTGCG
Source organism: Varroa jacobsoni (assembly GCF_002532875.2). NCBI lineage: Eukaryota > Metazoa > Arthropoda > Arachnida > Mesostigmata > Varroidae > Varroa > Varroa jacobsoni. The sequence goes on from NW_019213405.1 coordinate 150,723, forward strand.
CTTGCTTTGAAACCCCACTGGGTGTTTCTACTTTAATTTCAATAGTAATACACACATGAAATAAGCTTTTACTCGGCACTTATTCTTACTAACTGGCGACAGAATTCATAGATCCTTCAAAGTACACTAAAGTAGCAAACTACGTTTTTAGTGGCAATGTCCTAGCGTCGGATATATTGGTACTGAACGTATCCAGACGAGCTTAGGAAGACATACATTGCGGTCCGGTCAGCAAACGCAAGCTTAGATTCGTTCCGCTTAAGGGTATCTTTCAGATTACCTGATCATGGAAAAAGTAAAAGGCGAAATTAAACTCTATCTTTGTAGTTGTCCCAACAAGTTTGGGTCGAGCTGGGCCTGGTTCTCAATAACTTTCTTTCAAGAGGTTTTTCGAAGGCTCACACATCAAAACAGCGTTGAAGATTCGGTTGCATATTTCAGGTCAAATGTATTTCATCGTACATGATAAAAGAGTACATACAGACGTTGCAATTAACCTATTGCCAAATTACGTAGGTTCGCGTATGCCGTTTCAACATTGAAAGAGGCACTGTTTGATGTAAAAAGTTAAACGCCAAAGCGAATAAAGGATTTAATGAGGCAAGCGTAGTGAGCGAGAATGTAAGGCACCGACAACATGGATGTGTTCCTAACCTTTGTTCCTAACCAAAAATGATTATTAATCTTTATCACATTACATTCTATTATGTATTTTTGGAATTTAGATTAAATAAAGTCATTACATTCTCGTTTTCGTAAAGCTGAGATACTTATTAAGATATACCATTTTCAAAGCGTGCGAACAATGTAGAATAACTTACCTGTCTATAATTTTATAAACATCATTTGCATTGCATCATAGCACTTACTTTTTAGTGTTTTTTGTGCCCATTTAGGACCCTATAATACATCAGTGATTCACATATGTAGTCCTTTTGTATCGTATATTTACTTTGTGACTATGTAGGGGGTCACTGACGGTGGGCACGGCCATCCCTGACGTTATGTACACAGTGTATATGAGCGATCATCAAATGTTAGCTTAAATAGATACTATCTGTAAGGCATGGAGATGTTATCGCTATATTCGATTACCATAAGGTGCCTTTAACTAGTTAAGGATTGAATTTAGCAACAGGTATCAGCGTTTTTTGGCCAACGTGGCTAGAGAAGTGTCTTATAGTTCTTGGTCTGAAGTTTTCTGAATATTACTACGGAAACTTAAAGGCGGTGTGCAACTTCCATATATGTCTGTATGCGTGCGTATGAAATTTCTCTTGTATATAAGCATCGGTGTGATCGAAAGCATTACGCGAGTCATATGAAGTAGCTATAGCTAGCGTTGTCAGATAGATTCATCAATAAGAAATCTCTATACACTTGCGGCAATTTTTGCTTTATCTAAATATACATCTTGTTCGCTTGAAGATGATTATTAACATTACAATAAGTGATGGGAAGATATCAGTAGCAGAAGATCTGTTCTGTAAAAAGGTGACAATGTAAATTGGCGGAAATCGAGCGTTGACGGAACCAAGAGACCGGACGAAGGAAGCTACAAGGAACAAAAAAGCGAAACCTGGGTTAATAAAGTGTTCTACAAATCAAGCTCGACCCTTTCAGGATTTTTCCGATCTACACTTCGAACACGGCTGTCCATTTAATGATCGTTTAATCAGCTGAAAAGTATGCGACGCCGAAACAGTTTCCCTGGAAAATCGCAAGGTATTAACGAAGTATTATTAAAAAAGAGAACACTACAATCAACAAGTAACGCACATATGTGTCCCTGTTTACTGTAAGCACTGATTGACGACGATGTCACACCACTCACTCAAGATAGCCACTTCAAGATGCTGATACTCGCTTATATCGGTCATTCTCCGCTAATGCTCGTGCCATCTTCATTTCCTCATATCGTTTCGTACCTGCAATAAAACCACTGTCTATCTATGTGAGGAAATTGGTTGTAGTAGCTTATATAAACTAGTAGAACATTTTTTACTTTTCCACATTTTATCTTTCGAAACAGAAGACACTCAGTATTGATTCGCCGAGATCTAAAAAAAGGGCACTGCACCAGACATGCCCGAAATAATTCTCTCCGTCATCATTGTCGGCCCATTGAGACGAATTGTTAACTTGAGTTGGCTGTCTGCTCGCGCGGGCGGGGTGGGGGGGGCGGACAGTATGGAAAGAACGGAGTCGGCTAACTGTTGGATTGCTCTATAAAGGAAGAGCTCAAGGGTTCTTCACGTTCTGTTCATGGCAATATGTATATATATATATACAGATCGGGAAAAGTAGTCATGTTTGTATTTGTCTTGCTGAAGAAGAGTCAGGCTGTTCACATGACGCGTTATATCGTAGCAGTTACGTAACACTGGTAATGACGCACTAGTGACAATTTTATGATGACGATGGTAATACAAAATAGAGTGGAGGCCTTTTAGAGTGTATCTATAAACGAAGTAATAAACATACATCACAGCTGTAGGTACCACCATCTTTCCTTTATCCTTATAATTGTTTATGCTGCATTTTAAGGGGCTATAATAGAGGCTGACAAAGGAACAAGCACACACACTTTATGGCCGAACTTCAATATACTACATAGTGTAGTTAGAGGATGTATTGCATGCTAACTAACTCCTGTCACCATTATCTGAAACAGTTGAAAATGTTATCTATTTTTATCTCTGCCTCGAGCAATAGTTAGCAGTTCTGAATGCCTCTAGAAATGTCGTTCCCTCATTTCACACGTAAACGACATTTTCCGACGGGGTTTACTTTTCACAAGGACCGTCACAGTAAAGAATACAAATAGAGAACTACCCGAGCAGGGATTTTTGTCGTCGTCTTTGGGCTTCTCCACACGGTCAGAATCAAGTGCGCTAACGCGGCACTGTTGCTGTTGTCTGTAGGAGCAAATGGTTCCGTTACATGACAGCACAACCTCTGCATGTTTAAGTTCTAATTCCGGGTTCTACGTCAAAAAAAATTCAGACCAGAGTTATTGAACGTTGAGTTTTCGAGCGGCTCTTGACACCAGATTCATCCGCTCAATAGTATAAGCTGTTCAGAAGCAGGATCATTTAATACGATTGGGCTAACAGGTCTGGGAATATTATGAGCCGGTTGTTAATACTAACTAACTCAGACAGAGCATCAGACGAGCTTCCTAAACAAAACGCAGAAGGAGGAACTATTCTAGAAGAGACTGAATGGCGGAAAATGTTTTTTTTTTTTTTAATAGAGGAGAAGAAGTTTTCCGTACTGTTTGAAATTGACTGCTGTGGTTTTTATGTTGCTTATCCCAGTAGAGGGACTGAATTAGTTAAGCGGTGCAGATTGGAAGGCAGCAGAGAAGCACGATTAAAAGTGACTGAATCTTATGACGTTATCAACAGTGTTATCATCGATGCGGCTAACTTTTACATTCGCTGAATATAAATGAGACACATATTGGTTTACTGATAAGTAATCAAATAGTTCTCGTGCTATGTACAATAGTTATAAAACCTTCGATGTGAGATCATGTAGACTGAAGAAATAGATGTTTGAGGTAATACTCTTTGTGAGAGCTTAATGAGTTTCATCGTCTCAACGGTTTAATGATTGTATAACACTACTTTCTCTATCGCCTGTTGTACATTTTGCATTTGCAGGAGATACAATCACCAGTCCGGAGTACTCGGTCTATCTCATTTTCTTTTCACCGATCATTTATCAACTTGATTATTAAGAAAGACCAAAAAAAAAAAATGGTTCTAGAAGATGTTAGCATGACGGCCATTTGGGTCGCTTTTATTTTAGCCGTTATCACGGTCTTCACAGTTGTTGGTAACGCTCTCGTTATTATGTCCATTTTCACACACCGCCCACTTCGTTCGGTACAAAATGTGTTTCTTGTCTCGTTAGCTGTGGCCGACCTTACTGTCGCTGTGTTCGTGATGCCATTCAACATCCACTACCACCTAAATAAACAAGTTTGGATCTTCGGCGCGGTGGCCTGCGAGGCCTGGGTCACCTGTGATGTGCTATGTTGTACCGCAAGTATATTAAATTTATGCGCTATTGCGTTGGATCGGTAAGTACAATAGACTCTAGTCCACATGCAAGGCTCACCCTTCGTAGTTCATTCATCGGTAGCACATCGATTTGTCAAGGGAGAGATGAGTACATGACTATAAACGTACTGACTAGATAAAGGACATTGATTGAAATGAACGAACACCTTAAGATGTTGAGAAAAAATTAACATACATTTATCTCAACTAAATAGTCACTATGTCGAGAATTCGTTTACACATCATACTTCCCATAGGTGGATTAAAGCTATGCTTTAGCTGGTTACATTAATTAATTCATTCTATCTTATTTCAGGTACTGGGCGATTCACGACCCATTGAACTATGTCCATAAACGCACTTTACGGCGGGTGACGAGTCAAATAATATTTGTGTGGCTCATTTCAGCGATTATTTCGGTTCCACCCCTTGTCGGATGGAACGATTGGAGTTTTTCAGGGGGAAACGGCCCCTGTGAACTGTCGGCCAATAAAGGCTACGTTGTATATTCAGCTTCCGGCTCATTCTACATTCCGCTCGTCATCATGAGTATCGTCTACCTCAAGATTTATTTAGCAACGCGAAAACGGCTCCGAGAAAGAGCCAACGCAGCAGCTAAGGTTTGTAGACAGTTCTGTTTGCAGGCGAAGCTTTGTCTATTATAAGCCTCGTACAAACGATCGATCCTCGTTTAGGCAGGATCTAATTCAATCATGCTCTGCGGCAATATATCCGCGTCCCGTTGTTGAAATTAGGCTGATTTACTGATCGTTCACTGCGTGTGGAAGACAAAATATGTATACCCTGTACTTCGGCTTTGTATACGTTTGGACGGGATGTATGCATGGCTTTTAAACAGTCGTAATAGATAAGCCGCTTGAGGAGGCTAGTCAGGCCAAGATGGCCGACTTACACATTGATAGCGGGGTTGTGGGGATACGTGGCGACATTAGCAATATCCGTGTCGGTGATTTTTCTTACCGCACACAGGAGTGTATTGCAGCACCTAATTTTCTTGTGGCCTGTATGAGGGAACATTCCATTTTTCAAGTAAAAATACAATAGCAATATAAATTAGCCTCTTAAATGCGATTATCGGTTACCACTATATTATGAAGGATCTCTCTAGTGCCATAATATTAATGAGAGCACTATTTGAAAACAGTTCAGCGACACGTTCTGCAAAGAAACGTTGCGCTAGTTCAACTCTAACAACAAAGAAACTAGGACTCATTGAATCAATGAAGTTTCTATTCGAGAACCTGTTGAGTCTTGTCGCGCTATTTTCTGTCCTGCTCAACAGGGATAGTTTGCTGGGTAGTCGTCCCGTCCGCTGACAAAGGATGCCGTTAAGCTGGGCCAAAGCTACTGTATAAGAAAATATGAAATACGTGCTGCACATCACAGCGTTCATCTTGTCATATATCATTTGTAGTGTTTCCGCTAAGAAGGCATGTTTTTTGAGTGGGGTTGACTCGAAGTTTCAGTCGTTAGTTTGATTGCTAAATGTTTATTCACATAAACAGACAAGACGACTGGCTTCCGGTCAGAACACAAAAATTTACAGCCAATTGCCGAAATCGGTATCGCTTAGCCAATGCTCCACGAATGTCTAGTTTGTCTTTACATTAGCATGGTCATATAACAGACATATTTAGCAAAAATAACAGAACACAGCTATATATTGCTATCTATCTTTATATTGTTGCCCTTTGCTGCCTGACTTAGGTACCACTTCCAAGCCGACCGGTGGCCACAATCGCTGAACGTGAAGATTCGGTGGCTAAAAATCATCACAACGATAGCAGAAGAAATTCGCTGACTGAGGCGGTGGCTGCGATCGAGCTATCGGACTCAGCGGCGCCGTCAGCAGCCGCGGCCCCTATCAAACTGACGGCCTGCTGGGAGGAACGGCAACGAATTTCGCTGTCACGAGAACGCCGTGCGGCGAGAATCCTTGGCATTGTTATGGGTGTCTTTGTTCTCTGCTGGCTTCCCTTTTTCCTAATGTATATCATTATGCCATTTTGTGAAAACTGTACCCTGTCGGCGGAATGGGCCAACTTCATCACGTGGCTTGGCTATATTAACTCGTCGCTCAATCCAGTTATCTATACGATTTTCAATAAGGACTATCGAAAAGCGTTCAAAAATTTGCTCAGTGGCAAAGTGTGCTGGAAAAAATTAGCAGGTTCAGCGTTCGTCTGATGCATCCCTAATCTCAAGCCATATCCACATGTAGACAGGATCGGAGAAACGAACGGTTAAACAAGAAACGCTGTCAAAACAATAACAAACAAAATAAGAGCTCACCCTAAACGACGTATTCTCTAAAAGATGTTGCATCTAAATAACGTTACGTAACACATCAATTAAATGCGCATTGCTGTTGACAACGATCAAAATCTATAGTGGGGTCTGTGTGAATCTGTGGAGAAGTGGACGTCTTCGACTATAGCCTAATTGCCTACATATGGTTGCAGTAAGTTACAAAGAATTATAGATAGGTTTACCGACAGGATTTAGCCAACACAGAGTAGATGTAATCTATTGCTGACAGAGGAAAATGTACGTGTACATAGCCGACCATTGTACAGCTACGTAGGTATAGGTGCGATCGTGTCAGAAATGTTTGCAAGGTTGAAAGCTCGTATTACTAAATATAATATCACTTTCCTGCCGTCCGCCGCCATCTCTCACTGCACTCGCACGTCAGACCAGTTGTTGGGTATAGGGAAACGGGGCAATTCAGTTGCACTATTGCCATTGTCGCTGAAAGGGTGTCCAATAGATTGAAGATAGTTTTAACGTTAACCACAGCACCACCTTCATACGCTGACGACATTTTCCAGCATTTGAATATTCTGCATTTGCTATTGAACATATTTGGGGCTCCGCGAAGGGGGAATCCGGACAAGTGTAATCGTAAGAACACCATGCGCCCATAGATGAGTCCTATTTTAAACCTCATTTTGTATGCGCGTTATCAAATTGAAATACTCTACGGTATAATATTCTCAAACCCAATTAAGGTAAGGCGGTGATTAGAAGACGCTTTTGATGACTACATTTTATAAGTGGACGCCAGTAAACCGTCATAGCTGATAGCAATGAATAGTGTTACTATAACACAGACGTATTGGCAAAGATGTCATGTTTCTGGTCAAAGGATACAAGAGAACTATAAGAAATATGGGACGGGATACGTGGGACTGAAAGTTAGACAAGGATTATAAAACGGTTTTCTTAAACAAAGCCACATTTAGCCCAGCTGCGTATAGATACTCATCCGTTGGTGATTATTCAAGAAGATGAAGACACTTCGTGATATTGAAGACTGTGATTGAACTCGAACTCATGGGCGGGTTCTTAAGGACGATTTATACGAAAACTTGCGTCATTCCATTACGATCGGTGTTGTTACACAGGTATGCCCGAAGGTGATGCTGACCAAAAAGCAGAGACGAGCTAAACGGTTTATTATTTTACAATTAGTATACAAGATCTGAACGCTTATAATAGATTATTGAGAGTTTGGCTAGGATTTGAATGAATGGGAAAATATAACGAGAGTTCCTTCTTCTATTCAACAACAATAACATGATAAGCCAATACTAACGGGTATGGCCTATTAAGGCCACCTTTTTGAGAGGTGACACCGTCGCTTTGGCTAAATTAGGTGTTGTTGTGACGAAGGCCTTGACTTCATATATAGGTATATAGAAAGTAAGTCTTTGTATCATACGCGTGCTTCACCTTGGCCAGTTTGGTAAAATGATATAATAGAGCGATTGTAATGAAGAACTTATATGGCGACAGGTGACGCACGTGGTGCGATCTTCATAAGCATAGAGCTAAGGCTCACAATTTTTTCTTTGTTTATTGACGACGAGATGCAATACATCTGTTAGTACTAGTCCCCGAACTGAATGAAAACTAAGATTGCCGTTTATACTTTATACCTTTATTTTGATTTTTCTATGTGAGTTCGATAAAATTTACATTACTTTTTACCTGCTAGCTAGCATTTTTCTGAGTGTCTCTTGTGGCCGAAGCTAGAAGGAAGTGAAATTGTAAGCGTGAAAATAGGACAACAAAGGAGAGAGAATTAGATGAGATGAAGACTGAAAATGGAATAGGGTTTGGTACATAGGTTAAAGAAGACGAGTAAATAGCCAAACTAGAAGACTCTTACAAACACGAAAAACCCTTCACACCAAAAAAGATCCAGACTAGCTAGTCCAGTAACCGATAAACCCGACACTTCACATAATCCCTAACAGAACCTTTCCTCTTCGTCTATAAATCTTCCCAAGGAAAACCCTGACTATTACTCTTGTTTAAGGGAACCCCCACAAGACGATAAACACAGATCCAAAGGCAGCAAACAGAAAAAAACAAACGAAAATGTTTCAGGGAGCGAAAAAAACTCCACTGGTGACAGAGGACGAGGGAAGCAGAAGGCTATTTCCATCGGCGGTTAGTACGCCGGCGTGATGCTACAACGTGTACCTATTACAAGACAGACTAACTGCGAGAAAGACTTACCTCATAGACATTTATTGACAAATACAGAAAGAATGAGAAACATCGGTAATAGCAAGGAGAATAGTAGTAAAGATGGCTGCATAAAAGAGAGAACTACGAGGCTCGGAGGAACAGATAAACGGCGATATTATAACAGAGCGATGATTGAGACGTAACGATCGGCTGATGAAAATATAGAAAATTGGGCACTTTCCGAAGTTAGTGAGAGAGGAAAATGATCTCAAGACGTAAGCCTGGTATTCGATGCCCACTTATATATATCGGACGTCGGTAAAAGATTTGCAGATTATGCATACACGGTGGGTTTTTCGCGGCCGTCTCTACAAGAATTGAATCAAGCTCGTACTACAGGTACACCTCCACACACATCACTGACTTATTCTCAAGGTGTGGCCAAATGCGCCAGTTACGTTTATTGCTTTATCGCCAATCCTCGGTACCTGTCTGAGCGCTGTGGTGGACTGTGGTGCTTGCAGCGGTAGCAAAAAGAAGCCACAAAATGGGACTAAATATACACACGTATTTACATACTTGGACACGTACTTTTTCATTGTCCAGCATGACAATTTTACCTCAATTCACCAATGGTAGAGTATAAACTCATGACGAATCGACGTATTTTTAGTTTAAAAAAGTAAACGACAAAAGTCAAGCAGTTAGACTTGTCACTGCTGTCACTTACAGCCAAAGTATCTGGACGATAATTAAACTCAAGTATCTTTCTAAGTTCTTACCTATACATCGAATCACAACTTACATGGACATACGTATTATGGCACTTTGACAGATTTGATCGCATAAAGTTAAAAATGGAATCTGGCACAAACGAAAAAACAATAGATGGAAAGGAGAGTTGAAACCAGATGTTAACCTACTTAGAAGAAAATTAGCTTCCGCAAATAAAAATGTTCCACGTCGTCACTAGACACAATAAGCTGGAAGATGGAACTAAACAAGGAACTACCGGTGGGAAAGATCAATGGAAGGGACGGTTAAACATCTCAATCGATCGTTGACTCATCGCCAGATCGTTGTCCTTCAGCTAATAGTTACTGCGTTTGAGGGCGCCAGAGTTTCCTTGTCCTTATGTGTGCTATGCACAGTTGACAGACTGGATAGCAGTGTAGAAAAGAATGGCAACCCGCAAGGAACGAAGCACTGAGGAGAAGCCGCCACGGAACAAACCGAAAACAAGATGAGGTTGGCACGCAGATCTGCCAAGTTAGCGTTCTCTTATACTGCGTCCTTTTGTTTTTCGCTATGCTAGCGATAATCGTAATGGTGATGCCGATGAAGGTAATGACGATGGTTATGATCTCTCTAAGCAACAAAAAATAGAAATATTATCATAGATCTAGTAGCATTAGTCGCATATAATCACATGTATAGCGCAATACTGAATGGTTGTTTTTACTAATTTTTTTACGGTACCGTTAGAAAAGGAATCTACAATTGCCACTAGGAACCTGGCCAAGTTAGGAGTTACTGCATGTGCTTGCTAGAGCTGTACGTATCATTGTTATTACAATACATTGCTATAATTATGATTGTATATATGAATGTCTATTGTTAACGTATCCAGATTCGAGTCTGATCTGAAATTTAGGAAAACGGAAAAACACTTCAGAACACCAACAGCACGCACTAGCTCTTCCAAGTAGACGCTTACATATCACACAAAACGAAAAGCCAATACGACTAAAAAAGATAATGCCAAAATTACAATAGAGATGAAGATCTAAATTTTTAAAGACTGTTAGTAAATAGACGTGTCTGACTGCATCTATGATATTGCCTATTGGATTTAGGATACACCGCGAAGGTCATATTGTCTCGAATACTTACCACATAAGTACAATAACGTATATGCGCATGTAAGGCTCTTATATACATATAAGTATTGTTGGTAGTGAGGACGATCTCAGTAGGGTGTGAGGTGACAACTAATGTGAGAAAGAGCGTACTCATTGAAACATATTTGTCAAGAATCGCTAGCTATTCTTCATCAGTTGTTTGTTTATTAAGTTGCGTTTTGCTGCGGAGAGTATTTGCCGTTGACACATATGATAATATAATTTCTTGTTGACATGATAAAAACAATGCAATCGCAAAAATAGCGTGGCGGGCACTTTCAAAAACACGGATGTTAAGAAATAACAAATGATCGCTGATCGTTCGACCATAATGAGGGGAGGCTGAGAGAGCAAAAGAGAATGTGCGCTGTAAATAAGGGTAATTCGAATATTTAAAATTACGGTAAGTGCGCAGCGGAGTTAAAAAAATCACACACACCAAAATGCACACTATTTCTATATAGAAAAGAGTAAAATCATAGTCGTCCGAGGAAGGAAAAAGCTATTGACATTTCTCGCCCGTTTCCGAATGAAATACGGAATAACCGTATGAAATTAACACAATGAGATAATAGGACTTTAAAATAAAATATATTTTACTTCATATTATATTCAGTGTTGTCTGTTTAGCTATCAAGCAAAAAAGGGTTATAGTTTCCAACCTGCATAAGCAAGATAAGGTAAAACAATTTGAAAAAAGCCCTTTATCCGTTTGAAAACAATTGTTTCGTAAGAAGGGGCAATCTTACATTTTTACATCTGCTAATGCAGTGGGAGCCATACAGATTACTGAACTAAACAGAGACGTAACTATGCCATAAGTTTCAACATGAGCACCCTATAACCCTTTCTATGTTTCTATAATACTATATTACTAATATTCTACAGAGTACTTCGATAATAGTGCTTGAAATTATTTGAATGAACACGGTGGTAAACAGCGTTGCTAATATGCTCTGGATATACCACGTAGGTAGATTTAATTCAGACTTTTAATTATATTGCCTTTTTAAGATAGTCTTCAAGCAAAAACAGATGAGAATTAACGAATTTTTTTTGCATGTACTAAAAGTGTACGTCTTGATAACGATGCTTATTCAGCATAGCCATCATGCTTCGAAGTTACAGCTTTGATTCAGAATATAAACTGCTAACAGACTCGCTTGACCTTCGCAAATCTTCGAACACCTTCGTTATGGTGGGAGTCGACATTGTCACGTCAAGACTTGTTGGTTTCTTCTAGCGCTTCACGCAAGATAACCCATCGCGTGTAAATGTGCATTATGCGGCCATATGTATTAATTCCAGGACATGCTAATATTCTCCATATTTTCAAGCAGCCAACCCTGCACAGACCCGCTAATATGGACGAAAGTATATCTTGATAGAAAGTCTACGACCTTTTTTTTTCGGTAATCTAGCTACACAGGGTCCTACGACAACTCGTACGGCAGTATATAGACTACTTCAGTGATACATGTGCCTTTCTGAAGGTAGTATAGTAGCGCGCCGCGTCAAAAAATTTGCTTCTAACTATAATTGGTATGTTTTCTAGATCGTGAACAAGCTAGGGATCATTCCTGATTTTGGAGCAGATTTTTATATCAAGAATAAACATTTGTTCGTCTGAGCAAAGGCGAAGACGATCTGCTGCCTCAATTTTAAGTGAACTGAGAAGCAAACAACGCCGATTAAGTCTCTTGGCTTGATTAGCCTTAGAAAACATTGCTATAACTCAAAGGACATAACGTATCCCTAACGCTTCGCAAATTATACGTCACATAGTAGGCTTACTCAAGTGAAATTTCTTTGCCAACGACCTGATCGAAAGAATCGCCAGAAATGCACTTTTAAAAAGCATCTGTAAACCCGAAAAGCCGCCTTGTCTTTTGTCTCTCATCGATTTTCCATTGAGTTGCGTTGGAACCAGCTTTTGCTACAGCCCCATGTATATTCACAATAACATACATGGAAGAAGTTTATAATCTGTGTAGGATTCGTGTTGAACAAGACGATTGGGTAATAGTTAATTCTCACGGAAAAACCGATAATAATGCGCTGTTTTTTGCCTTAGCTGCAAGCTGGTTTGCGCCTTTTTCGGAACTAGCACATATCTAGTCATACCGGTGGTGGATGAACGCATTCCCGAAATCGAAGGGACTAGCCGAAAAGAGCGCGAACCTGATCTGACTACTTAACCTTAATATTCTGACCAACTTATCACATAGAATAGGACGCAATCCACATACGTAATATTTACGATGTACAACGCTGTAAGGTCTACCTACATATGAATTCACGTAGCATATTAGCCTAAATAATTGACTCAAATGATATCTCTATGTATGTACATATATAACCAAACTTCAGGAACCCTTTCAGGTCGGCCGTTCGAAAAACAGGCTCAGCCAATTAGCCAAGCTATTAAAAATGCTGGTCACTTATTTTAGTCACAGTCACGCTTAATTGACGTAATTGACCGCAACAATTAATTGTATCTGTATAATCGCATAGTAAAATTTTTCTACGATTCGAAAATAAGAAATATTAAGAAAATGTATGGCATTACGACAAAACAAGGTTCATTGCAGAGGAATTTGTTTCAATCAGTTCAGCTCATGCATCCATTCGAAAGTTCTAACTCAACTTAGTCTGATAAGAATCGCCGAACACTTAAAAACATTAATCGGCTACAAGCTATCGACGAAATGTACAAAACATTTCGAACCTGTAGGAGGAATCGGGAAAGACTTACTGGTAACACAAGAGATTGAAGGCGTACTGCTCCGTGAGAATAAGAAGTACTATATAAGTTGGTTCACTCACATTAACATCTTCTAAGTGTATGACTATATATAATACGATGTAATGGTGAAGTGCTATTCCTAACTTGATAACGTTATCTGCTAGTCCGCCCTTGCCAATATTGTTCAGATATTCTGCCTCGGTGATTCCTTGTTGATTCGCCAATCCTTCCTCGCAAAATAAGGAGACTCTTCTTTTCTCTTCTGTTATCTGTTTCGGGATATCCTTCCTATCCGTTTGCTGCTAATACGTCGTTCTTAAGGTTTGCCGCTTTGGGCGCGCCGTAATGCCACTAAGTAAAAGCAGTGAAAATAAACAAGACGCAAAGCTTAGCGTTCGGTGGGCTGAAAAAGAGGCACAGGCTAAGCAATCGAGACCTGACAACAATCTGTATGGAAATCATGAGCGCACTTAGATAATGACTATGTTAAATTTCCTGTTCCCTTTCCGCAGGTGGGTTTCTTAATGGTACGATATGGTTACCTAATCATTCGGTGGCCACAAACCACAGGACCGTCGGTCCTATTTTTAAAACTTTGAGGTCACAAGGAGCGCGCACTGTGTGGCTACAAATAGATGTAGCTTGTTCAGATGTGGTCCCTGTTGGCGGAGCGACTTTTTGGTGGTACTTCGTCGTGTTCATCAGCGTGACGAGTCCCACAATTAGTTCAGCCCACAGTTTCTTCGACAGACCTATCGATGACCTGTCTATCAGTAGTTGTAATGGTGGTAGTACAAGTAGATCTGTAGCAAAACTGTAGTAAATGTCAACGACTATCCCTAGCGTAATTATGCTGTGCACTGATCCGTTCGCGCAAATATTCTTCAGATCGACGTCCGTGGATTCCTGGTGGATTTCGGATGACTCCGCCTGATAGCTGGTTAGTTTGTGTCCGAACCTGTATACTAAGGCTGTGAATATATACTGAGTATATATATTGCATGCAGCATGTAGGAAAATGCTCTTTTTCTCACAGAACGAACACGTGAGTTCAAAGAATAAAAGCTAAAGTTACCGAGGTTCACAAGATGACAGGCGAACGATTTAGCTTAACGTGGATTTAAACCTAAATACAGGGATATCCAATAGGTTGCTGTAACCTAATATAATAATAATAATGTAATATTTTTAATATATCATACTTACTATAACTAATACGTTGGTTAAAGGATACATTACCTGATATCAGTCATCAAAGGCATCACCGATTTTAATCTTTAGTAGGATCGTCGCATAAGCTGGACATAGGAAATCCGGTACACGTTAACGATATAACCACATATACGTCTAACAAGCCAGCCATTTCGTGCAAAAAATTTGGTGCGTGTGTATCATTTTCTGATGTTCCAAAAGACGTCTGTGCTAAAGGTGTCGTCGACGATCATTATAGACAAAGAGGCAACTTTTAGGCTGTGGGGCTAGGATCAAACGCTAGCCAATTTAGGAGATGAGAAAATGGCACGTAGAATTCCGTTCCAGGTAAACATCAATAAAGCAGATCTAATTGAGTCAGTACAGGTTCATATTATTCTCCCGCTTTGAGTTTTGGATTATCCGATAAAGCAACCACTAACTTTAATAATTAGTTCTACTAAACTGTTAATTTGAATCATTATTGAAAATAAGGATGTCGGAGTAGGACGAGGTAACAGTTCAAGTGTAACTACCATGAGCACAGACATAACGTATCAGGACGAACTCCTTAAACCAACATATGGCTGAACGTCACGTTGTGAAACAGAGGATCGAGCGCCAAGTACTTGAAAGCGCGTTTCTAACCCGCTAAGGCCACCTGCGAATTGGTGTGGTTTGCATTTGAAAGCAAACTATTATACTTTTATGCTATTAGGTGCTTCTTTTGGCAACAAATTAATGAACGCAATAGAAAATGTACCTAATCTTTGCAAACTCGAAGAAGAAGAAGCAAGATACGATCCTAAAAAACCACGTACACAGATTTTTTCAGTACAGATGTACGAACGCTCGAGGTTCGAACACAAATATGTTTATTAAGGCCGGACCAGTATCTTACAATCTACTAATAGATACTTCGTCTAGCAGTGTTTTAATTAGCATAACTAGCTTATTATTCCAGCACGAAACGAAGTGTACCTCCTCGTTTATTTTAGTAAATTTAGTAAGCAAGCAAGCACGTTACCATTGTATTATCATCGGAACATCTTACTATACACTACTGCAAGTGAACAATGAACGGTACCAACTTTCTGAAGCAGAATTTCGTGAGAAAGGTAACTGTACATATAGCGCTTCTGGTAGCAAATAAAATCCTGCTGATATAAGGATGTGCGGTGATTTCTTTGGAGGTTTGATTGGTGTTTCAAAAAAATCGTTACTATCCATTATGCCCAAAAGCATCTTCACAAACTAAACGGGGGTAACGGTTTTTCTATTTATAATCGATTTTGCAGAGGTAACTTCACAAGTCGAAGCTAGTAAAGAATCAAGACGTTCGTTAGTCATCCTTCATTCACGCTATACGCTCTCGAGGGGCCTAGTTAATAGCGTAGACCTTCTTTTGACGGCTAAATGGATGAAATGATCGATGTATTAATAGACACATCAGCATATGTAAACGATGTACTTTACAATACCAAGCTTAATAACAATTCCTCCACCGGATCCGGGAGCTCAATTTAGCTTGAAAATCGTACTTATGACACACTTCCGTTAACTACTTCAGCCTCATTGTAGCTCCGAAGTAATTTAAACGTGACCTCTAAGTTTTTTTAACTCTTACGAGTTAAAATTTCATTTGGTCGACAGTTTTCCACTTGGTATGATAATCAGCTATCTAGCTTTTGTACGGGATTTGAAAATTATTTTCTCATCCCTTGATAAACGAAAAGATACTTCAGTCTAAATTTCTTCCTTTTATAATTATGTTCTGTCGATTATAGGCACCGTCGTTGCTAGTCGAAGCGATATTCAGCATCCGGCAGATCGCTGAAGATACCCAAACAGAAATGTTTTCACACTAACAAAAAGAGAAAGCGCTATCTAGCGATTCCGTAAGTACGTTAATAAACGAAACTATGTAACGATTGACTGCATTTAGTACAAAAAGAGAATACCGATTTGTGTAACAAGAATAATTTAGAAATGCGTTTATATTAATTTCGAGTCTAATAAAAAGGAGTCTATAAGCAGTAATAGGTGTTTATTATACAATCAAGAAAAGCACAGAGAACACGAGAATGAAGTTTCAACCGAACTCGAAAACGAGCATAACTACACATTTTTAAATAGAATTTTATCAGCTACGTCAAACAGGACAAACAACTATTTATGCGGCGATATCAAGTAGAAAACGACGCTTGTTTTCTACATGATAATCATATCATAATAATAACAAGCAAGTTTATACAGAGAAGCTTCATTGTGGTTATCTGAAAAGTACCACCTAAACAGCTAAAATGATCGTATCGAGGACGAAGACGTGGGAAATATGGTTCGACATAGTATAGTTGTGCAAACCAGCCTAAGAACCCAGCTGAGATCTTTCTTTCTGGAGATGGTTTGATCTAATTTAATTAAATTATTTTATAAACATAATCATCATTAACATAAAATATTGTCTCTTTTGCAAACCTATGCACTGTTATTGCAACATTTGATAATTTCGGAATGTCTATAGGTAGGAAACGTAAACGGATTAGTTTACTCATGTATTCAAAGAGAAATACAAAGAAACTATGACGATTCAAAGATGCTGATCTGGCCCGAGGCATTTTTTTAGGGCTATACAGAAGCACCGCGAATTGGATAGGGCCAACTCTCGTCAAACTGTTTCTTAGGAGAATACTGATAATGCTCTTCCAAATGATGACAAGCAAATATGAGAACACTCTATTTTGAGATTAGAAACATACTTCAAAAGTTGGTTTATCTGGGTGTGCGGCTCTTGCGTTACATATAGTTCCAACAGGTCCATTTTTATAAAACGTTCGGGTTGCGCGATATATAAGATAAATATTGGAGACGATAAATGAATCCATCAATGAGAACAATTGGATTCGTTATCTGTCAACAAAATGCTTAGTTAAATGCCTTACAACAGAAAAACGGAAGATATCGTTTGACAGACGAAGAATAAATTAAGACTCCCAGATGATCTGGTCAGGCACCGAAACAAACGGAAAACTAGATAATAAAAAATAGATTACGAAGGGCAATTTCTAAATCTAGTATATTTTAAAGCAAATATATATACTCTCCGAATAAAGATAAGAAAGTCCTACCCGTAGAACACCAGTGAGAGACTTCGTGTTAAATTTCTTCATTGCAGTGTACTGCACATAATGAGCCAGAAGGTTTTCTTTGGTAGTTCTCTAATAGCACAGAGTTATGTACTTTTGAGTGTTCCGATTCAAATACGTCGTTTCAGCACGCACCTACCTATCGTCGTCAGAAACGATATCTACTCTTACGTGAGCCAATGATTCCGCACACAGCCGCGTAACTGAACATGCGGTAAACGAACCTTTTCTTGCAGCTATCGCAGGAACACATATGTAAAAACAACTTTCTTTTCTTAATATAAGCAAATCCCGTTTTTTCTTAGCTATCCTCGAGTTAAGCTGAGTGGAGAGTTTCTACGGACATTTATATATGTATATATATACTCGTCAAAGAGAGGAAAACCCTTTCAAGTCAGCTCACATCTTGGCAGGACCTTTATCCACGGAGGCATGCGTATGCCTAAGCTACCGAGCGGCAATACACATCAAATCTACAGACTCGGTCAAGCCCGATACCCGTACCCTTGATACCATACGTTTATATATGTAAACAAATAATTTATATATCAATAAACAAACAACGACTAACGTTTTCCTCTATAAACTGTGAATTGTAAGATAGTAATCGATTTAAAAAAGAAAAATTAAACGATCTAAAAAATAACACCCAACGTTTATTAAGTGGGAATGTAAATAATGAAACTCTATAGGAGCGAAAACCTTGGAAAGCTGTAATGGAATCTACCGTCCGTCCGCTGGTATTATAAACAAATTCTGTTCACTGAAGCAGAGCACTGTCCGCACCGCGAAGAGTTCTGTACAATTACTACGTTTTATTGAACGGTAACTTCCAAGGCGGAATTGGTACCTCTCTGTATAATTCCGCCCATAGCATCGCTCCGTGCGGAGTTAACCCTAATTCCTTTTTCGCACTTTATAAGCTATTTGCCAGATGGTTAAAGAGAAAATTGCTTTTTCTGCTGTGGGTGCTACGTTTTCTAGAACTATCGATGTCCTGCCACTGCCGCATCGTGCGAAAATGCTGAGGTTTCCACGTACACTTTTCTAGCTGTGTGGTGATAATGCTCAACAGGCGTGTCTAGTGAGGTTCCGCTCGTAAGATGCAACGTATTTACAGTAGAAATGTCTGCATATAAAAAACAAAAAAGCTCGAGTAAAACCTGTCGATTGAAGTTCCTCCCTTTTGCTAGGTCATAACTGTGGGATTTATCTATACGCACACGTCCCTTGTTTATGCTGCGCTTGACAAACCTAATGACTTTATTAGATTTCTTCGCCACAATACCGGAACTAGCTATAAATGTACATCGCCATCGCGAGGTACTCTCAGTACTCTAAATCCGCTCGAGCATAGAGCACAAAAAAAACTCTTGCTTGATGACGTTATCATCAAAAAACCTCACGGTCACTTTACTACACTAGGTTACCAAATAAGAGCCGTCTGTTTCGTCGTACCTGCCCGTTTCCTGCAACATAGGAACAAGTGGTCCAGGAAATTGGGTGTCGTAAAGTGAACAAAGCAAACAGGTCGTAGTTTCAGATGAAAAATACAAAGCACTTATAGACCTACTGGTTCGAAATAAACGTTCCCGGCGCAAACCATATATTCTACTCCAGCATTGCACTCGAATGCGGGTTAGTTAATGGAGCTCTTAAAAGGCACCAACGGCAAGATGACTTCACTCTTCGGAGCTTACTCAACTGTAATTGGCCTCTTTGATTAAGGGCCTGTTAGAATACGATGTTGAGACAGCACACAGAATGGCTATAACGGTCGTTCTACTTATGGCAGGCTTTTTCGGCATAGGGCAGCATCTGTTCCCACCGTTATGATGAGCTATAACTAGATAGAAAAATAGCGACGTCCCAAAGGCGACCAAAAAAGCAAAATTTTATTTTAATAGAAATAGAACTATTTACAAATAACTAGTTGTAAACTGCGACCTGGATGCACCGTACGCGCTTTTCGTCAGGCGCAAAACTTGAACAACGACCAGAGCAGTTGACGTTTTCGAAGTCGCATGCGAGGAGTCAAGGGTCGGTAGACAACGGCAGTTTCGAGGCAATACGGCGTGCCTATGAGAAGAGTACCACACCTAGCCTTTTGCTAAACTTTCACTAAACCAACATTGAACTATCGATTTAGATAAGTGGCGAGATATAACGACAGGACCGACAGACTAAATAACTGATGTTAAGGCCATCGCTAGGGTCCTAAAACTGCAGCTCTAAGGTTGTCTCGAACCTTCAGCTATCATCATAGCTCGTACATTCTGGAGCAGATCCACCGATCCTTGTTGAGACCTGGGGAATGACATCTTTAGAGCTGCGTGGATTTTATGGACTATGTAGGCCAGCCCCGAGGCGCTATTGTGCCAGGCCTTCTCTATGACGGGGGTGTTTTCATATTATAAAGATAAAAGTTGAGCTGAACGGTAGTTCTCGTATGAAAGGAAGCCTTAGTCACACTCACAACTCTCAGACCCTGCTTCTTAGCGCTAAAATGTTTTGTTTACATTTCTATTATTGGCTGCGCCAAATCCTGGTCATAGGGTGCCTAGTTGAAAGGCGCACAATCGTTCAACAGTCTTAAAATACGTTAGCTGGCCGGTGGACTGTTTCCAGCAATCTAATGCTCCACGAATTCTATAGGACCTGACAATGCTTAAATTATGAGACGCACTCAGTCGAGATATCAGAGTGCCAAAAGCGATCACTGCTATCCGCAGACTTCGACTGTATGAGGCATGCGGCCGCCACTCTATTCACTACTAGCGTATCTGCACCCTTCGAACAGTATTCTTTAAGGCATATCTGAAGCGCGACCGTGCTTCTATAGATCCGTGGAAAATGTTTGCAGTACCCCGAGTTCGTGGGTACCAGTTCGAGGAACGGCATGGCTATCAAGCATTGCGCTCAATCTGTCTCGTGCACCTTCTCTCAATATGATCACGTAGTATTCGTTTTGACATGCGCCCAAGAGACGTTGCAACTTCTAATCTAACCCGCACCGCAGTGCTGACGCAAGACATACTGAAGCTATTTTGACATATGTTTCAAATTAACGAGAATGAGAGAATTCGATTTCCTTGAGTAATCACCCACATGAGTAGCGAAAGCGATAATCTGAGGCCGTTTCTTTCGTCTGCTGTTATTAGCGACCTGCCAAGCGAGATTAAGACGAGCTATTTATAAGCGGAGTTTTTGTGGTAAACTTTCTACCCTGTATTACCTACCGTGAACCAATAGACAATATAGGACTTATGGTAAACTTATAAAAACACAGGCGATAAGGTTTCAACGCGGCGATTAGCTCCGTTTTAGCGATACTAATCTGTTACATTTTTGTCTTCACCTAGCTCGGAATAATATGAACACTTATTAGGCGATTGTTTGAAAAAGCACAAAACAAGGACCCTGGGGGTAACTGCAACAGCTGAAGGCCTGCAGAAACGCTTGTCCAGACCGGCTCTGACCTTTCCGGCCTAAAGTGCCTTTTTCCTGTTCGTAATATATAATACCGTTGCACTGAAAACCTTTCATGCTTAATCAGCTTTGCAAGGCAGTCTATCTTAGCGCCGCTCAACTCTTCTTATTTTATCGATAAACCAACCTGTCTATTTGTGCGATCTTAGTGTTTATTCTAGGGTATAACGCGAAAGTTCGGTTTGAAAGAGACACGAACTTTACTGTAGGTCCATCTGCGACTGTAAGTTACAAAGCCGCAAATCTTGATTCCAACACGTGACTAACTTTAGGTAGAAAAAAAAAGTGATTGGGCGAGTGCATGCAATTAGCGTGCTTCACCAGGTGGCCTGGCGCATGCTAGGTTTCTACGCTTCGAGGACCGACTGCTGCTGACAACGATACAGAGGAAGCTCTGTCACTTAACGCACCCACAAAATGACCGCATGCATGTCCTTATTTTCTATTGCTATACACTATATACTTTTCAATGTAACAGTTATCTGTAAATTCAAGCAATTGTAGAAGGATAATAATTGCCTTCGTAGGTTCTACGACAGTACTATGTATTAAAACGACGTGAAGCTTTTCAGCAAGTGAGCCTGCCTACGTTTGCTTTCTTCAAAGCGCGTATGTTGCAGGCTTTCCAGAACGTGTTGTTTAAGTTCAAAGCAATACGTATATATATATTTATCAAAATTGACCTGGCCCTGATGAAAATGGCGACGTCTTATTGCATGCAAACAAAGATACACATTAACGTTTGCATAAATCCATTCTGGTTTACACTTAAATGATTATCGCCGATTTAAGTACAATATTTTAATTAACGAAACTGTCGTAAGTGTTCCGAAATCCGTGAAACCTTTGAGAGAACGAACTTACCACAATAGTGAAATAGGTCTTCCAAAGCAAGCCCTTTGGAAGACCTTTAATGGTTGATTCCTTTGTGAGTTGATCCACGTAATTCATATACCTTGGAGGAAGTACCATTTTCTCCTACTGCGGTCGAAGGGATTCCTTTTCAAAAAGTTTCGTTCTTAGACTATAAAGCTTCCGTCTATAAGACTATAACAAATCCGTTAGCAACGTGGCGTTTGACTTAAGCGATGCATCGGCTACAAGTGAAATTGTCGATTATTGTTCGGCAACATATAATTGTCTCAACGTAAATTTTCTCCGAAGATCGTATCTTTCGTATGATAGCAATAGCACGGAAAACTGTTCTAGATAAATTGCTCCCTCTAATCAGCCATTTGAAAATACTTCATCAATTTGTACGGGACTCGTAAAAAACTTATACGTGAAAATATTTGGCGCAAGAGATCTCTTGATACATAATTAGGTGACCTAGAAAAACCGAAACAACAAAAGGTCATTTTCGAAAAATTCCTTTCGTTCGCTCGGATAATCCCATTGGATCTTCCTTTGGCTAATCGTCGCTGCAATATCTGGAGCGGTACAATGGTCAGCTGTGCCCAAAATGGTGTCTTTTTCTCGCCCCAGGTTTGCACCACTTAGATCAACAATTTTATGCCATTCGGTTGGTAGGTTAATCCGTCTCTACGCAATTGTTTATGCCCCGAACAAGGTACCGCTTCCGCTATTGGATCAGGCTGAAAACAGACCCATTGATCTGTTTCGTATAGTTTCTACATTTGTTGACACTATATATAATCGTATCCATAGGTCTTTTACGATTTGGCTCCGTTTTCCATGACAGCTGTTCTTCTAGACGGCCTACGAATATATCAGTAGTATCCTTATAATTGATTTAATCAGAATCCAGCTCGATCAGTGGAGCTAGCTATCCGAAATTGTAAAAATTCAACATTATCTCATTTCTAAAGATATCGCAGTTGTTAATTATAGCGGAGGGAAAGAGTATGCGTTTGTTTGAGATAATAGTCAACATAATGTTGACGTAGATTTTAATGTAGTTTACCAAATTACTCAAAACGTGTTACCATTCGGCTTGCGTGGACAAGTAAGGGTCTGCTTATGCTATTGTGCACAATTTATCCGTTTATGAATGAATGATCTGTACAGTCCGATCTAGATCTCTTCTCAGAGATCTAGATGTAATGCTGGCTTCAAATCTGGATGTCGATACCATCCAGTTGACCAAATTATGTGATGAGGCAATGATCACTGTTTTTTTTTTAAATATAAGAGTAGAGCCATCTTGCATCTGTTCAATAACGATAAAAAATATTCAGCTACGCTAGTTCAGGTATTAGCCTTGGTAGAAAAATTAAATTCCTTGCATGTTCACTCTGTGGGTTCACTCATCTATTAGAGAAAACCCAGATAAGCTCAGCAAGACCCGGCCCGGTTAGCTTTTCTAGTGTGGCGAGTCCTTTATGCTATACTGAACAAGCAATTCCAAAGGCTTTTCTCACAAAGAAAGTCACAAACTGTATAAACAAGCGGTCAGCGGTTGAGCCGCAGTGGTCACAGAAGTAAAGGTTGAACTTTGAAAATCGCTGATATGGTTGGGCCGCAACAAAAACTTGTAGGCTGTTCATAATACGACCACGCAGTTCTGCCTAGTGATGTTGTTAGGTAGCTTATGTTAGCTAGCAAATCTACCTACTGATCTAGGCACTGTAACGCAGATGGCTTGTTGCACTACCTGATTCATATATAAACTTTATACGACAATTATAGGCCGATGTGGTTCTAGTCGGCCCCAAGCTAGAAGGGAGACGCTTTTACATCTTACGCTGCTATGCTAGCTTCGTACAAATCAGGTCTGCGTTACTGCATCAAGATATTTTTCTTTAACATGGACATTTATCTAAATCTCACAGCTCAAAGCATTTGTCGAACAAACGACTCCAAATGCCTATAATACGGTCTCAATAGGTTCGGGTTTTGGCTCAGACCCCGCGTTGGGCTATCTGTATACAGACTTTTCAGCATCTTCCGTCTCACAGACTCCGCATATTTTATTATTTTAGCTTGCTATTTCACGGAACAGTAGCGTATGATTGCTTATTCCGTTACCAAACATAACCTAACTAGGACATGATAACTACAACTTCCGTCTGGATTTTGAGTGAGAGGAGCGTGACATCACTAAAGGAGGCGGACATCAAGGAATAAACAGAGATCATAAAAGCTGGCCGAATACGCTCATACGAGTACACAAAGGCGAAGGCGACGTAATGAAACTAGCCGAAACGTCTACCCACTCTCAAAGCGTTACAGTATAGAACATATTGGGACAATATGAGCCCAAGGCAACATGGACCACCTCCTTTTTTCAACGAAGAGACGTTTGATCCACAAATTCCTACTATGAAAATGCCGTCAATAGCTAGTTTGGGACCAGAAATTGAAAGAACTATTATACTTGAGACTGCGTCTCAGCCTAGTAATAGCATTATAGCTATTATATATACGAAGGTACCGTATTGTGTGTCGTTTTTGTCAATGTTGACAAGCGTATTAATCCCACTAGCATTCGTATTACATTTGACGTAATGACGGTCATGAGTTATGATAAACGATACGTAATTCCTCACACCAAAACTTTAGATAGGCGTAGCTGCACAACGGAAAACGGCAAAAACACTTGTACGCTTTTTCTAGGCTCTTAAAGAAAATAAGAAGCTTTCGGTTGGCCTGTAATTTATCACATTTACACTCGGCTTTGCATTTATGCAGCGTCTAAACATCTCGTCAGCGCCTACTGAAACACCTATAGCTTATGATCACTGATCTAGCTAACTTGGTACTAAATGACTTGGAAAGCATTATTCTTCTCTAATCGTAGTGCCAAGCTTTCCGTAAAAGTCCTTTTTCTTTTAAAAGAAATTTCTTGAATGACTAATCTTTTCGTACGATATCATTAGTGGTCGACACAATCACACCTTTTATGGCTGTATGGTGGTTTTCATTGGCACTATTTCGAAAACAGAATATTTGCTGCAAGCTTTTTTTGGGCTGGTATGGACAGAAGCTATTGACCAGTACATTGATGTAATTTTATTCTGCTACGGCAAGGGTTGTTCTCAATCATCGCGTTAATCGGCCTGTTTCGGCCCAAACCGCTTTGCAGCACCCGTTACAAATAAACCTGTTATTATTATTTACATTGCTAGTTATTATAGGCGGTAGACTATTGTATAGAATCGTCTGTTTCTCTTACCCTTGATTATTATTTTCTTTCGTCTAAAAATGCCAGGTATCAAGAGAAGATAAATTTTCGTTATTCCAGAGGCGTAAATTGCTAACAAAAGGTTTCGCAGTCAGCTTCTTATCTTTTCTGAGGAACTCTCTTGTGTTAACAGTAGACTATTTCTACCTAACTAGGTGTTGCTAGCTAACCGGGTGTAAACTTATGTATTATAGATAGCTGCATACATAAGATCGGATTAGGACCTTCTAGCGAGTTGCCCAATTGAACGATATGACTGTAAAGAAACACATACAAGAGCTGCAGACTGTTGACCTTTTTCTGGGTTGCTTGATAAAGTTGTAAACGCATATCGACCAGTTACTTTGCTGTAGGGTAAATTTCCATTGTATTTGATAGCATCGTTATACTGCATAAGGTTTCAGGTTATAGCGTAGAGATGTTCACCTGCAATAACACGACCTATCCAACTATAGGTGAGAGACACATAGCCTCTTCTTAAATGACTAGCTTCTTAGGTTCGGATCCTCTTGAGTATGTTAATAATTACCTTAGAGGCTCTACAGATATCTCTATGACCGGTTATGGTGAGTGTGAGGATTCACACCTACCGAGAAAGAAGGCCGGCATGTTTATTTGCGGGTCGCATCGTAAAGATTTCGTTTCCCCTATTTAATTATAAAGATCATTCGCGCGGTGCACCAGTAGTCTTCAGCTGACGTGCGATTCACTCGATTTTACTATGCACGTTAGCTAACAACTCGATATGCAAAAGGGAATTGCTCTCTGGACAAGCATTTGTTTGTAATTAAATGGAATAATACGTAAACAAAACAAAAAAAAAAAAACAAAATATTTACGACATTTGAAATGCGTTGTTATTAATATTCAGTCTCCCCGAAACGAGAATGTGACATTAACGAAGTTTGTTCGGATAAAGTTCTTCTGACGGCCGGGTTTTGTTTCTTGAAAGAAATATTGGGCGATGTCTTCCAGAAGCTAATTGCCAATGGCGATTTCCAACCAAGTGAAACGCCTTCTGCTATGCATGGACCTATCTTTCAATATAGAAACTTCTCTTCGTTGGGAAACTGAACTGGCCATAAGGCCTCAGGTTGCTACAATGGGGCAGGTTGCTACAATGAGGTAATAGCCGAAGAAACTCGATGAAGCTCTTTCTCAGCAGTGGTTTGTTGGACTTAATAGTGAAATCTATCTTATTCTTGTCTATCTACAAATTTGTGTAATTATAGTTTTCCGCTTATAGGTTAGAATGTTGGGCTTGACAAAGTAGATTTGGCGATTGTTGCTATTTTCCTTGTTATGCCTTTTTGAAAGAGCATCCCTTCTACCCTATGACAATTCTCTCATTGCACATTAGACTATATGACATAATAAGCCAAAATACCATATATAGTTTTATATAGGTGTGAATAAGAGTTTCGTGATTTGGTAAAGTCAACTAATATTAATTTAAATACGTTTGTAAAAATATGTGTATTTTACTTAACTTAACCCAACTAGAACGCTATCATTTTAATGATAAATATTTTCTGAGGTACAGCATGTAAAAGTCGATTCAACACTCTTAGCATGGTAGCCCCAACAGTCCGTTCAAAAGTGTGATGTATTTCAAAATCTAGGAACCTCACCTTATCTGTACTAAGTACATCCCACATCATAATGAAAGTGAGTGGAATTTTCAAGGAACTTACGGCCTGTCTATATGTCATGCTTCGCTTTACACATAAATCCCTGCGTTCGCTTATATATATCTCGTTTTTCTAAATATTATCCTAGTATAAATATATTATCTTGTTAATTTTTTAAACGGTATCCGTATGGTTAATTACTGCAATGAACAATAATACGCTAATAACCTGGAAGTGTATCATCCATATACATACTATATAAAGAAATTTACACGTTCTGTTTGTAACAGGTTTTTTGTAAACGATCCCTTAACAGAGTACTATCTTAATAGGTGATGCAAACGGAAATCGGCCTCGATTTCATTGAGAATTGCTAGTCAGGATCATCATGCTGGCTGATTCGTTCACACGTCTTGTACAAAATCTCCCGTTCGCATAGGTGGAGCTAGGTGCCTATCGAGGTGTAAAAGTCAACCCTTATCTCTCCATTCTCGATAGCTGTATAGATATTCCTAGGTTGATAACTTCCTCTCGAAGAGTCTTCAATGCGTAACTATGCCAACTATCATTCGAGCTTTACCTCCAGCAGAGGAAAGCGATATTCCTCTGGCTGATTTCCTAGTTAATCGGGAGGGTACATGTTTACACATATCTTTCTATCCACACGTGTATACACATAGGCCCCTTCCCCCTCATGTAAACGAACAGTTACACGACGCCCTGATCATATGTGTATTGGAATTGAGGAATTGTACCGCCTTCAGCCGGCGGTTAGACGTATCCTAAGTGTATTTTGGTAGATGTACATGACTGTTCGTTGTATAGCGGTGTTCAGTGTACATAACAAGATACATGATCTTTGGGTCCGAATCGTAATCATTTCGATCTTTTATCGCTTCCTTGACACTGTCTGAGCTTCACCATTTTGGCGGCGATGAGGTGACACATAAAAACGGTAGAGCTAAAGTCGGTCTCAACAGAGGACTAGAGGTATTCAATTTTTTAGAGAACAATAGAAGAAGATCGACGTAAGTTTGGTCTCCGTGTCAAACAAAGCCGCAATACAGGACAACTTCGCCAACCGACGACAACACAAAATTGGCCATTGACATCCAGGTGTTACACTGACATGTTGCAATCGGGTGGACCGGAAAAGGTAACGATTTTGTGCGGAGTGGCTACACGAACCTATAGTTGCTACATATCTGCAAGCTCCTGCAGTGAAAACTTGCAAAGACTTTTCAACAGTCTAGAAGGTAGTCTGAACAAAAGCGATAAAGTGGTGGTCGCAGGGGAGTTTAACGCAGCTGCCATCTACTGGCGTATCTCCTTCGATGAAACCCCAGCGAATAATGATGGATATAAACCTACCTTTCACAAAAGCGGATAAAGGGCCTATGTAAACCTGAAAATAGCATGCCACAAACAAGCTGGAAAACCCTAGCGATCACAGGAACCTTATCTATGAAACTGAGGTGAAACAGAGTCTATCGAAGCGAAACACCTATCGAATTGGAAGTCGAGATGGTCCCGACCGGACCCCAGGAAATAGAACAAGAGGGTGTTGAAGGATACGGCTCGCAGAGGCCATCGCACGTTTTGAAACGCTTCTGAACACAACGACATCGTCGAGATTTTAGCGGCCGCTTGCTGAAGTATGAACTAGTTAGCATACCCCATGATCAATAGACTAAACGCATTGGTGCATAAAAAGAGGCTGAATGCAAAATGCGCAGATGAACTATATCAAGCTAAAGCCAGTTTTTCAGGGTGACCATGCTTAGTATACTGAAAAAGTGAAAGACCTTTCATAGAAAATAAGTTACAGAATAGTTCTAGGTTAATTAAACTGAATATCGTCCAAGCTACCAAACTAACTGAGCCAGGAAGCAGTCGAAATACTGTTTACGGAGTGACAAGGAGAATGGGGAGCTGTTGAGGCCCAGGCCAAGTATTATGGAAATGGGTGGGGAAATAGCAGTGGGTAAAGCAACAAAGCGGAATGGGGTGCTACAGACAACTCTAGAACACTTGCTATCAGCCAGTTGGAGGCCTTCCGACAAATAATTACCAAACTTCTGCGAGAAGGTCATCTCCCAAGAGTGAAAAGAAGCTCTAGATACATATCTACATCGTATGAACAACTTTTTCAGTTGATAGGACAGTTAAAACATGTATCATAAAAAAGTTGACTAGCGTAATGGACAGGCTGGCTGAATTAGAAAAACTTGTTGAAAATCTATCACGATTTTCTCTCGGCCATGGAGCTACTGCTGAGACGCGCTTAAAGAAAAAGGAGTAATACGCTAAAGACTAGTGGGTCTCTGTTTGGATATTGTCGTGGACGCAAGGACCGTACAAACTGAAACGCGATCCTATGCACTCTGGGAGAGGAAAGGGCATCTCCATATCTTCGGCGCATTATTGCCCCCTAAGTGACTAGAAATCCAATGGAAGATGGTACTGGGTGCGCTGTCATTGCAGGAGTGTCCTTGAGTTCCGTACCAAGACCAGTCTTTCGGGATGTTCAGACAGCCGAAGCCAAAAAAAGTAAGCATACCATGCAAACGACCTAGAGTTGGTAAACACTGACGTTACTATGACGGAACTGGAAAGTGAAACAAACATAGTTTGGGTAATATGCCAAACTGAATGAACAGACAACAACTAGAGCTCGGACTTAAGCAAACAGCAGTTACCCTATTATATTTGCTAGTAGAAAAATATACTGGAATAAAAACATCAACTCGGAAGAACACTCAGTCCACCCAAGGGAGGTATGTTAAATAATATTCGAGAAGGAAGTTTGACCGGGACATAATTGTAACACCACACGAGAAACAAACGGTAAACAACGGGGTCAGGCAGCGCCTCAGCAGGCTGGTCCCAAAAGTAAAGGGGCTGGGTGAGGCAAGGCGGAAGCTGTTTGCCTTAGTAGAAAATTGCCTGGTTCCTTACACGGCTCTTCTTTGGCCAAAAAACATTTGAAATCAAAATGAAACAGAGGCCATCTAACAGGCACAGGGTAAGTTAGCTCGACCGATAAAAAGAACTCTTCTATCTACTTCGAGACCGGCAGTCATTTTTCTAATTTGTGCGTCGAAATATTAAGATAAAGAATAGGAAAGATATGCTTTAGCCTTAAATGCTTGCCTTACGAAAGGCTAGAAAGCACATTATCAGCGAGTTACAGGGAAACGAGGATAGCGCTACAACGTGACCTACACACTGGCATACTGTAGGCCCTCCAAAAAGTAAAATGCAGCTGAAAGAAAATGAAGTTATCCATTTAAAACTAAATCTGCTATCCGTACACATTAGATTTGCATTTTTTTTTATAACAAAAGCTTTCGTATGCAATACTTAGAACTCGAATTGAATGAAACTTTGAATTTTTAAACCCAATGTTTAACACATTTCTAAAATGTAAAACTTAGAATTAACCTCGTACCGCTTCGCTATGATCTTCGGAAAATACGTGGCATTAATTAAGAACTCAAATTAAAGACTACTTCATTCATTTAACGTTAACAGCAGGTAAGCGAAACAGGGAAGCTTCGTTCGTGCGTATCCTATGCAGTGTATAGTTAGACTGGCAAGCGGAGTATTTAGGTATTCAGATGTGCTGCAAATTCACTGAAATACATATAGCTAGGACATCAACTTGTAAAACCGCAATAAGTTAGACTGAATAATAATTAGGAAGGATGAATTGAAAATAGGATAGTTGTCGCGTTGCCTTGCTTTGTATGCAAGGTGAAGGACTCTATACGGAACGCTACGGACAACAAAGCGCTTGGAGCAGCGAAATTCAGAGGGTTGAGTGAAACATGACTTCGGTGCAATCATAGAATCCCTACTTTCATATTTAGACATTTCAACGGTAATCGAGTACAGTCGACCTATTCCATAATGAACGTAATCGTTGAATTTGCTGCACCGGATAATTGTTTCGTCGTCTGTGAAATGGAAATTTTTCATGGAAGTTTTCTTCATGAAGCCTTTCTCTGACAACACAGAAAATGACAGCGAGAGCCTCTAGGACAATAATTGGTGTATTTTTCTTATAATATACTACGTGTAATAGTATAGTTTATGCTATATGAAATAGAAGCCTAGGCAATAACTCGATGACTTTTAGGTGCCTAAAGGACTGCTAGAATTTCTTCTAATCAAACATTTGTGATACTCGCTTAGATCTATCGGACGCCAAGCAATGGATGCCAAGTTCTAAGTAAAACAAAAAAAACAACACATTATAACCCCAGTTCCCAAAAAACGCACGATTAGTAATTGGCTAAAGTCAACGATGTAGAGTTTTTTGGCGTGCTTCCTCAAATTGTCGGTGATGTTTATTAGGATAAGATCATCGTCGACGCAGCCATTCGGTTATTCCCCCAGCAGTTAGCTTTCCGGCTTGGACGGCCTTTGTCCGCGCAGTTTGCAAGACCTTAATAGACCTTAACTTGGTGCTGCAGCATATAGTTTGAACCCAGGATTAGTAAAAGCTGTAGCTATCTTGGTCGATATCTAAGGAGGTCTCTTAATAGTTGAAAACCTCACACTTTTTAGAGGAAAAATAGGTTAATTTGCCATTTGTGCGCTTCCTGACTTTAACGCAAAAGCGTTTTGAGTACACGTATCATCGATGGCAAAAATCACAGCGATACTTGGTACAACACCGCGCAAATGCAACCGACCAAGCGGGCTGAAGACAACAGTGGACGCACATTGCACTTTTACGGGAAACTACTCGGGCAGCTCAGTGGCTGTCAGGCTCAACTTTAGGAACACAGTGAATGCACTGCGGTGTGACTTCGTGTTGAGTAGGAAGCCAGAAATCTACCGCCCTACGAAGGATCCTTATTGCTCCCACAGAGAGATAAGCTTACGAGAGGCAAACTATGTTTCTTCAGTAAAGAGAATTTTAAGTAAAATACCACTAAATTTTTGATGTCTTGACGGCGCCATTTTCGGCAGAAAAGTCAACGGTATGTCAACAATTGGCCACAATCTAGCTCATTAAAGAGCGAAACTTCTATCAGAATGTGGTGATTCACGAAAAGGAGCTGTAAAGATCTTTAGGGCTCTCATAAAAGAGAGTGGTATTCATTGCAATGACAGTTTCATTCTCCTACGAGGACGACAAGCTAGCAAGGCGAGAATAGCTCTTGCACTGGCTATGGCTTGGCCTGTCACACGAAGTAGCAACCTTCTATCGGGTCAATGTGATCGGTACTAAATTTAAGGTCCACAACGTAGGACCCGCAACGTAGGACTCATGAGTTGTGCTTTGCAGGCGGCAGGATTCCCGATGGTTACTGATAGTCTAAATGCCTGTTTAACGCGGAGCTTGATCTTTCATGTCTCCTGTAGTGCTGGTAATTGCTTTAGTTTCTTGTACACATATCAATAGCTTTCTTCGAAGAGAGCACGAAAGGAGTGACAAAACGCGCATTTTCGGGTTGCGATGGATTACCTACCATCAAAGAATAAATCCTCGCAGCGGGAACTGGACAGGATTATCTATAATACAAGGTATTAGGATTAAATACACGCATTTAGTTGCTAACAAAGCCGTCTGAAAACTTCCGCTAGCAAAAGGATGAACGTGACTGAACGTTTTCCTTAATGCCTTTCCAGCATTACTAGGCGCCGACGTGGCCATCGACACGCTAGGTGCTCCGTACGTGTATAGGAACAACGTGCGCCCAAGGTTGGCGACCATACATTCGGGGTAGCTAAAACTTTAAACGTATGAGAAAATTTATCGCGGATACATACATTCCTCCTCTAGCATTTGAAACTCACGCGGTACGGATCTACTCGCATAGAACCTACAACACACGTGGGTCAGAGTCCACATGAAGCTGGTTATTAAAACTCTGATAAATTCATAAACGGAGCTTCTGGAATGGGCAATTGCGAAGTCTGCAAGCATTCTGAAGAAAAAGTTAGGAACCAACGCCTTTTTGCGTGTTCAAACCATTGTATTATGCAATGCTGGATAATCCATATCAGAATCTTTCTACACTCTATCGTTATACTTACATCCTTATATAGATCCATGGCCGTTCGCTAAACGTCTACAGAATGTCCAACTGTATGGAATATTAAGCAAATCTAACACGAACTCTGAATTTATTCGAGAAATAGATGTTCACAAGCTCCATGTATTCTTCGTTTATATTTCAAATAAATGTATTGGCAGGTTTAGAGTTCTGTTTTCATTAAAACTTAAAAATTTAAAATTAGAAACTACACTTGTAACAAATAATCTTACGGTGAGAGAAGACTGACTGTAATAAGTCTAGATGTTACATCTTTCATTTCTATAATACTATGTAAGAGCAAAATGCGAGTCCTAGACGTAGACCCGCACGCTATTTTTAGAAAAATCAATTCAGCGCTCCTTTTTCCGGTCCTCAAAGGCGACAAGATAAAAACAGATTCAAACATTTGCGCAGTCCTCTGACTAATCTCTCGATTATGTAACAGAAGGCAATGCACTTCAGCAGCATTTTGTCTCATTGCAGTTCTTCAGGCAGCTCCTACATGTGTTAGCTTCAGTGTACAACAAGCTGCCAATAGTAACGATAATGTATTCAAGTCAAAAGTGTGATTCGAGCATCAAACAACAAGTTTCGGATCGACTGACAAACGACATAAATCATAATCAGTATCCAAAAAACATTTTCTGATTGCCTTCGAGATTAAACTTAACATTGTTTATTTAATCTGATGCAATATTTTCAGGGCTGACAACTACATAGATACATCAGCTCTTTTTCGCGATCGTATAAGCACATCTTGAATCGTGCACATCGTGTCTACAAAGTTCCTCGATCAACTTACTTGTGAAGGAAGGAGAAGATCTTATCTACCAATCATCAGGCATTGTTTAAGCCAAATCACACAGTTGATATTTGTGTTGTAGAAGATCGGAAGTATACATTTTACAAGTGCGTAAGCTTCTCATCACGTGAGCGAAAAAAGTACGGAAATAAAGCACTTTTTGGTCTATGCAGATGTTGAATTAGTGCCAGCTATATTATTCGAAGACGACATTCCCATTTGCTAGATTGAAGATTCACGGAAGGTCAGTGGTAATACGTTTTAATACCGCTAACTGCAACTTGTGTTAAGGTAACATACGTATGTAATTGTCTTATTACCGTAGATGCGTGTAGTTTGCGTGACAAATAAATACAACTGAATTCTGCTTTTTTGTCATTGCCGCCACGTGTTCGCTCGGACCAAATTTTTTGATTGGGTAAGGTTTTTTTGAGTGGCATTTGAAACGCCTGACAAGTGACAAACCGTTAATGCTGCTAGTGAATGAGTCAGTCCAGAAATACGATCCAACACACCGAAATAACGTTGAAAAGGTCCTATGAAAAACTATGAATTTCAGACACGAGTACTTACTTTGTAGGACAATATGGCTACACTGTCGATTGCAAACGATGGCGAGGTACAGACAGCCATATAAGGAAATTTTCATTGGCACTCGATGACCACAGACTCGAATCGCTCATGGACCGAAATCGTAGAAAGCGCAAGGCTTTTCCTTAAGTATATGAGCTTCGACATTTACGAACGATTAAAGTCCCTGTACGTAAGACGCGAGCATATCACTGTATAGAGGAGCTCGATTTTTGTCTTAAACACATTGCCATTGCCATGGCCAACAGCTTTCTATGTATTTCAATGTGCGAACGCAGCCGCGATAAACCTTACTCGCAATTACACTCGACAAAAAACTGTACACCCAGAAAGCTTTTTGTTTTTGTTTACTTCGTTTAGTATTTTCACAGACATGCATGTCACAACAGCTAAAGCGCGTTTCTAATACAAATATGCTGATATAGCACATGTGTAATTTAGACTAAATTTCAAAATCTGTAAGTGACGATTGGAATATCCCTTTCTCAGAATTAAGCTCTATGCTAGCTGGGATCCCTATTCCTCTCCTTTGTTTGCTTTGCAGGGTTAAAACTGCCCTCCGGGTACATTGAGGTGCAGGAGAGTAGGTACCGGCTGGCCTTATATCTACAAATGTCGAAGCATTGGTTTGCAATGATTCGTTTGCTCGAGCGGTAAATAAACAACTCCTGTGACCACCAACAAACACGTTACTATTTCGCCCCTATTTCGCTATGCGGTAGCAACCATTGAAATCTACGTTGGAAAAATTGTTACTTTGGCTACGTATTTTCAATATCTTTATAATATACTGTCGGCGGTCGAGATTAAATAATCGAACATGGGACGGACACACACCGAGGTGTTAAGACAATCAAGCGCCAAGTGCTTTTAGCGTTAAACCAGTAACTCTAGCTACAGAAGAGCATCTGGCTTAAAATAATCGGCTTTTTGAAACTAAAAATAATATGGAACGTCTGTGTTTTATAGACAGTCAATTTTTACTTAGTCACTATTGAGCTAATAAACATAAATCAAGATGCACGTACGCCTGCCTGGCTACACATTTCACACACATGGGTCTTCTGCACCAGTTTGGGATTGCCTTTGAGTTGGACATCGATGCCGGCAATCGCAAAGAAATATACAAACAGGCTCTAGTAAATAATGGCAAAGAGTCTTAGAGGGTAGTACACTATAAAATACTGATAGTGATGCAAATACTCCCTGATGTTTATAGAAAACGAGCTTTTTTTTTTTATTTCAGCATTAATCATACTTGGAAGTATGAATTGCCATAAGCTGTTGCAGTGAGGATTTCGTTAAGTAATTTCGATATAATATAAAGTTCAATCTATTATCGTAATTGAACGGAAATAAGCGGGAACGTTTCACATGCGGGTGTAAACTGTTTTTAATTTTGACTGAGACACTACTCTTCGACAATTTCTTAGAACCTTATGTATTTCACAAAACAAAATTGTTCTGCATAAATCATGCAGAATTTCCAATGAAACAATGTTGTTTATACCCTATAATACGGTGCGATGATAACGTGTGTTACTCGTAGCTTTTATAATGCAAGTAAACATCTCCCGCCTTTCATTTTTTTTGTACTTCATATCGGAACCACGTTTTCGATTAAATGTGACGTACCTTTATCATTTCACTACATAAGGTTCATCAGACTAGACGACGACGACTATTAAATCTGATTAGATTCAGTTTTTTTTTTCTGAATAGTTTGCCAACCAATTTTATTGTCACTTATAGATGATACGAGCGACAATTTTTAAGCGTTCTTGTATTGAACACAAAAAACCTTGGTACAAACTATTTTGGAACAACCTTATTTTCAAAGGAGTGTATATTTTACATTTTATCATGGGTCTGATTATTGATTCAACGATGCCAACATCACAGTGTATTGCAGATTCGGTTGCGGCAAACTTTATTCACAAGGATGCATATTTCTACTTTTTGCCGGATCTCCCTGTTACGGTTTGTACGTGTGCCTGCATAGCCCTACAAATGCTCTCACAAATGATGGTAGTATAGTGCATTCGAAACAGGAATGCTCCTAGGTATGAGAACATTACGTCAGTAAAAAGCCATCACTCTCGAGAAGGAAGATGAAATTAGCTACTGTAATATAACTTACCTCATACGTCTGCTGTTAAACTAAGATTATATTTTAGACACCAATTCACGTAAGTTTTTAACAATCGTCTATAAAAATTCACTCGAGCGGACGAGCTCCCTAAGCCATAAAGGTACGTTTTTGCTTAGGCTGATGCATAGCCATTTTGACTTGAATTCGTCCGGTGTTGCCTTAATTTGCTACATGTTTTTAGCTAATTGTAGTACCCTTATCAACGTTAGGATATATTAATGCTGAGACAAAATTTTCCCTCTATTAATGCCAATTGGACGCAAATATATTACAGGTAAGTGCAGCTGAAAATTCTAATGAAGTAACATGTGAAATCCTTGAGGGGAACACGAACAAGGATTCCGGCGTTCCCAGAACAGAAGTGCCCCATCCTCAAAACGTGCTTTACATGTCCGCAAAATGATAGAACTAAGGAGCCTTCAACACGACATGTAAGAAACAACCTTACGCTCGCTAAGCATGCTTTGCATTATCTTAGTCCTATTGATAGTATTATTTAAAACATAAGTTTCACTCACCGAGTCTATTATTTGCCATTACTGCAAATGGCTGTCCTTTGCGCTAGCCCCTAATTCCTACATGCTTAGATAATCATAACTTGTCGACAAACTGTTGCAAACTGAAGAAGGAAAAAAGCTTAACATCATATCCCAATGCCACTCGGAAATTTTCTCGCATGCCGAAGGATACCTGTGTAGGTAAAACGAACCTCACGTACATTTCCACAGCCGGTCCCGATTTCTGGGTCTCGAAGTATTTTAGTCGAACATCGGAAAACAAGCTTCATTCAGTATGATGAACAAACCCACTTTAACAATTGTATTCGAATGAGAAAAAGGAGCAAAGTACAAAGGGCGACGTTAAAATTTAAGTAAAAATATGAAACACGATTCGTGGGCGAAGCTACAAAATAAGCTGTTTGTAACGGCCATACAGAGAAAAGGCCTAGGTTGACAAAAGTTTTTCGTTATCTTATCGGATGGAAAAGCAACGTTGCTGCGCTATAAATAG
The DNA here is from genome assembly GCF_002532875.2 of Varroa jacobsoni. Taxonomy (NCBI): domain Eukaryota; kingdom Metazoa; phylum Arthropoda; class Arachnida; order Mesostigmata; family Varroidae; genus Varroa; species Varroa jacobsoni. The sequence goes on from NW_019213405.1 coordinate 188,150, forward strand.
ATAAGTATCAATTGAGCAAATCGCCTGCCTTCATCTAACTCACATAATCGGCCACAGGCCAGCAAAAGAACAGAGATACCGCTGAAAGCAACATATAATTTCTCGCTTGTGCATTTACACAGGCTTATTGTCGAGCTCTGAGACATAAACAAACTTCCGTGGTGCACTTATTTTGGCATTATGAATATTAGAACGTCAAATTAGATGATTTTCATTATAGTTTTTTGATTAATTTTATATCTGTAAAATCAATTTCAAGCACTATTGCAACTATATAGCTATTTCCACGTATTGCAACGTGCTTATATAAACATATAGGCGTTCCTAACTGATTAGATAGATCTTGTTTCACCATCTCGGTTCTGTAAGATATTACTATTTTAGTGAAGTATGAGCTAGTGATGAAAACATTTCCTTTTTTTAATAAAGAAAAAGATTTATCGACTGCGGAGACAACAATGTGCGACATCACAGCGCAGCTTCTTTAATTATGTACCACCGACGCTTCAGCTAAACAACATGGACTTACATAAAATTACCTCAAATAAATTCACTAGTAGTTTTCGGATGCTCTCATATTTTAGTAGGTACATCAATAAGAGTTCGATCTCCAATAACAGGTGTTAGCTTTCTTTCAAGATGCTTAGTTCGACAGGCATTTCACAGCCTGTCACACCTATGGCGACCGCAAAGGAATGACAACGTTGCCTGTGATTCGCTTTCGTGCCCTTTACGGAAAAGCTGTCACAATTCATAACCTGATGAGTGTAGCAGCTCTGCGGCAAGCTGATACTGGACGTGAACTAAAAACATACACACTTGCGACAAATTATGCTCTAATCGAGACCCCTTTCTTATTGGAGCCATGTACAATCGTTCCTGCCTCTCCTTTATTACCTCTATAAATGTGCCTTAACCCATTAATAGTCGTCGACCAAGTTCTGCCAGAGGTATCACGGCAGCCGATGCCCCTGGTTGCGCCTGTAGCCTGAAGTCCATTTTTTTGTGTCGCTCGTGAAAATGATGTACACCGGACGTCTTTTAATTATTGTTTTTGTATGTTTTTTTAGCGATACTTAGGGAAAATGCTATTAGGATTTGCGCTATGTGATGAAAAGTAAAAATGTCTAGATAGCATGCAACGCTCCATAACTGCATGATGCAAAGTTAATTTTTTCGCTGTTGCATTTGCTCAAAGTGAGAATTTATCTGACAAATTTTGGACATCTTTTCAACAAAAATGTGGGATATGCCTTTTAGCGAGAACAGGCTAGCCGCTGTGTACAACCAGTGTTAGTAAAAGAGATAAACGTATCATACATAGGCAAGACATGTGCATCTATAATCATCCTCAATACAAAATAGAAAGTTCAACCTTAAAAGCGAGCACTTGAAGTTAAGTATATCGTCTTCTCGACGACGTTACATAGATCTATATATGTACATCCTAGTAAAACGACGTCAACGGCTAATTCCCGAGGGTTAAGCTTGTTTCATATGGTCTTTTTCAGTCATCTGACGGACATATGGATGTCATAATAATTTTAGCAGCTGTGATAATGAAGCCAATCCTGCGTGTCGAAATAACCAGAAAACAAGCAGCCCATACGAACCTGACACGCCTCTGTAACTAACGTAGACGGGAAAAGCATTGTAACATGTTGAATGATGAAAGGAACCCAGTCGCGCTTTTAGTTAAGCCTGCCTGACCGGCCCTGAACGGGTGTCAGCAAACGTCTCAGAGTAAATATTCTAGATGTGACGTTTTTACAGAAACTAATAAGATGCACACTGGACGCCACAAGGTACGGTGAACAGCAGTCTCTTTGTAGTCTCTCTATGGAAAACGTTACCTTGGTATTATATTGCTTTTAGACCTACGCGGATCTGGTTCCTGTATTCAGTTAGGCTGAAGTAGACAGATTCAAAGTCCTTGACCGTTCTTGAATGTAACAGATTCGAAATAAGCCTTAATACGGAAATCAATACAGGCGATACCCTACTGCAAATCAGTTTTGGCAGCGCGAATTACGCGACACGACCGAGTATTAACACGACTCTGACCCTCCGTTCGTAAGCTTTAAAACTGTTTTAGATGTCTGAAAAATTATTGTATGTCTACCTTTGCTCACAGGGAATCAAGCTAAGGTAAGCGGAAATTCCATCCACCGAACTTCTACCTTCATACTATTCCATGATGAATCCAATGCGTACACAAAGCATACCAGAAAAACAACTTCCCCAATTGTCACAACAAATGAAATCAGTCGTATGAGAAAATTCAAATTAACAGACTTTTCATTGAAATGTTAAGCATGGCATGAGTCGTACGCGTATTGCCGTCAAATAATGTCAGTTTCAAAAGAAACCACAGTTTCTTGGAGAACATCGTATATCTGTGCGAGCATAGAGAGAACACACTACGAGAAACATCGTCTCAGCGAATAATAAGAGGAACGTTACCTTCTGTCCCTCTGGCGTCTTCTTCGCTACATATTGGGTGTATGTGAGGTTACCGGCGAGTATGGGTACAAATAACATGACCCGTTGTAGCTTAGTGGGTAACGTATTTGTATGCCAACCTCAAGGTCAGATTGTGGTTCGAATTCGGGCATAGACACATTTGCTGCTGGGAGCCAACCGTCTGTCTAATAAAATGCCTAACGGTGACATCGGACGTAAAACTCGAAAGGTAGAGATGTCCACATAACAAAAAAAAACATCCAAGGAGGTTATGTAACGAACTACAGACATGTTATTCGAGGCAAAAAATACGCGTATATTTTGTCAGATATCTGATATATATGTATGTAGTAAGTAAATAACAGCGGAACTCAAGTATGCATCTTAGTTTGGCCCGCGAAAAGTAGTTCGCAATGGGGTAGGCACAGCAAAGCAAATCCATGATCGGCTCCAAATCGTCGACTGAACAGTTAGAACATAGCGCTAATGCAGATCCGTTATCGCGTGTTTGTGCACTATGTTTAGTAAGCATAAAGGACTGCTCTAGCAGAATAGTGGCGAAGTTCATGAACGTAGTCCGTGCTTCAGCAGCCATTGTAGAATTTGATATACGGCGGCCAAACCATTTATGGACCGCGGGCATTTCTCCTAAAAAAATTAACTACGGTGCTGATAATTAATTTACAATCTAGATGTTTTCCATATTTAAATGTTTTGCTGTTACGCCTTGCACCGCGGCACATTGCCGTGTACGCTACGTCCACAATATAATATGAATGAGTAGGAAACGAGATCAAGTAGTCTTTGAAATCGAAGCAAAGCTAACAGTGAGGAGGCGTAAGTAAGCTGATTCATTACGGAACTTCAAACACAAAGCTTTTTTTGATAGCTATAAATAACAGCTATCAAAAAATTTTGATCGAGCTAGAAGTTTTTTTGCAAAATGGGATATAAGAAACTTCCCGAACTTTTCTGCATAAAGGTCTTTTAGAAAATCCGTACGACGTCGTTAACCTTGCGGCATGCACGGTTTACTCACCAATCCTCCAAGCAGACCAACTAAGAAATTACTAACATACTTCGTTAATCGATAACACGAGTATGCCAGACTATGAGAGCATTATATTCAACGACATATTCATACGTAAGTAATTACCGGTCCGTTATTAGTAACCAAGCCTTATGCTTGTCGGTTCCACCGACACAATCTTTTAATAATTTCTTGGACCATTTCAGAAGTGTAACATGCGGATTTCTCTCATTATTGAACATCGAAAAAGTGCCACTGGCAGACCTTGTCGTTCGCTGTCGAAGATAACAAATGGATATTCAATCCTATATGTTTTGCTTGCCTTCGTCTCGTTATCATATCGAAAACTCAACAGGACTATTTGCTGAGCCGTCCTGCAACCGGCTTCGTAGGCCGTAAACTGTAACCTAAATCGAAAACGAAACTTTACGCTGAGAAGAGGTGCCTTCACGTCAAAACACGCCTCGTTGTTCTCCGGTGCCGGCCCTCGACTGAAACTTCTTCGAGCGGCGTACGGCAAAAGTAGACTTTGATCTGATATCCGATCTCCGCGATTCGGTCCTGCAATGGGGAGCCTGGCACAGTATCATCTGGCAATATTTGCCCTATATAGCAACGTCTCGCTTGACGTACTGGCACAAAAGGGCATCCGCAGACATGGAAGCGCCTCACGCCCTTTTGTCAGCAACAGTAACAAAATTCGCCAGTTGAACCTGAAAACGGCAAAGATATGAATAACACGTGTCTGCGTCGCCCATGGACTCGTCATAAAATATCTCCATTCAATTCAAAAGTCACCAAATTACAGACAGGCCTATGAAAGAATTCATTATCAACAGCTTTCAACAACGTTGCTTCGGCAATTATATGTACCTTCTTCTCTGTGAGCTGTCTGAGAAACTAGAGTGGCAGAACAACGAGTTCTGATAAAAAATTTTACTACGAAATTAATACGTAATCTAAATAATAAACTAATATATATATATATATATATAATAAATAAATAATATTTTTGAAATTGACTGATGTCAAGGTTAGTTTGAGATAGTGCTGACGGTGTCATCAGGGTTGTTACCTGACAATAAACTGGACAACACCGACCTGGGTTATACTATATGTAAACAGACGTATACTATATGTAACTGAAGGGAGATTTATGCATCTGCACATTTATCTATATAGCTAATAATCTAAATTGTTCTGATAATAAATCAATTATATATTATATTAAAAAAGAGGATTCTGTAAAAGAAGGCAACGATTCTTGTACGTTGGAATGATGTGTCAGAACCTGAAGGCCAGAACTGGTCCTACAATTTACATTCCCGGATTTTTTCACGTTGAATAATTGATATTCGTCATGTTGGCAAAAGGTAATGAATCACCGTATATACATAGATATAACTTTAGGTTGACTAAAAAAAATTTATGCAAATAGGGAATGCTTTCTGGCGTCCGTAGATATTAAGAAGAAGGCTTTGGGAACTCTGATACTATCGGCGCCCAAAGGATACGATAACAATCCGGTATAAAACGACGATAGCGTTGCAGAGTGTCAACGGAAATTACCTTCCAAAAAATTTTTCGTTTTGTGCGCTGGAGACTTTTACTAAAATAACGGGTGACAGCTAAAAGTGGTCCCAGTCGCCAGTCATGTCCTGTTTTTGGTTGTGCAGTATATATTCCTTGGCAGTTTAAGACTTGTTAAGCTGGTAAGCTTCGTTGATTGTTTCTGAGGGTCACCAATTCGTCTGAGCTACATTTTGGCATAAATCTACCCTTTAGTGTTTTTTTGTAAAATCTCATGGAATTAACGAAAGTTGACTCTCAACTCATTACTTTGTTGATGAAGACCGTTTTGCCCGTAGTTCCTTACGAACCGATTACTTATATTTGTCTGCAATAGGCTCTCTAAGCAATCTATTTACTCGTTGCACGTGGTTTCCCTTCGCATCCGCCAAGGCCCATAGTCAGTGTAGGCCACGAGCAATCCAGTTAATCGATGCCCTCCTTCAATTATATCGGAGCTACCCGCGGAGTCGAACTCCACCTACCGAGCTGGCAAAGGACGATGCTATTGCTGTGTTATTTCGAAGGGCTCAAATTCATATATATATATATATGTGTGTGTGTGTGTGTGCATCAATCAGGGCACGTTAACTGGCCAGTCTTCGGTGAGCGGCCTAAACATGTATGTTGCGAGTAGAATGGACGGTCAGTAGGTTTACCCTTAAGGAAGGCATACCATGCCAGACCAAACCGGTTCAAAAAGATCACGATCAGTTCGGCCAAATCAGCTAAGGCTTTAATATTCCCAACCTGTCATCGGAGCTATCCAGGAGCAAACAAAAACCGTGCGTTGGTCGATGGTCTGTATGTTCCGAACGCGAGCGTATGCACTAGAACACGTGAGTACGTACGCAGCTGTGATAAGTCGGCTTGCAGGTAGAAAAAGTAAAATGGGAATCGACTTTATAGAGAGTGCATAATCGCGAGCACGCGAGTACTTCCAACGGTGCAAAATCTAATTCTGTGAACCTGTTTTCGCAGGTTCGCGCTGTGCAAAGCGGCCCCAATGTCGTCGGTTGTGTAACCTGTCAGTCATTTCTAAAAGCAACGAAATCCCACCTGACACGTGAACTAGAAGAGCGTAAGAAGGTCTGAACAAGTCGACATGGAGTTAAACTTCCTGGGCGCTACAGGACAGCGGCCGCAGGATGGGCACGTCCTGCTAACGATAGATATAATATTATAGTACAAGTATATGAATAAATACGCAGCTGCGGATATATTAAAGCAGAGGGAGTGGCTGAGCAGTGTTTCTGCCTGCCAGTTAACGATAGAGCTAAATCAGTGTATATATATACGGCCGCGTACTAACAGCTTTGTGATCTATTCAGTTTATGCGAATAGAAAACGTTTTTCGTCTTTATACTTATGGTTACCGAATCCTACCGACTTGTATAGATGTAGTCAGCTTGCGCCCAGCAGATATGTGTGTCGTCATGTAACATTGTATCTCATACTGTCGTATAACGCTTCTAGTAAATGGACGAAACTTTTTACATCAGCGTACCCTTAACTGTTCATGGTCCGGTGGCTATTCATCTTCTGTGGAGAAGCATTTTGAGAGGGAACGCGTTTATGAAACGTTTACCTCCACTTTGCTTTACCAGCTTCAAAATGCACAAGAACATTTCTCTATTGTTTTTCCTTGTTGATGCCCAAATGCCAGACCGCCCAAATGCCGCATAAAATGTACATGTATGTGTAAGCTTGTATCGGAAAGTTGTGCGAATCGCTCTCCTAGACTGTGCTTTGGTTTTCTACAGTGTGATTAATAAAATTTGTTGATCTTATTGGATCGTAATGGACATATGTTTAACATGTATCAATTTTTCATATACTTGTCTGTTGGTATATGGTAAAACTGATCTAACCATAGCAGCTTATGAACGCAATATCTATTTGATTTATACTGGCAAAAGCTAAGGCATGTTGTATTTATCTGAATAGCAGTATCAATAGAATAAAGCCCCCTACAAGAAGTTATGAAAATGCTGAACCACACATTAGACGATTTTTGTTTTTAACTTATGATATTCAAGTGATTAAATGCGTACATACATTTAGTTTCCTATCGCACACATTTCGAAAACTTCCACTTAAAACATTCCTTCGACTCGCATATGGTTCGTGAGCATGGTGGCCTTCTCTAGTCCTTGTCCTTGGCCAAGTTGCTTTTGCCTTTAGTCTCACCCCTTGCGTTCTGGAACAGAGCTTCACCGTGATTGCGACAAGATAAACGTAAGAAAAGTGGGCATATTTTATAACATCATCTCGGTTGAGCCTAAATAGGTCAGCTTCCCAGCAACCCAGAAGAATAATAGACCGTAAATAATGGCGAATAGCGTATGCTGATCCGTAGTAGCAGACCACCTAGCCAGTAGTTGGTTCGCATGGGTCGTCTGCTTGTAGCAGGTAACCTTGAACGAACATTGAAGTGATACAATGTGAACACATTGTTTGAGAGCCCACTGTTAGATACTAGTCAATCATAGGCTTAATCAATGCTACAGATTCGCATAAATGTCCATTACCGATCTGCGCAAGTATAAACAAAAGCCATTATATTAAGTACTTTCGTAAGACACTGTGCTCCATTACAACCAGTTTGTGAAATCAGTACTATATAATGAGAAATCCTATTACGAATCAGAGTAGATATTAAATAAATTATAAGGAAGTTGTACGTTAGGTACCCTATCTATTGCTAGTCGCTAACATCTAATCTAGCTTACTTTATTTGTGTAATGTTTATAATTTATATTTTTCTATTTCTAGATACATACTAGGGTTTAAACAGTATGAAAGGTATCGTATGCAGCACGGGGAAACAATTGAAAATAGTCCGTTACCTGAACGTATTCCAGCACCGAAACGGAAAGACGTATCGATTTGTTCAAGCGAACAACGAGACGACGAGAGAGGTTTCTGTTTTTCTCGAAAGTTCGCTGGTATACTTCCAGATTCTGATTAACTAATTGTTACTATCATAACAATTTTTTTGGATTGAAATTATCTCCGATAATTTTAATGAAAGTCCGAGACGGAAACCAGCGAAATCGTAATATTAATTAAATTCCAACTCTTCAGCCACCATTTTTTCCTAGCCATGCGAGTACACTTTGCATCTGTCTATAAAATTCAGCGAAGAGAGACAAATGTGACAGTGGAACAATAGATGCTGTAAATAATCATCTAACATTACTTGACAGAATCACTTATCAAAAGGGGTCAATTGTTTCAAAAGGACACCGGAAAAATGTTGCAAGCCAAGTGGTAACGATGTCGAGAAGACAAATGAGCAATTTTTTTTTTACATGCATTACGTGAATGCACTACATAAGATTTAGTACGATGTTTAGCAACGTTGGAAGTGCAAACAGCCTTTTGTTTAAGTTTCACGAACGAAGTAAGAACGAAGTTTTCTTAAGTCCAAAGTTATATCCTTATTCTTAGTAATTAATTATGATAATCGTTAGTTATCGCATGTTTTTTATTGTTGCTGATAATTGCAGCGGCATTTTTTACGTGTCCGGCGAGAAATTTTCATGATTCATTATAACGGTGTGTCATATGTTTTGGTTGGGCAAAATTTCGTCAAAAGTATTACGACATTCGTAAACAATGACAAATCGATCAACATTTTCTTCGATATTACGGAGAGCTAGCTCGTTTCTTCAGAGACTCTCAGAAGAGATTTTGCTGAAGTTATCTACTTGTTCACTGGTAGACCTATGAGACACCAGAATAACCACAGGAGCAACACCTATAGCTTCTTCAGTTCATTGTCATCATTCCTCCATCCTGAGATTTGATATTTATTTTTGCTAGGAAGAGATGATGCGCATTTCCACCAAACCACGTCGTTTCCTTGAAGCCTTTACTGATTACGTTCGCTACAATCAGCTATTGTGCAACAGCCAGTCTGACGAAAGCTGTCAATTCAGTATGTAAAAATCATTGTCAATAAATGAAGAACTAATTCCGGCTGGTCAAAATGTAGGAATATGTACCTATTATAATATAATGGTATATATGAAGCAATTTCAGGTATTCGGTGGGTCACGATCTCAAGAAACGTATTATATACCCGACTGGTTTATTCTGTAACAAAAATATGAGGTAGCGATCTCAACGGGCCTATTTCAAGCAGGAGCTTGGCCGTTCAAGCCACTACAGTGAGTTGTATGAACTTCATGAAGGATCAGAGATATTTAATTTCAACGAATTTTTCCTGCTTTCCAGGCAAGTTATTTCCATAAATTCAGACTGACCATAAACTAAAGTACGCCTAGGTGTCTGAACGCATAACAGAGCGTACGAAATGTAAAAAAAAAAGTTAAAAAATATCGGGAGATTGAAAAAGTATTGGGGGTTTTTCTAGTTAAAAGTTCTAAAGTTACACATCATAGATGATATAGGTGATAGGCGTTACTTTGAAATTGAAACTTGGCAGTAGTATATGTGATGAAACCTTGGAACGTTTTTATTCAAACATTAAGCAGAGCATCTCGAAGATGAGTGAAATCTTCCTAAGATTTCCTGTATTTTAAAATTGTATTACGATAAAGGCACACTGGCTTACGGCTTTAAACATTTGTGCTATTTATGATTTAAGATGTGTTATCAGAGTACATGGCTCAAAAATGGATTTCTCGCTTCTGTCTTGGAACTTTCGATGTAAAAGATGCCCCCCCAAAAAATGACCCAAATCAGTTACGACAAAAGTTGATAAAATTATTGCGAAAGATATCGTTAATTAGCATGCGCCACCAGCAGTTTCAAAACCACTTGAAAAAAACTACCTACAGAAAAGAACACGATATTTGGATGCCGTCCGAAATGACCGAAACTCCATAAAATCGGAAGGAACGCGAACCCTTTCTAAAGGGATTAACTACGGACTGCATGATGTTCTTCGCACAATAATGTACGAAAAAGATCATGGTCATCAGTGGAAAAGCTCAGAAAGGTGCCAAATGGGGTGCAGTTATGCGCTTTAGTGGAACTGAAAACGACTATGCATTATGAACCGCTACTATTCGGCAAAACGGTAGATTTAGACCCTTCAGAAACCAACAAGATCAGTCATTAAAAGGATTGACAGGAACTAGCGAACAGTCTTTCGTCATGACAATGTCAACTGTATACGTCGTTAGCTACCCGGCAAAAATTTAAACAACTTAGACAAAAAATGCATCTGCCGTATAGTCTGGACCTTGCACCATCATCTATCATCTGCTTCGTTCCCTGCAGAACTCTTTTAATGATGTTAATTTAGCTTTAAGGAAGTACCACTTGTCACCAGAAATGGCAAAAGTTCTATAGAAATTTTAAAAAATGGCAGAGAATCATTAGTTAATGCGGCGCGTATTTAGTTTAGTAATACTGGTTTAGATAGAAAACTATTTGCTCCAATTGTGATCTAAAAACCGTGAATACTTTTCGACTGCTTAATGTAAAATTACAGGTCAACTCAAAAAGTAAAAATGGCGTGACATAAGAAAAGTAATGATTTCAATGACGTGTTGCATTGAAGGAATAAGTACAGCAAAGCATTGGGTTCGTTTGGAGATTCACGGACGTTTGGGTTCTTGATAACCAATTTTTGTAGGTTTTTCTATTTTTAAAGGAGACCATCCCAAGAAATGCTTATTTGTCCATAAGATTACATTTTTTTTTTTTAATAATTTCAATACTCTTAATGGATTTTGAACAGCAAGAAATCTTGCAAACAAAATAAAAGCCTTACCCGCAACCCTATACCACGGTAGGACCATTACTACTCCATTAAATTGGGCGCTACGTATATATATATACATTATTTCCTTTAATCAAAGTGCCTAAGTCCTAGGAGGTGCGTGATAGTTTATTTTATTAGCAACAACAAGAGAATTAATGGCCTTCATATAAGATTTACTAGTTCTAATATAATACTTAATAATCCTGATAAGGTATTTATTTGTCGCGATATGAAATAGTGGAAAATGGTCTGCTGTCCTTTGTCAGTTCTTACATTTCAAGGCCACTCAGCTTCAACTGTACCATAATAGGTAAAATTGACGCCGGTGAGCCCAAACGACGCTTCAAATCTAATAATACAAATTATATCAAGTAAACAGAAAACTACTGCACAAGTCGTTGCACCAAAAGAAAACCATATCTACACATAATCTACATAAGGTCAAGACGCTTGAGGCCTATTTAGCCTCCCTGATCATAGTAAAAATACTGCCATTTGTTTTTTTTTTTAAAAGAAAGCGTGTAAGCGTATCAAAATTTGCGGTATCGGTTGGTGTTCTTTTTGGTTAGTTTTAGGACTACTTTTTGTTTAGTTTTTCTAATTCTATGCATTTTGTAAATATGGTGACCCTATCTACGGAAGCGTTAAATATGTAAGTCTAGAAAATCATCCAACCCTTAATTGGTGTGATTTTTAAACCACCAATCCTAAGTAGATATAAGAAGCATAACTCTATTGACCGTTTCGATATATCGAGCGCTAATATAAAAAAGCAATGGTTTCAAAGCTTGCTTTTACCCATCCCAATTATTGGTCTCACAAAAGCATCAGCAGCTGAGCTTGCAAATCCTGCTATATAATTTTGCCTTCCCTTTTCTCTGATTTTATTGGCAGTTGCTTTCGTGATATCATAATCTAGGCTCACTCCTCTAAGTGCTTTTCTACTTCAATCTATAATATCCCTTTTACAAAACGCCTGGTTAGATCATTGCCATTACTGTTACTTTTTCTTTATTTCTACTTTCTTTTGGTGATTTTTCTTTTTATAACGTACGAATATCTTCTGCCCTTTATGAAAGATCCACAAAGATAAGCGAAGAAGACTGGGGTTTCCCCAGTTTTTATATAATTCAGGAAATCCAGGATTGTAGATCTCAGAACAAGAATTTACACTGAAGAAAAGCTGGCATGCTTCTTTTTTCTTTCGCTAAACTAAATTCAGAAACTATGCGCAAGCTTGCTTTGGTTGTTTTGTCGTGAATACTAACCCACGTCGGCTAACATTCAAGACCCTCTCAACGACCTGTTTGATTTCTTCCATTTCATAATTTAACAGAAAGTCATTTATGTTTCTATATTATCGATTTTAACCTAACCTCTTGCGTCTCTCTGGCGCGATTGTTCAGAAGGCAACAAAAGGAAGGAATAGGCTAGTTTACAACTCCTGTTCTTGCATGGATTAGCACCCAATGAAGGATGTTCAGATTAGCCACTCAAAGGTCGTGCCAATCTAAGGATTGGGGGAGGGAGACAGATCCTACAAATTTATATGTCTAACATTTCCGAAGATATGAATACAGGATTCAGAATTCGAACATTAAGGAGTCCAATTCTCTATACCTTTCAGGTGTCGTCCAGCATTATGTTCGCACTCAGGTTCATAAATAATCATCAATACCGGACTTGGAAGTGGTAAAGTGTGTCTTGTTTGAAACTGCATGTGGAGTTCGTTTAGGAGTCTTCTAAGATCATCGCGCAGCCTAGGCCAGCAGAATCCATCCAACTATTCATGCTGAATCATCTTTCGGTTAGCTATTGTTATAAGGTTGTTTTGATAAAGCTAAAATGTTGAATTTAGAATTGCTCTTTACTAGCAAAAAAACAGTATTCTAAATGCCAAGAGAACTTTCCTTTTAGTAGGTTATGGGTGAAATATGCGCGTCAGTATAAAATATAATAGCTCTGAATAGGTAAATAATTTAATATCTCGTCTAAACATATTTTAATAAGCGACAGTTTGAAATTGCAAATCAGAAGAAGAACTTCTTTTAGCCGCTGTGATAAAATGTCTCTCTGGAAAAAAACGTTTTTTTTTGAAATAGCACACGTATCGTGTATTACCGCTGTACTTAGTTTTTCTGCACAGTTAAGTATTTTGTCAGTATTAGATATATACACAATAACTATAGAATTCTATAAAATACTATATAATCGAACTACATTCTATGATATTCAGCTTGTTTTAGTTATAAACTAGGAAGGTGGTCTGTATTAATCAGATAGAAATTAGTATCTCTTCCATAACAAACTGACATAGTGCTCGTGAAGCCAACGGAAAAATCTTTACTACCTTCAAACAACTTTGAAGCAAAGATGTAACATATACCAAACTTTGCATTTAGCGCATTGCCATCTGGTACTCCATGCGGTACGTCACTGGTGACCAAATCTGACATACAATTATACATTCAATGGTCACCAAGCATTCGGTACACCATGGTGCCTATCCATCAGCATTGTCCAGCTTCAATATCAACAAAAAAAAGAATACACCGCAAGATCCACCGTTAGCCATTGTCTCTTCGAGATCAATCCTCATATTGATAGATAAAAGCTGCCCAAATTGTTCTGTCACATGCATCCTAAATCCCCTAAGCCATTATTACCGTAAGCGACGTCCAATTCCACTTAATTATCAGCTTTGCCTGAGTTAGTCACGAAAAACTGCGCGGCCTTATATATATAAATTGGAATGTTAGTTTTATGTGATTTTTGTAATGTCCCTATGAAATTCGTTAGAGAATACTACATCTTCTTTTCGTCAGAAGTTGGTCAGATCCACCTGTGTACCCAAATAGTAGCTTGTGTCAGTTGTTAGTCGCTAGGACATTATACACATGAAGCTTACGGGCTTTAAGGGTAGCTTATGCAAATGTTTTCTTTGAATAGGAACCTAAAATATGAACTAGCCTGTAGTTGTAGCCACTGAGAGGATTTTTTGCCGTTGCTTAAATGGAACAAGAAGTGTGAACGCTGAGCGACCTTTCTCTATCAGAGTTCCTGGCTAATACCTCTAGGTTGTATAAGCAAAAAGTACTAGTCTAATAAAAGCGATTCCAAATCGAATACAGCACAGAGAAACATATATAAAAGTCAATTTCCGTTGAGAGGGGGATCTAGACTGCTCTATCGTTGATAAAAACTTATAATCTATTCGTCATGTGCTTAGCAGGTATTTAACAGTTACCAATAGGTATTTTAATAAATACGACGTTTCCACACATGCCAGTTTCACGTACGGACACCTCTAGCCATCAGCTTAGCCGGCCGGTTACGTAGTTCTTGCATTTGTAGCATGCGCTGATAACGCTAACCCCACAGTTCCAGATTCCCTGATATTCTTAGCTACGTTAAGTTGATTTCATGGGTAACCTTGAGACGCTGTATGTTATATACATGCGTACCTAATTAGCATTTCCTAAAAGTTCTGAGTAATCAAGGAAGGCTAGTTATCGGTCATGTGTAACGGGGCGGGCTAGTGGAGATATTTCAGGGAAAAGCTAATAACTTGAAATCGTGGCTAAATTATATAATATCCAAAGTTCCTACAACTTATATGATGACTTGATGATGAAAAGATATAAAAAAAAAAAAATAGTAAAAAAACGAAATTACTGTGGTTTTAGAATATCTAGATTAAAAATTCGAAATTAGTCTTGCTTTGAAAATGTTGGGTATCCGTGGCCTAGCTATGACAGAATATCGGCCACCAACCTAGCTTGAATCTAGGCAAGAAGCAAAACTTTCTCTATTTCTATGAAAATTATTTTGTAGGCATGTTATCATAATGTAAAACAAATCCAAATATTGAATCTCTAGTTAAAAAATGATTTGCGAGCCGGCTATACAGAGACAGATTCTGTCAAAGACTACTCAAACAATTAGGCACTTGTGCATTGTGTGCGGCAGCTGAAAGTTGCTGATAGGATATTATCGTATAGAGAAGTGACTGTTCACGTTTTTTTGTAAGAGCACAAACCTTCCAATGTCGAATAATAACAACCTCGCAATAATCCTCAATGCCGGCCAATTTAAACAGATCAAATCTAAATATTAACTGCACTCAGAAAAAATCAAATATTAACTGCACTAGATAAATTTTAGAACTCAAATAATCGAAAAGAAGCGTTGGAACAAGATTTCACGTCTGTGAATCCGGCGTCTAGTCTACCACAACATGCCAACTTACCATGCCACCAAAACACCTAACTTTTTTATTTGCATAATGAGATTATTGCAAGCTTGAGGGAGTATACATATATATTACTTTTTCTGACATATATAACGTGGTCAAGGTAGAATCTATGAAAAGCTTCATTTGGTGTAGGCTAAAAACGGACTCATAAACGGGCTAGTGGTGCTCGTATCGGCTACCTGACCTTTAACCTCAGATCAATTTTTTTCCGAACATTCGAATGAATCTGCTCAACCATGTTTTATTTTTCCTAAGATGAAAATGGAATTTCAAAGAGCGTGTATTGTGTTCTGTGCTAAGGATGCAGTCAAATGTTAATAGTTACGTTATGTTGGTGAGTATCGCACGCACAGCCTGCTCCCGTAAAAGCTTTCTGGAGCATAGGCCTGTAGCAGCTTTTTAGGAGCAGGCTATGGGTCCGTGTAAGTTATACAAATAGTTCCAACGGTTTCAAAATTTGCAAACGAAAGTTGAAATCAGCCTTCGCCCACAATAGCCAGTGAAAAAAAGAACCTGGAAAAAGCAAATTAACCTATACTGCAAGATCGCCAAATCATCTTCAGGTTGCTAGCAGAAATTCTAGACATAGTTCATGAATAATGTGAGGCCATTTTAAAAGATCATTTAGTAGTCAGACGACTCATAGCAAAGGTTGCCTTCAAGGACCCCACCTCCGAGCAACAACCCTCTTAGAGAAATAAAAATAAATTCGTTATTTTTTACAATAAAGAAAATAACAAATAAATAAGAGCAATAAATAAAGATAAAATAATAACAATACATAAATAAAATATAAGAAATAAAAATAGATAAGCAGCACTTCTATTTGCTCAAGCGTTTCATTATAAGTGACGAGACGTGCCTTTACAGGTTATTATTATTTTTTTATTGTTATTTATTATTCTATTTTTTTATTATATATATATTACATGGAAATATGAGGACAATTGTCCAAGTATTGCTTCAATGGGAAAATTCAAGCTGAAGAAGCTCGCGTAGAACTAGTTGAACTAAGTTCCTTCTTATGATGTTTTATAGCTATTACGAAGTTGTATATCATGGATCCATAGTTGTAGTTGTGCTGTTTTTAGAAAGTATAACCTAAAAGTTTTAAAGATACGTCCAATGGGGTCCCTCAAAAGAAATTTGAAGCTTACGAGAACAGATCATAAAATTTTCACCATAGTAAGATACTAATGGCATTTATACTAACAACAATGGTTCCAATCGGATTATCAGCTGGATTGTCTATCTTTGTAAATTATATCCGATCTTTTTCTAGGACACTTTTTTTACTGCCAGGTCTCTAGTAAGGTGTTACGGTTTAATATTGTTGTTGCAATAGACAGACCATAAATAAAAATTTAATACTCCTAATATATATAAACTCTATTACTATATTATTATTGTTTTTATAGCAAGTAGCGATACTGTATTCGTGCCTAATCGTTATCATACAGGGTCCAAGCAGTTAAGCAGTGCCTGGTCTCCACTCAGTAAATATCCTTACCTTTGCGTATCCTACGCAACTTTCAAATTCCTTCTATTCTTATCGTTATTGTCAACGGATCATAGAACCCTCAGACTGAGTGCTGCTTAGGGATCGGTTGCGTTCGCATTACCACTCGTACTACACAGCCGCTGCAATCCTGGGCTTCTTTCTCTGATGGCATACCCATCACCTTATCCGCGCTTTAGGCTCCAGTCTAGCCGCAACAGAGTAAAGGCTTGTTAGTCTGCTCGCTCACTGGCGATATCGTTTACATAGGCTTGACGGTGGTACTGAGTGGCGACGTCACTTTTCGCATAAGGCAAACTGGGAAGAAGCTCGATCCGTCTCCTCCTATTAGCTGGGTGGCGTGTGAGTGAGTTTGTCAACGTAAGCGCGCGTTCGTCTGTTTCTATGCAGAAGAAAGGCTCGAAAAAGCGGGGGGGGAGGGGGGTGAACTCTTTTCCCGGCTGAAGGGTGAAATAACTGTACTGCCGCTTTCGATGGCTTCCCTGGAAAGAAGCAATAAGGAATATAAGGCCGCAAATCCTTTACTTGCCTCTTAGCTAACCGTAGTTGACTTCTTTTTGAAGACGCTTTACCCTTCAGTTTCACTACGCTCATGCGTGGCGTATATTTTGCGCGCACCTTCATATCTTCACACACTCACTCCTCTCGTAAGATCTATCGCTGTTCGGCAGGTCCGGAGGTTTGGCAAAGACGCGCGGAGCAGCGTTGCTTTTGCGAGTATGTTGGAGAGGAACATTGACGAGCTTCTGTCAGGGGCAAGACTATAACTACCGCAAAATAGCGAACGCGTTGCCATGTCCAACATCAGTCGATTTCTCGGTCATGCTTTTTCTTTTTTCGAGCTGAACCAAACGATATGGCTCTACTGTTACTTTTCGGAGGCGTAACCGGGGCCTTTACTTGGTCCTTTTTATGTCACCTGGGTGTTATTTCCCACTATATTTCACATCGGTTGTGGACATTGCGGAAGGACAGGCGATTATTATTGGGTCCATGAACCAGGTTCGCGTTTTGGCTGGACGGCACAAAGCACACCATTCTTGGTGGACAGAACACACAGATATATACGCTGAAAATTCTCTTTTCCTTTCTTGCTTCGCTTGTTGTCTTTTTACGGCGGCAAACACCACCTCGATTGACAGCTACCGACGGTTTTGTTTACGTCTTTCAGGAGTTATTAAGTTTTCCAGTTAAAATCGCACTTATGGCTCATGTCTTGATTTCTTGCTCATATGTGTGGAATACCCAATCGAGTCCGATAACGACAACTCGGTGTTATAAATTTGTGAGAAAGGAAAGCGATAACGGTTGTAACCACACATCAGGGTATAACAATGATTAGCGTTTTCCTTAGTCTTTCATCCAATTGCGGAAACTTGGCTGTATTGCGTTAAGACTGATACTGCAGTGCATTAGGAAAAATCGATTTTCTCAAGAAGAGCTACCGCTACCGTTGTGCCTAATGTAATTGAACGCTGAAAATTCACTGTAGAATAAGAAGGTTACGGGTTATCTAATTCAATAGTGTGATATACCAATTTAACCACACCTTACCAGCTAGTTCTTTATTCGGACAAGGTGCTCCATCTGGAATCGGAAACAATGATTAGGTGAATCTTTAACAAGTTCGGTCAACAGGACAAGGTTTACTACGAGCGCTGTGTGTCTTATTTAGAACCACCCTGATTTTTCTTTACTGAGTAATTAGATAAAGCCGATTGCTTGATGCATAAGTGTATTCTATTGTTTTATTGTTTGACAATCTTTACATTGCATTAAGGCATCCGTTAATCCAACATGAACATCACACTTGGTTAAGAATTTGGACAGACATAGCCTTCCTTTCTGTTTCACAACAACAAAATAAAAGCTTCCAGAGGCGATACGTAACTGAACGATTCTACAGTATTTTATATCTAAATATCGTCCTTTGTTTTTATACCACAAAAAAATCAAATATGTCTGAAAATAAAACGACTGTGTAGACAGTGACGGGTTCTTAATGAACGGGTATTGCAAGCACCGATTGGTTAGAAGAAAAAGCGTTCCATCTGAAACGGAAACACGTTTGGACATATTGGAGGTCTCTCTTGCCTAAAGGTCTAACTTTTCGACAAATGTCTAACACTAGCTTATTTGAAGTCAAGATAAGGGCAAGCAACATGGTTAAGACATCGACCCACGTCAGATAAAAGTTGCTCTGCTGTACCCAATCGTGCGTAAACAGCACTGCTAAAACCCCCTTCAAATAAAGAACATAGTAAATAGTGATACCAACCGAAGCCCCTACTTTTCTATTTAATTTAGAGAAGTATGTAGATGTAGGAAGCTATTTACTTCTTTCCTGGTGCATTACATTTCACGATTGTACTACATTTTATTTGTATCTCCCAACGTTATAATGTACAGTACTATTTTACTGGATACCCCATCCAAATAAATACGCGCAGGTGAAATTCAAAGCTCGACGGTTACGTATCGCACACTATCAGGATATTAGATTCTAAGCAAATCCGTCCGACTCAGTCTTTCAAGCACGGTCATCACTTTAGAAAAGATACAAGTAAAGTTTTTGTGAGCTTCTCATTGTAAAATTTTCTCCCACGTGTGTGAAAACATAACACAAAACTATAAATTCCTATAGATTATAGGCACATATATTGAAGGTTAGGACTCAATTCATTTGAATGCCCTTCCGAAAGGTAAGCTGGCATGTTCTATGGAAGTATTCCATGTGCGCCCCAGTTCTGATATTCGAAACGAGGGGTGAAGAAGAAGCCCACGAGGCATGCTGCAACCATGTAAGAGATTTCTACGGACAACATATACGCTCGATACGAGACGTAGTAGATTTCCACTCATTTAGATTCCGGAAGTGCTCTCGAGAATAGCGGTGAACCTCGGATCCATATTACGCCTAGGGCAGCTAACTCGGGACGATAACAATCGTTGATTATATGCATATGTATGAATACGATACGTAGGTAAATGCCCTGAGTGTCAAATTTGACCGACAGACACGCGCGTGGCTTTACTGCCAAACTAGCCTTTGCTTTTTAATTTTTCCAAATTATTTCATTTTTTTAGCAAAGGATTATGTAAATCTTTTGTTGAAGGTAATATAAATAGTGGGCACCGCCGGAGGTTACTAAGAAATCCTGGCTTAGATGGTGCTTTCCCGAGGCAGCTTGCGTCGCTTTTGCTCGTTTACCAGCAGTTCAATGTGAGTATTTTTATTCGAGTGCGAAGCGTGTAAGCGCCGTTTATTTTTCAACTATATACTTGTGATTTTATTAAAAAATCCAACTATTATTGAGGGCCATACATTGTGATACAGTGACACCCGGAAAAATTAACTGCAGGCATTAGCTTGTTGTCTCTGTTGATCACTTGTTGTTGATATTTCTGTCATAGCATGTCTTGAAATTGAAATGCAAAATAATTAAAATGAAATTGAAAAAACATTGACGGATAATTCGTTGCGAGTAGCTATCGGACGATAAATTTTTAAAAAGGCCAACTATAGCTTACACAGCTTCTGAAGTGATAGATCACTTCTATGAATTCTAGATTTCAAGATAAGCGTTAGGACTTCGAAAAATCTTATCTCTATTCTAAGCGGTTTTTCCTATTTTATTAAATGAACTGCGCCCTTATGTTTGTAACAGTACCGTAGCGTATTCCACATCAAGGAAAAAGAGCTATAATTCATGTCGCATTAGCCACTATATCGGCGAGTGAACAACAAGGGATACCAAAACTGTTTTCGTATAATTAGTCAATTATATTAGAAATGAACCAATTTTTTTACTACCTTAAAATTAAAAAATAAAATCACATCCTAATATCGATTGTTAATTCTTAAGTAAAAAAGTTTTTAGTATAGATCGTTTTGGCCTGACACCTACGTCGCGTGCTTAGCCAGCTGCAGTTGTTTGGTCCAGGTTTGCTATAGAGAATGGCGTATCCCACGATATATGCAATTCTCAACCGCTTCGTATTCAATTGATGATACATGTCGCTTACACAGCTCTCTAAAGGTACCATCTTCAGCTTGAAGGATGGTAGACATGTCGGCTTACCATCTTCTTTGTTCCCAATGGCTTTTCTTAACGATCATATTTGTCTACAGTTCCAGCGATAGTTAGACTAAGTGCTAACCCTTAGAATTACGCTATACACGATGCTCTGTTCGGTTGATCGAATTTTACGTCGAAACCTACACACAATAGATCGATCGTTGACCTGTAGAGAAACAGGACAATATTTTTTTTGCTGACATCATATTTGCTTCACAACCTACCTTTGCACGGCATCCAGTTATCAATTTGTCCGAATTTTCGCATTTGTGCTTCTTTATTCAGCCTTCTAGTAACAAATATGCTCGATGAAAAATACTTCAATGGGGAAATGTCTGCAAAGCTCAGTCCGTAGCCTACCACATTTTCTTGACCCCTCAATAGTCTTTACGTTTGCGACCGTGACTCCACTATGCTTTCAGGAGATAGTATTATTATCGTGAAAGTTCAGCGTTAGTAATGATACAAATAATAACAGTATGCTATGTAATGTAACACATTGCATTGCAATTAGGGATACGTGTGAACAAAAAACCTCTACGTTATTCATTGCGGTCTTGAACTATGGTGTTTGCCTAGAAAACTGACGCTCATATTGTCCCTCGAACTGTATGCAAGTCAGAACCCTCATATTTGATGAGACAGCAAATGTACACTTTGCATATTTAGGGCTTTTCCTCGCGGAAATCCTAGGAAATCCTCACAAAGTATCTTCAGTTTCAGAATTGAGTGCGGCATTTAATCCCGAAAATTCGCCATAGCACAGTGTATCTGTGCGTGCACAGTGTATCGGAACGTGAAGCCCATACAAGGTAAGCGCTGAATACAAAACTTTACGTTAACATTTGTTCGCCCACTACTAATGCCATAACCTCACCATTTGGCGAAGACTGCTGCATGGAGATCTGACTCTTAAGAAATCAAGTTCGACGACACCGGCATCAAATAATGCATGTCGATGGTGTTTTGCTAGCATAGTTCGTTTGCCGTGATAATATAGTGGTGATGTGTGTGCTTACTAGAGTCAGGGGCAAATGGCGGCCTAAAGGCGAATTCAGGAATAGATATTTTTTCCATGCTGGAATCGGGCCGTCTGAAACAATGTCGAAGGGCTTAAATTCCGGACGTAAGATTCGGAATACTTATTTTTTGCGCAAATCGAAGCAAGATATTCTCAGCACAACAATACGGCAGTTATGAGAAAGACCGTTACGGTGTTTTTATCAGTCGTGGATAAGTGTACTGTGACAAGATTCAGATTCGAACGTCGGGGATTGACGATTGACTGGCCGGCAGGGGGGAATGTGATACCCAGAGTCGGTATAAACCAAAGATTTTTGTATTTTTATCCGCAGTAACTTGAAAAGCTTTGAGTGTCCCATACGTCAATGCACCATGTATGCTTTGGTATGTAGAGCGGATTAGTCGAGGCGCCTAATAATGAGCGTTGTTATGGAAACAATAAATATTTGACCATCGCTGATTCAAATTTCAGCATTGAAAAATCGTTACTCTGGAATATTATTTCACAAGTCGGTTGGAGAAAAACCCAAATAAGTCCAACAAGACCCACAAATTGCAAAAGCACCAACCAACCGATAGAGAGAGACACCATATATATAACATCGTATCAGGGCTCGGAGTTCGTAAGTCTGCACTTCGCGCTCTTCGGTATTGAATTGTCGTATTTTTCCCAAATGACCTCTGTAATAATAACTCACAGTTTAAATCAGTAATAATAAAAATACGGCACAGATAGAATTGTTAGAACCCTAATTACTCAAGTTTGCTAAGTACGAAATGTCTAAATGTAATTGGCCCTTATCGGTCCTATTTGACAGTAACATAAATTCAAGAACGAGACATCCGTGCTAGATATCCGTAAAGCTAGCCATATGTCACTAGTCTAAGGAAATGTTTTAGTTACATTTGCTTTGGCGAGAAATCTTTCATCCATGTTCTATTCAAATCTTCCGTAATCTCAAGTATGCCTGACAAAATAGCTGGAGGTATACCTGGTGGCCTTTCTAAACTCTTATTACAGACATTACTGCAAAGTAAGCTTCGCAGTAACGTGTGAGTACACAAATATGTTAAACCCTGGTTATTACGAATCGAGTTGAGGCAATAGATAGCACGAGATCGAAGGCGAGTTTGATGTCACGTGTTTTTGCTGTTGCAAAGACTATACGTTTTGTTTAGATCGGATGCGCTATGCCCTTGAAAAAACCTCAGTGAAAAGTTTGCCAAGAACTTTTAAAGGCTCGTAGTCCGGGTTAAGCAACCTCTTGCCTTTGTCCATTAAAACGCTTACCGGCAGAGTTACTCAGCCGGTTAAGGCCTAGGCCTAAGGCAGCAGCTGTTGCTTGTTATCAGCGTTTGGCCGATCGGCATAGCAAACGCCTTTCCTGTAATCTCCTTGAGTGTATTATGCGACGTCGTCTTTTCCACGAACTTACCCATCTAAATCCGGCACAGCATTATGCATCTCAGAGGAACTAAACTAACCTCTTGCATGTTCTTTGTCTGCATACAAAGTCTATGGAAAGGAGCATAACTTAGTCCCAATTAGATTTGCAGGAATCCTGCTTGAGTGGTGAATAGCCTCCACGAAGCTCTGCGAACTATGAGACCCTTGGTCATGCAAAAATTGGGACTAGGCCAGATCGTATATTGTCAGCCTAGGTGCAAGGCCAATGAGATCAAGCAAATTGTATTATCAAATGTATTTATACATAATCCGGTTGATTTATTTATGCTTCTAAGTAAATGTCTATATATCCGAGTTAATGGTACCTGATAATCGTATAATTTTAAGCAATTTGGCTAACGCTTTAAAGTAAATATATTTTCACTGCCAATTCAACTTTGTCGTTCAATTTAATATTGGTTTCCCATTTGTATAGTATAAAAAGAATTTGATACTTAAGAAAGTTAGTATGATAAGTTAATTATTGATCTCTACTAGACATCCAAATTATGTAATGCTTACACAAGGAAACAAACTGTGTTTCAAACTATAATGTTCTCTAAAATATCTAGACTTAACGTTACTTAGCCTCGGTGATTGGCAATCAGGCATGTCTAATTGTGTGTCCGTTATTTTTATTTTATTTATTAATTTATCAGTTTCAGTATCAAACAATCGTTTTATTATGAAAACCACACTTATTCACAAAGCGACATAAACTTCTAACTTTTATATGGAAAATACAAAAGAAACGCAGAACAATGTAGAGAACAAGCGCCAAGTGGGCATTGGATGCTGTTACGAAGCAAAAACAACATACAAATACGTTACGTTTACAGTTATTTCGAGCAGATATAATACATTGCTGTGTAAAGGGTCATCTTTTAATAATCCTATAAAACTAATCATTATAACGCTATCCACCCTATATATACCCCTATATATGTACCCTATATATATAATATATGATAAACAAGATGGACTAGGTTTGTCGAATCGGTATGATTGGGCAGATCTCAGTTATCGAAACAAACTTTCCAGGGAAATACAGGGTCTGAGAAAGCAAACTAATGCCAGAGAGATTACTTACAACCTAGTGCATGCAAATAATGTTGAGATGATATTGTTCTATCAAAAAAATGTAGGGGATGGTGAAACTATGAGAATAACGCTATGCTTTTCAACAAGATATTATATGTTTAGCGTATTTTACACACGAAATTCGGTTGGTTTTGTTTAAAAAAATTATTTAAGCACTTTTTTTCTTCTTTTTGGACCCTTAGTTCGACTATAAAGTCTTTGCTACTGTTTGTTCCAAAGCAAAATTTTTCAGGAAAAACCGTAGGCCAATAGCGTTTTACAAAGGTAACTACACTAAATTACATTGCATGTTCATCTAGAAGTTGCATAAATTCGGGCTAGGTGCAACAACAGTTTTCATTGGATTATTAATTTCATATAAAAATTGAAATTTACTTTACAATAGAGTTAAGGCCATTGGACACACGTTTTTTGCGAGTGTAGCCCCGTTGTTTAAAAATCATTAAGTTGTTCGTTCCAGACTGATAATAAACATTCATTTAATCATAGCGAGTTGTCTTTTTCGAAGTAATCTCTGTAGAGGCAATACACCTATATTGTTGATTTTTCTGGTCCTCAAAATACTTTTTAACTTTGATCGTGGGACTAGCTTTTAGCTCGGCAGAAAAAAGCCTTCTCTTTTAAAAATTTCAGTTAATTCGGAGGTCGTAGGAAACTAGGTTTGGTGGCTACAAGGAGTGGACTAACACACACTGAGTTTTTCTTTTCTAGCAAAAACTGCTCTATGACTGTTGACTTGTGGCACAGTACTGATCTCTTGTGTGGCATAAACTCGCACAGTTTTACAGCCTCTTAATAGTACTCGTTGATGACCGCGGAGGCGGACGACATGAACTTATAGTGAGTGAATGATGTCCTGATGGTCAAAACAAACTGGGAGGAGCTCCTCAGTTTTGGGCCTCAATTGTGCAGCTTTCTCCGATGTTCTTTAATTTGAATTCGAATCCGAACCGATACTCGGAAGATTGCTTTTATTGCCGTAGCTGTATACCTCCATCTTGTAGCCCGTAACGACGTGTTCAAGTAAGTTAAGCTTTTTTAAAAGTCGCGAAGCTTTTTTTCTCTCATAAACATTCAGCCGGTTTCGCATAGGCTCTACCGTTTTAACCCTCTTAACGACTAAACGGTTTGTCAAAATGTTTGACACGAGCCAATAGAGATCCCTAGCGCTTCTGTTAGCTATCTTAGCTTATGATGATTTGGCAGTTGACAAACATGAATTATTTCACTCTTTCTACGTTCTTTTCCGTCATCACAGGCCTCGCAGCGCGCAAATCGTTTTCAATGGATTCATGTTCATATTCGCAGCGCTTGAGCCATCTGTTTACCTAAACTGCGCTCAGTGTTTGGTTTCCGTAAGTATATTGGCAGCATCTACAGAGTGTGGTACATTTTACTATTCACACAAAAGTCAACGCACTTTCGGCGCTCCACTTAGCAAAAATAGCAGAAATACATAACCTAATTGTATCTTATCGAGAAAACCTGACCCTGCATGAGATTGTTATGAAAGTCTACCGATACGTATCAGTAGCGCTGCTTCTCCTGCGAAAATAAACCTAAGTCGTTAGCTATAATCCAATGGCGCGAAAATTCAAACAACCGAACCGTTTGTGAGCGAAATAGTATGTGCCAATATGTATAGTTAAGCAATCGTATTTACCTATTCTATATGCTACATGGCGCTATATTTAGCAACATGCCACATACATTGTCAATTGACGACTATAATACTATAGCAGATCATCGGGACTGCTCACTTAGTTTTGAAGAACGACGCGCTTAGTTAGAGTTCTGCTTCACTTTTCGAGCCTTTCGCTACTTCAGGCTTTGGGTTATTCAAAACACCAATTTCATGCAGCCCTACAAAACTTTATAAAAACTTATAGTCGACGAATCGTGGTCCTCGACCTGGCTAGCATAGCATAAAATCGCTGAGGAGAATCATAGTCTAATCAGGATCGTAGTTGTTTCTGTACTGTTACATCACTTTTGCTAAACGATTGAGTTCTTCATGTAGAGTCGTTGTATATTCCCATTTACTTTTAAACAACAAAATTGTTGTTCATACATACCGAAGTATTCGATGAACCTATATTCAATTTTCCTTATCAACAATTATTCTCCGCGGCTGCGCTGAGCATACTTTGGCCCATATACGCCTACCATTGCCTTATTTCCTTTCCAAGCTGAGAGTATTTCAAATCGTACATGACAAACGCATACATTTTTTATCCCGGATTCCTAAATTTGTATCTCGACTTCAGAGTTACCTGCTGGTAATCAGTACCACTTATTTGTTCATCACACACAGTAGACCAGGTGACCCAAAATGACGGCCAGAACGGGTCACCAGATCTACTACGCAATTCTATGAAAATTGAATGCGGACGTAAATTTTTATTCTGGCTATATTTAGATGTTGAAGCCTATTTCTAATCCTATCAATGCTTCTTTTTATCTGAGTGAAATCCTGGAACTTCGTTAAAGCTTAGCAAGTATTTATCGTTGTTTGGGCAGTGCCTGAGAGGTTAAAACAGAGCAAACCTCAAAGGACGTCCGTAGCGGGGCTATAAAGATGTGCAGGAACTACACAACCTACTATATGTAGTAGGCCTTGCCATGTCGCTCTGTCTATGTGTCTGTCTGACAGTAAATTTTACTTTTGAGCGCTGTTTCGTTTGATATTCGTCCAAACCGATTCAATTCAAGCAGGTCGGCCTCATCAGTTCGAAACACCGACTCTCGCTGAATTGCCGTCTCCAAAATCCCAGTTGAAACTCGAAATGGAAAGCAACTATTCCCAAGGCAAAAGGCAGCCAATGGGTCGGTCGAAGCGAAAATGTTTGTTTACTGACTATCGGCTACATAATCTAGTTACAATTACGTTATGGATGAGTCACTGTTTTAGTGTCTTGACCAATTAGATTCGACCGATGCCAGTTTTATTAGATTATAGCGTGTAACCTGCAAGACGAATTAACAATGAACTATAGAAAGCCTAACGTACTAACCGCTGGACAAAGATAACGTAGTTCCTTTAATATATTTAGACCTACCGGAACCTTATATATATATATAGTCAAATGATATGACGCAGACTATTAACAGTTAAGTAGCAGTCCTAAAAATAGATACTGTAAAGCGGCAAGGCGACCCTATGAGCGTGTAAAAATTCACGGGCAATATACTAAACTGTTTTTTACAAAAGAAAAGTTTTCTACAATGTAGATAGAGAATGAATGAGAATTTTTCTAGAGCTTTGTTCGCTTGTTAAAAAAAAAAACAAAAAAAACGAAACATTAGGAAAGTGGCAATATTGGCAGGCGAGCATAGTTTTTTTTTTTTTAATAAAATCAAAAGTCGAACGGGTCCAGTTGTTGTTCTACAAAAAGAGGCCCTTAATAATGCTTAATCTTCTTCTAGTTTTCGTCGATAATGATTGTTTATTTTTAGCTGATTCAGTCGATATTATCTTGGCTATGCAGGCATCCAACAAAACAGCAGTCGATTTGAAAATATGGAAAATTTCGCGTTAGAGAATTATTTCAGATTATTTTGGTTTCTGCTAGAAACGGCTAAGTAAAGTTAGACCGACGTATCATATTGACCGAATGCGATAA
This sequence comes from Varroa jacobsoni, assembly GCF_002532875.2. Taxonomy (NCBI): domain Eukaryota; kingdom Metazoa; phylum Arthropoda; class Arachnida; order Mesostigmata; family Varroidae; genus Varroa; species Varroa jacobsoni. Next base: position 215,999 of record NW_019213405.1, read on the forward strand.
TATGACGTACCTCAGCCATTCTCTAAGTTCCACCTTTTTCTCGAAGTGACATCAGTGTAAGTAATATCAATTAACCCGGCAACCAGCTGAGCACGATAAGGACATAACGTCGTCTCTAATTACTTTTCTTTGCCTTTTCTCTAACGTGTATTGAAATTGTTATGATTAAGGAAGGCCACATGTTTCACGGTTCCTCTAGTCTCACCCGGTTGAGTATAATGGCCTGTAATGTGCAGGCGACCTCAAACCCTACACCTTATATGTTCACAGCGACAGAAGCACTTCATAAAACAAAATACATTTCTTACCTTTAACAGACTTTGGCAATGCGGTGATACTTTAACAAAAAGGAACTTAGAAAATCCGCAAAAAATAGTACTTTAGAGTACAAAATCTGCAGATATTCTACTCTAAAGCACTAATAAAATCTGTAGTAATTTTTGTGATTTTAATAATTATGATCAAACGGAAAAACCGCATCATGAAGCAGAGATGTCATTTGTTCATTTAGACATATAAAAAAAAAAAACATCTTGCTCTATTGTAGTTTAGAATGCAAGAAAAACTTGTTTTTAAACAATTATCTGAACAACAACGGCTAATACGTTGCCATTCTATCTAAGATTTTTATGCGAAACAAAGCCTAGCTCTTTCCAGGTGGTAAGATATAGGCACAGCAACTGAACTTTGAATTTTCAAAGTAAAGCTCAATTTCACTTTTACATAGTGTAATAGCCCCAAGTTATTATTGGTAGTACGGCGACCGTGTAATTGCAATGGGAGTACGAGACAATTTACAGAGGAATCTTAGACATCTGTTATTAAGTTGTCGGGTGACATTAAAAGAAACGTCTTCTGTTTTTTCGAAGGTCAAGATGTGATGTATTAGGTAGAACGCGGTACTAATTGAACTTGTACTTATTAAATGTTACCATTATTATTCATACTCTTGAAGGTTATCTTGGAACTCGTTCAAAATCTCGATCAAGGCGGAGTCTGAAGGCTAATAGATTTATTCATTTATGAATTAGAATAATTTCCCTTTAGGTAGGCTAAAAATCAATGCAGTATACAGGCCCAATTTCACTGCCGAGATAATTTTGCTTAACACTATGCAACCTCCAGCTATTTAACCTAATGGAGGCAGGAAGACAGAATTGCTAAAGCAATGTGATCCACTTGTCCAAAAGCGAATAGAAAAATAACGCAGCGGCATTCAAAAAAACTCCCATAGAACAAAAGTTTGGCTTTAAAATTTGGCTTTCGGCCAAAATTCAAAAACTCGCTAGGTACGAAATCGAATGAGAGAAATGTGTGGGCATGTTAATGAGACTAGGTAGCCATAGATCAAGCACGTCATACACGTATCGTACTGAGAGAGGCCGAGGGCAATCACCTTTCTGACATCAACGCGTTAACTACGGTATGGTCGCTACGACAAGAACTATGTTATATATATAAATGCATTTGTATTGTTTTCCTAAAAAAAAAAACAGCATGTTATCCATGATCTGTCAGAGAAGATGGTTATTATGTGTTATTACAGTTCTGCAAATCAGAGGTTCAACACGTACACATCTCGGAACGAATTGTCAACAATACATCCGCTATTGTTTTTGGTCAAAACTAACACGAGCGAACGTGCTGAGGCGTCGGATGTCGCTTGGGGAACGGTGGTATGTAGGCATGTAGTACTGAATATATCTTCCGATCATAGATGCTGTCGGGTTTGGCGGTGTCTCCAGTTACTACAACGCAGATTCATTATCGTCTGCTTCACAAGCAGTAAGAAAATTGATTTTTCCTTCATTTATGGTACGTTTATATACTCATTCTATCATTTTTTTACTTATTCATCAGATGTTCAAGAATTCACTTTCGCAGCTATCAAATCAGCAGCAGCAGCATCATCTTGGTGTAAAGCAGATTCTTTTTAATCATCTTTACTTCATATTATTTCTCTTCTAGAATTTCCGCAATACTTAACGTCCTGTAAGGAAATGGGCTTTTAGTCTGGTGCGAGCAGTTCAAGTGATGCACAGGGCCCATTATATACACACGTGGCGCTACAGGTTTAAATATTTCAAATTGAACATGCATATATATATATATGTATATATATGCAGTGGCGCAAACAAAAAAAAAAAGTTTACTGGAAACGATATTTAATCTACTTAGCTTTCCTCTTCGTTTCATTCTACTGATATCTAGGTAGTAGAGCGTTAATTGTTTATATAGTAAACAGCTATCATATCTAAGTTTTACGTTGTGTCAAATTTTACGACCTGTTTTCTATTTCAGGCCGTTCCGTAACCCTAACGCAACTTTTTAGATTCACGTAGCTCTGCTACAATACCCTAGCAAGCTATAAACGAAAATAATGGTTGGACTGTTTTGACGCTTCAGAGAGCCCAGCAGATTTAACCTCAAACACGCAATCTTTGCAAACAAAAGTACACACCAGAACATCGGGGCACTGACTGCGACACACACACAATTCAACCTCTCTCTTTTACGTGGGAAACAGATTTATCTGACGTCTGGAAATACGACGGGGTGCAGATTTGTCGACGCGGTCAGCGTGATGTACAACTGTACTTCAACGAAACTAGACGGACAAGAGACGCATATATATGTGGTAGTCATAAAACATGATAGGGGCTCGGCCCGTGGAGAGCCTTGTTGGTCATAGCAGGGTTTGCCGGTCGACTTCAGACAGGACCTTAACTTCTGAGAGAAAATAAGCGGAAGGCATTTTTAGTCCTTAAATGATTCGTCAGGCCCAGCACGAAGCGTGAGTTGGCGCAGTAAATTGTAGCAACTATCGATTATGAATTCTCTGTCTAGCAATTGGAAACGACCAGTAAGCACCGGAACTTGAGTGGCTTACGCATAAGGGCAAAATCGTATAGACCTTTAGGAGTCCGGTCATACCCTTAAGCCAGGGGCTTTCTCGCACCTCTAAGTCTTCTTCTTCTTCGGCGCGAACGCAGAGACCACATTCTGTCTAACGAACAAATTATATAAATGCTACATTAGACAGCGACCTGTACAGGTAATTGGTGTGGTTCTTTGGTAGATGTATTGCGGCATGAGCTTAAGCGCTCTCGACATATGAATATGTCAAGATATAAGTACATGAATGACTTTCGTTAGCTGCATAGAAGAGAAAATGTATGATTAGCAACGCTCGTGCATTGTACATATGTACACACAGATGCTTCGACAGTCAGACGAAAATGTTTATGATAGAATAACTAGTCATGAGGCTCTGTCCATTTACGGATAGCGTACGAACGTGCTAGATGCAGCAAGATCCGTAAAAATACATTGTATGTAAAAGAAAACAGATACCTTTTTGTGTTAGACGCTAGTACGAAAATTGTATTAGAGAATGATGCGATATTGCCTGCTTTATGAAAACGTTACGTAGTCATTAGAGAACAGGCACGCGCGGATACTATAGAACTAAATTATTTCCAATGTCTACTAACGTTGAAGCTTCGCAGTGAAGCAGGTTCGACGGTTTTTTTTGACCCCCCTTTTTGGCCACGACTATATACAGATAAGCTGCACAGCTTTACAGTCATCCTAAGCGATTAATGGAGTGCTTAAACTCCAATGAGGTTTTCAGAAAGACTGGAGACTGAAGACGTCTTCGACTAGAGTTTCATCCGTTCCAGCATTTGAGTAACCCTATTTACGCAAGAAATTCGTTTAACTTTTACATTCGCTATAAAATATGCACAATTCCCATTGAAATAGGCTAATTAGTATATATCTAGTTGGATCAACGTATCACTCATTGTGTTACTAGAGGTTTGTCAGTTTATTACAGATGTACATGTGTGCAGCCCGTAGGAAAAAGAGACACATATGAATATTAATGATATATTCATTTCAGGTCATGTATTTAGGCTGGAACAACAACAACGGGAATATTGACAACAGCAATCCCTAATAGAGTAGAAATTTACGTAAAAGTGAAAAAATTAAATAACGTACTTATAGTTTGCCATTTTCTATATGCAGGTAATAAATTGTCTCGTTAACATATGCGATAATCTTTCACTTCTTTTAACAACTAAAATAGAGTTTTAGGTTTGGAATTACCGTTAAGCACCACCGCTTCAGACGGTCGACTCTCAGCGAACGAATTAAAGTTTGTCTAATGTCCTATGTTCCTATTTAGACCATCTCTTGTATACCCGAGCTTACTAGGGAGACACGTTATACGATTTTATTACAGGAACAGCTTTTATTACTAAAATCATCTTATTCTTCTGTTAATTAAGCTAATTCCTTTTGGTTCGCTGATTTTCATCAATTCGCAAATAACTTCACTGTAAAAAAAAAGTTAATTATTTTGAAATTACGGAACTTCTTTATGTACTCCCAACTGTAACCACATCTTTTAAGAAGTTTGATTCACATATCCAAAACAGCCTCAGCTGGTGAAAGTGATACATGCAACATCGCTGCGCACGTCCCCCTGTCTGGAAAAAGTAGGTTTCGCGTACGGATACGGGGTTTAGCTGAGTAAGGTCGTTGCTATAGTGACAAACGTGACATCCCCACTTCATTTTGGCGGGGGCCAAAAAACTTCTATTCTGTGCTTCTAGATACGTATGTAATATAATGTAGAATATTTGTAGTAGAGTATTAAAAATTTCAAGTCCAAGTTCTAAGTTTCCTGAAATATGGCCATAAAATTAACCTGAGGCTCGTAATGCATTAGAAATACCTCGATAGGATCACAGCAGAACCTTTATTCGATAGCCAACTGACTATTAAGTGCACTGTTTTAGTAAAAAAAAAATCAAATATGCTTCTCGCGAGATGATTCATGGCAGTAACTTTGAAGACGTGTAGCCGATAGGGAACTTACGAGCTGTTATTTCAATGCAGTAACTAACTACATGAAGAAGAGTAATTTCAGCATGGCCGTTTATGACAGACATGACGCGCATGATATTCTGATATTTTTGGATTGGAAGATTGCGTTTTTACTAATCGTTTTATAGTTTTTTTTAAATTTTTATCACAAAGCTGTTTGTCAAGCAACAGCTAGTTAGAGAAGTACTTTCAGTCAATTTAAATAGAAAACTATTTCAAATCACGTAAGAGGATCAGTGGCAAGAAATCATATAACTCTGAAGGGTGCTGAGTATATTCGGGAGGGGTCAGGAACAGTTCACTAGAAAGCCGATCGGCGTCATAGAGCTGCTGTACTAGGCCCGTATATAATGGTAGACCCTTTTAAATAGCTAAGCTCATTAGATCTATTATCTATTCGCTAACTCGTAGATCTCAAAGGGCATACTCAAAACGGCCTTACCTGTAGCTAGTTGAGGACGTGGGCAATATACAAGAGTATATCGAGAATCCTGCGCAAATGTGAAAGACAAAATATCGACACTCGAGCTAGGAAGTTCACGCAACTTCCCCGTCGTGAATGTGTTCATGTGCTCTTAGTTTGAAATAGTTGATAAATGATGATTGATAAAATGCGAAAATTTGTTATTGAGCGTTTATCCTAGTAGCCAATTACACCTTGTAAATTATTTTTTTCCCATATATAGTTGATATAAGATGGTTAAACGTTAACTTGAATATCTTCTATAGTATAGCTAGGCATACGACCGCTTAGCTAGTCCACATAGGATCGCATAGAACTTCGACAAGTACTTCTTAATGTGAAACTTTTTGAAAATTCATCTTTACACATGCTTTGGCAGTTCAATAACTTAAATTGCATAGGATATTGTAATGCTATCTGAATAAAAGGGCCATGAACCGCTGATTTAAGTGTTGTCATCAACATAAAGTACGCCATATTTCTTTCAGTAAATAATGAAAAAGCAAAACGCGTATCTGTGATGTGTAACAGGTTTTTGTATGTCACCTATATACAAGCCGACCTTATCTATTTACCACCGCTTTTCTGAGTAGATCTGCGATTTCCATATATTAGGCCTATTAAGTCGATTCCTATCTTTATTACGCAGAGTAGTATGGTACTAAAGAGATTCTGAATTTACTTAGTATAGCTTAACTATATAAGGATTTTTAGGGCGGGCACACCACTTACTGATTTAGATCCGAGCAAGATGACCAGTCCACGTCCAAAAATACGGTGCCTAATGGTATTAGCCTACGATTTATCAATGAAAAACAAATGTGGCTCGACAAATTTAGAGCAGGAAATACATCGTAACTATTAGAGAATACAGTAATATATTACCAGTGTAATGCGAAAATTGCCAACTTAGCACGATTAGCACGACGTGCCGCACGTGACGAAACAAATGTTCTACTTCTAAGGTGTTATTGCTTTTGGAAGAAACCACGGGAAGGTGTGCGTAGCTTTCTCGTCGGAGGGACTTGATCAGACTCTTAGATGAGGACGTATGTTCTATTTATCATTAGGTACGGCTTAATTGAGAAACCTACCATAAATATTTTTCAGCCTATGCGATTATCTCCAGCCCGTTAGCGTCAATGTCCATACGCGAGAATTAATTACCCATAACATTCATTCTGCGCAGCTACTTGTTTGTTGCACGGCGCTCGACTCAATCAATTTCGAAAGAGACTTTGGAAGACTCGTTTCCGATTAAGGCTACGAACCTGTTTACGTTGTCTAACTTCCGGAAACTAGCCAATGAAGCAGTCGCCATGATTAAGATTAAACATTGAAATAGATAGTCCAGTGCAGTTAGTTAATATGGACGCCAATTTGTCACAACGTTAATAAGATATCCCCTAGTTACAAAGTACTTGTCCTGCCTGCGTCGAGCGCCTTATATGTTATTCCAATCTTCTTTCTCTCAACATTGTAATGATAGCTGCAATGTCGATGTTGGTACAGAGTTTGGCAATAGAATTCCATACACCGGCACTATCTTTGAGGTTTGAAGTCACTTCTGAAGCAGCGACTTTTGCAGCCGACTTCCTTGTACCGACGAACGAAGCGGTTGTTTTTTCCCTTGTTAATTTCAAAGGGAACTTGTTAACCTCCACTCGTTGCAAGCAAGCCCGTAACCGTGAACATTGGAAACTCGACCTTCGTTAGATAGCGAAGTCCCCGATACAAATAATATAGTCGCAGATTAGTGTAACAGAATCTTTCCTACGCAAAAGAAAACTGATGTACTTTTCTAGTTTCTTTTTAGAACGTTTGCATGCGTCCCTACTAATTATGACATCAGCATAGCTGCGATCGATACCACTTGAAAGAGGCTCGTTGTTATAGATGCGATTGGACAAAGCTGGGATTTATGAGAGAGAAGGGGAAGGGGAAGGGAGAGAGAGAAAGACAAAAGAGATTTCGTCGGTATTTTTTTGAAGAAGTTAATCAGAGATAGATTATCAATCTATTTTTTTCATTCAACAATTGTAGTTTGGTTATAGTAACAGTAACAATCTACACTATGTGAGCAAGTAGGAATGTATTTTTTTAATTAGTGCTCATGAATACTTGTTATTGTGTTACAAGATAAAGAAAATCTGGAGAGATGAAACAGATAGTGAATATTTTTTATTTGCTTGCGAAAAGGAACACATTAGAAGGGTTTGGCTAGTAAAATTTTTCCATATTCAAAGCTGCTCCTGTTATCTGCTGCTATTATCCAAGTCCTAAAAAAAAGCAAAATTTATCTAATTTTGCTTTTTTTTTGACCAAAAAGAAACTTTCTTTAAAAGTTTAAAACTTTTAAACTTTCTTAGAAACTTTTAAAGTTCCTTTTTGGAACATCCAAAGTTTAAATTTAAAGATTACTAAATACTTTTCTTCCCACTAAGATTGCTAAATGAAGACGATACGATGTGCTTGTAAAGTCTAAAAAAAATGTTACGACGTTAGAGGGGAACACGAAGTCTTTATTAAAAGCCACAGTAGATTCTAAATATAGATTCTGCTCTAAATGTCAGCTTTGTACAGCTCTGTCTTAGCATAGAACATGAGTAGTTTGCGTGATGGGATTTACGTTGTGTAATTATATTCTTCGTAAAGGCCAGCAAAGCTCAAATCTCTATTTAAAGATAAGCATTTTAAAAAAGGCAAACATGGTTAAAGGAAAAAGCCTTAGGTTATGCTAATGAAGAAGTATACCCAAGTACCGTGTTATTTTTAGTTGCTAAAGACACCCGTAAGTCAATCACACGAGCCTCGTAAGGTATAACAGGCAATATTGTGTCAGTGAGGAGTCAAAATCCGCATGTACTTATTCGTTATCAATCGTATCATGATTTTGTGATTAAAATACGAGGCACTGTTGGGGCTTACCTTATTACTGGGTTGTTAAAAATGGTAGCCAATACGCAGATGTTTTTTTCTTATCTTCGTCCCGTAACCAGAAAATAGCTTAATACGCATTCAGCGGTCACGCTGTCTTTCCCTGATTTGTCTGAAGCCTTGTTACATTTTACAACCGGCATGAATGACGATGATTCCAGCTCTACGTGTATGACTAATCAACATTGTTCTTAATAGCATGATTAGTCGTAACACTGTATGATATGCAATACAAAATAGCATAAAATAACAAGCATAGGCAAACACTAACTTCATCGAGAAACAAGCTCAAGTAGCCAGATTGTTTATTTTTGTCTTACTTTTTAAGGCGGTACCGATTGCAGATTTTCACCGCGTTTTGAATAGGTAGTACAATGCGTGCCGTCGTTCTGGACTCATCACATTCCTTAGGCCTGCGTTGCTACAGAAATTTGAGCGTGTGACTGCACTGAAGGGGTTTGCGCTTATCGTACTATTCCAAGCCGAGAACAGGCCTACAAACGAAGAAATGGCATCGACTTTGGTATTGGCGCCGCTGGCCACAACGAAAACAACAACAACAGAGTGGAATGCTTAAGGGCCCATTTGTTTAGGTGTTTGCTTTCGTTCCTCAAACGTTCAACACCAATGGAGGTTTCTTGTTATACTCCAACGTTTGCTAGTAGACCATCACCGAATCAGGCCCAAACCACTTCGTTGTCAGTCGGTGAGTATCGGCACGTTCACTCAGTCATAGAAGGACAATAGCCACAACCATATAACTGCCTGGTGGTAACAAGAAGGGGTGCCTGTTACTCGAGCCATACTATCGTTCCGCCAACAGCAAGGTACGCTGAGTTTGTTCGAGGAAAGGACAGACATTCAGAGAGGAAACGCTTGTAGAGACAGTATCTATTTTACATAGTGTCCCAGATAGCAGTGTTGACCTTTTGAAGCATACGAGACTGGCTTGACTGTATTTGCAGTCTGATTTTTTCTCTCAGCCAACAGAGGATATGTAAAGATTATAGAAAGATGAAACACAAAAGTGAAAATACGAAAGTATCGTACATCTTCGAGTATCCTTTTACAATTCTGAAATCGATAGATATTTTTCGAACCTCTAAAATGCATCCCTGATTAGCGAAACCTTCACGTATAATATTCGTGCATATGGGGCCATGATCTGCAGAAATGAGAGCTAATTTACATCCATGAAAATCCTCAGACAACAGATTACCATGAGGAAGTCTCTCTGTAGAGGGAGGGGTTCACTACAATCAAAGCTCCTAATTCACACGTTCACGGTGGCTTGTAAATAGTGGACGAGAAAGGCTCCCGGTTTGTTTTTGTTTTTGCAATCGAGATAACTTTTGTCAGTGAACAAGACACTGTTGACTTCTATATTTTACTCAAGTGTTATATGCAAAAAGTTACTTAAAACACTTGGCTCATGATAGCTCCAAAGGGTAAAAATGAACTACCGTGTTTTTCCATCACAACATATATAGCTGGAACCTACGCGATGGGTACGCAAGTCATTGATTTTGCAACGATGCTGTCAATATCGATGTATCGTTTACAGGCATATTAATCTTGATAACAAATTAAAAATTAGCTCGTTCATAGAAAAAGTTCAGTAACTTAAAAGGGTCTGTGTTAGAATATTTATCCCTTCGTTACCTTTTCTTCGTAAAGATGAAGACTTAAACTTAACTAAAGAGAGCAAACAAGCCATGTCTATCTAATATTGCTTACAACGACTGCTTACTGTATGTCGGTACAGCAAGCCATAATCAGGTTGACACTTATTCTGAAGAAGCATTTGTAAAAACACTTCGTCGCAGATATGAATGCAAAGTTATTTACATTTTATTTAAAAACAAAAAAAGTATTTTTAGATAAATACATAAAGTTAAAATATCACTGTAAAATTGCTTTCCGGGGTCCAGCGTCCGCTAATGACCACATAGGCTTACCGACGTCATAGATTCGTGAGCTACAAAGACAGATTAAATTGAAAAACCGCGTAAAGAAAGGTCGTAAAAGCCTGTTCCTAAATGATATTTTTATATATGCGGCACGCAATCAATCACACACAACAACAACAAAAAAGACTCCAACGCTTCACTTAACGAATATTCGATTAGGGTTTCACGAGGGTGAACGTACGTTAAATGTAAACGTACGTCAACTCGAAGCTAACGAGATTAAAAATCGGACGGAAATTCAACAACAGTTAACCATTGCAGGAGTACAATACGAAATAGTAATTGATAAGGTCACTGGCAAAAAAGTCGATAATTTAATTACGAATAAAGGTAAAAAAAAACTCGTAGCATTTATGTGTCGTCGGCAGAAATTGGCAGCGCCTGCTGCTAAGATCCCTCAACGAGAGCACTGGCCGCCATAGCCACCGCGTCGACTGTTAGTGCCGCGCATTTTTTATGTTCTTCGCTTTAATGTTTACGCAGTTTTTGATATAATCACCTGTACTCCGGAGCACTCTACATATCTGCATGAGCTCTTGTTTCCATATCGGCCACCTCCTTATGACAAATCGTGTCAAACAAGCTGAGCCCCTGGTTGTGCAAAAAAAAAAAATAAAAATACTACGTAAAGATCCGTGCCCTTATGTGCTCCAGCTTCAGGCGTACGATACCATCGACCATATAAAAATATCACTGATAAATATAGCTTGCATACCACTATTGCCAAGATTATATTCCACTAGATGGTTTTTCTAGGTGAAAAGCTAACAAAATGGTAGCAGAACATAAAACATAAGTTTTGCCCCGTTTCTCTGTAAATGGGTGCGCAAGTGAGCCTATTACTGGTGACAAATCGTAAACAATTTCGGGTAACAAGGTCACCTGTCTCGATAGATTAATGGACTCAATGCTTGTTTAGAGGTATACTTTAAAAAACATGTTGGAAACAATTACCTTAGTAAAGAATATTACAAAATTGTGAGTATGTTTCTCCGTAGATTAGAGAAAGATGCAGTTCTGAGTGTGCAGGTTATGAGTTTCGCCTGTGATATACAGGACGCTGGGGAGTTCAACTTGAGGAACACAGAGATGATGCTCTTCTTGCATATTTACACGAAGTTTTGCAAAATAGGAAAAACAATTATAAAGGTTTAATAAATAAATACATGCGCATTATAAAAATGCGCTAGATATTGTACGGTATACAGTAAAAGTTTCAGCTTTTTTTTTTTTATTTACCCTTCTTATATATTCCGTAAAGACTAGCAGATAATTAGAAAAAAAGAAAAATAAACCGTCGACTGATATCGAAGCATTTGAATGCTAATTCCGTCTTATCAATCTAATTTTTGTCATCAAGATTTTTTTCGAAACGTTATCGAAAACATGAGCGCTCATGAAAGTCCTTCGGTTGACATTTATCCAGTTTCGCGGCGCATACACCTTAAACTAAAGGAGTAACGGTACAAGTACCGTTATAGAGTACGAACGTCTGACTTTAACATAGGCATATTTTAGGCTGTATAAGTGGCCATTATCAAATTAGCTGAGACTTTGCAAGCCACTTTCAAACAATAATTTTAGGTAAGACTTGATAATTTTTGCAGTGAGCGGTGATATTAACACTGGTCAATCGAATGGCTGCTGGTCTTTCACATGTTTTTATTTATCTACATAGTAGCATCGTGAGCGAAGTGTTTGCCTGCTATACTTAACGACACCTGGCGATCGGTATTAGAATCGGTCGTACTCGATACTCTTCGTTTCGTGCCGGAAAGATCCCGCGATTTGACGGCTTCTATACCGAAAAGAAACACAATAGAAACATATCGTCTTCAAAACGACGGCCAAGTCACAACGGTTTTTACACATACATTTACTGTTTACGCAGTGCAGAATACATTAGTTCCTTGACTATGGTAATAGTCTGAGTATGATTATATCTTGAGAATACTACGTCGTTATTTTAGTGGACCTGGTTCAATACGTTTCTCAACAAAGCTATTCCGAGCCTTGATCTACGTTCGCTGGAAATGGAGTGTTATGTATAAGGCGCTTGTTTATTATCCTCGCAGGTAAAATAGTATAACAATCAGTCAGCTGAAGCTTCAGATGGAGCGGGTTGGTAACGATCTGGCAGAGTTCAATTTGCTCAACATGAGAGATTTTTTGAAGGGAATTTTATCGTTATGTTGCTTGTTCGATGTGATTTACATTCCCTCGTTGGAGTCTTGAGAGACTGCCATTGCTGTTATGTCGACGGAGGGTTCAGGCTTAGCGTCAGATACGATTTCAGGATCTGATTTCATTGTAGAAATCTTCTACGAGCCATCCCAAAAATAGCTGCCCTCAATGAGGTCCCCAAGGACAAGGTGTCGTGAATATTCACATGAATGAAGTCGCAAGATTTTTGTCGATTTTTTCGTTTCATTTCGTCTTTTTTCTCCTCTTTGTAGTTACTGCACTTTCATACTATTATGATGTAACAACAAGTAGTAGTAGTAGTAGTAGTAGTATCAAGCAACAAGCGGCTTCCCTTCTTCGAAAATCATAGCATCGTACTACATTAAATTGTTCCTTCTGAATTTGTTCCGACACTGATTGATTAAGATTTTATTTACATTAAACTGGCCATTACTAAAAAATTATATGCTTAACGTTTCTACGTGGAGGTAATTTCGGTATTTTTTTTCTATTGTCGAATGAATTCGATACATACGACGAAGATTGAGTCCTCAAATATTGGGATGACTGTAAGAGACATTGATGCTAAAAATTGGAGAAAAAAAAAAGAAAACAATAGTGAATTTGCTATAATAGAAAACACTTTAAAATCACTCTTTTACTACAATTGGAAAAATTAACAATTCATTAGAAAAATACAATATGTACAGTAGTTTGAATATGGCTAAAGAGTAATGTTTACTATTTAAATGGGCGGGTCTGCTCTTCGACTCTCGAATTCGACTACAAAAAAGAACTACGGTACTTAACATTTTTCGAGACATTTTATGATCCTGGTTCATTTTCACGTACGAGAGAGGATGGATTGGCATCTAACGAACTTAAGCTTACCACATTTTCGCTTTATCTATGCAACACAAATACTTCATTAGAATTGTATCGTAAAGTATAACTATGTGACAGGAAACGGGTTTGGTCCACTGTAGGGTGGTCATTTAGTGTGCCGCTGTGAGTAATTACATCAAAGTGCTAATTCATTGGCAGAAGTCGGCCTTGTCATGACGGTCGTCAACTGGCTCCATTTACTCTCTTTTATACGTTCGGTGATCGAGTAATAACTATAATAGCTTAGCAATGACCACTGCGCCTGCGTCTCGGCTGAGTAACACCCGGACCAGGATTTCCACTAAGTATGCCATTTATTTCTTGGCCATGATCATATGTACAGTATGCGGTTTGGCAGCCATCGCTCTGCCAGGAAAATGTCTGGTGCCAGTTGACCGTGTCGCGGAAATTAGCGCAGATATTAGCGGCCACTATCTTGAACCTTACGGAAGCCAAACATCGTCGAAAAAGGCACTTATGCTTAGTTCATATAATAGCACGGTGACGACAGGCTAACGGGGACCAGATATCTGACAAAGGAACAAAATTAAGCGAAGCTACAACTGTCGGCCACATGGAGCGAGCCGAGTAAGCACAAAGCAAAGGAAAAATTACATGAATTTACTTTTTATTGAGTGTTTATATATTCTATGTATAGACGTACTATATGCCTAACGAAATTTGCCTATCCGGGTAATGCTATGCAAAGAAGAGTATATACGATGTGGTGTTGAGCTTGGTTCCCCTTTTTCTTCGTTGCTCTTCTCGTAGAGGCAAACACTTGTAGATCTCACAAAAACAAATCGTTCATAATGTCAAAACGTTTTTGGTCGCAGGTTGGGGAATCCACGAATGTATTATCTGATCCAACAAGTACATGTTCTCGAATCGTAAAATCCGTTGTCATCTGTTAGTGGAAAGATCCTTCAATGTTCTGCATATACTTTCGAACAAGCCTCACAGAAATAGTAAGCAGTTTTTCTAGTTTGCAAGGGCAAAGACAGTAGTAGGTAGCTAGACAACCCGTTCACGATTTCTTGTGTTTGCTTTGAACATAGGCTCTCGACTCATATTATACAGTTCTGGTCGATACCGTCCTTCAGGCAGAGCTTAGCAGAAAGAAACAACCATATCGACTGTAAAAAAGGTAACCCTCATGCGTGTACTAGATAGACTTTAAGCCGAAAAGGGAAAAGATTTGATTGATCTACATACATGGCATACTTACCAATAACGCCAGTTATGTTGCTCATAAGTTCCCTTAGACTGTAGAGAAAGCTATTCGTTTGCATTGTACTCATGGCTAAGTAATTGTTAATAAAATCTCCTCTACTGGTGAGTCGTTTTAATGACACGCAATATAGTTTATACAGATACGCAACAGAGTATGCCAATATATTATCGCTAATATAGTGATAATATTACTAGCCCAAATTGTAACGAAGCCAATTGCACATCTTTTGCCCACCTGACCTTATCTTTTCGATTATGGATCTATTATTATTCCATTATGGACTCCTAGCAGGTGACCGGTTGCCAATTCAAGATGGATCGTTTCTCAGCCTAACACTTTTTCCCCCTAAAAGTAAAGGCCTCTACTCTGACTAAATCACTTGGCCAAATGCTAGCGTATTTAAGACATTCTTATGCATAATCTAATTTGTTTGGAATCAACCACCTGAACTACTGGACTAAGAAAGATGTCTGCCTCTACGACGCTTCTAGTAGGCTTCTTTTCTTTAGCAGTTTTTTCCTCTTAGCTGCTTAATTTGCGGTGACACAAACTGGCAAACCTCTATGGATTTTGTTATCGATGCAGATAATGTAATGGCAGCCTGCCAGCGGATAGGTCGTTTTTAAGCGAATACTGCGTACCTTTTTCTCGAGCTATCCAAATGCTCACAAAGCTTCATCGCTCAAAAGCATTGTCTCAACAATGTGTTTTTTAGCGTGGTTTTGTTTATTGTTTGTTTACAAGTACGAATAAATTGCACCTTATTCCCAGAAATAGAATGAATAAATTGTTTTTCTTCACGATAAGCTTTCCCGCATATCATGAATTAGCAATATCTATTTCTATGAGTGAAGCTGATTGTGTACGACCTTCTGTATCGAAACGTATCTTTGTTTCTTTTTTGTGGTTGTTTCTACCACTTTTTCCAGATAGCCTAGTTATCCAGGCTATCAGGGCTTAAGAAAAACTCACAACAACTAAAGGCTCTAGCCAATATTGAAAGGAAACTAGCTAATTTATCCTCAAAGTTCCACTTTTGCATTTAGCGATGCTGAATAGATTATACCTGCACCACTTTCATAACTATTCAAAGGGATTATTCCATTCGAGATCTGTTCCTATTTCGTTCACGACTCAGAAAAAAATATACGGCACAAGGATAAACGATGCGTTCAGATGTTTTCTGAAGAATTCTTGCCTAGTATATGATGCTTTCGCATGTTTACGAGTAAAGAACACTTTAATGAAATGCATGAGGAACTATAACTCCTTAACAAGTAATATCAGAGCTTCTTTTAGTAGAGGGTACAACTTACAACAAACCAAGCATCGTAACCGCTATAGGAGAGAGAAGTCATTTACATGGGAAATAATGTTCTTGCAGTAGTAATTAATAGAATTCTCACATTTCTCCTTGTTGATCTTCGTATGGTCAAAGAGGCCACACAAAATTTCCAAAACCGCTAACCCGGCTTTGGGATGAACCTTACAGATTCCAGTTACTCTAAAATAAAGCAATCCAATATCTATTCTTACTCACCCAACAAAGGCAACCGATGAAGTACAAGACTATATATACAGTCATATTACAATCAAGAAGATGCGGCCTGTTATCTCAGTAATGACATACGCAAGTTGTCGTTAACACATTTTTGCTTGTAGCTTCAGTAACTTGCTTGTCCTCTGTTCTGTTTCATAATGCGACTTGTTATTTCGTATGATTAGAAAGTTACCGTTTTCAGAAACTGTACAAGTTACCTACCAACATAATGCGTCATTAAAATGAGATGTCCAATTACATCATGCGGCACATCACAAATAGCAAAACAACCGGCAATTGAATGACACTAACTTAAACAGTAAAGGGCGCGCCACTTTGGTTTTGCGTCTGACTTCGCATTAATATAATAACAAATTACTATTTTCCATATTTTTCGATTTATTGCTAAGTAATCATGTCGTCAAGCCGTCTATCACCGCAGAATGCTCATAACATCTAGGAGGTCCGTCTAAGCCCTTCTTCTTCTTCTGGCTGAACTCTGGAATTCGTTTGCTGCGAACAAGAGTAGACCGTAGTAATGTAAAGGGTCCTGCAAATAGCCTCCGACCACAGTATGTGACCAGAACCGTTTAGCGTAAAAGGTTCTCACAGACCCTAACCTATACTCTAGCCGGCCTCTAGAGGTCGCTTATCGTGTTTAACAAGCGCAGGGTTATAGCAGGGTTAGCTTTGACATTGGTAGATGGCGTGCCGATACGTATCGACGAGATATGATGATCGTAGATTAGACGGTGGTGGTAGTAGTTGTGATCTAGCAGTGTTCATGCCTTTTACGCCAGCAGCAGCACGATCCAACAATTCTGAGAGTGACGGAGACAACGCTGCACGCTAGCAGGAATAGAAAACCAGTCTGCTTATCCACACCAACACTGGCCTGACCATCACCACTTCGCCATTTCATTGGGCCTTTCATCGGACCTTCCACTTACTCTACTCTAACGGCATTCACGCTGTTGTCTATTTCCTACAAAGCAGCATCAGCAGCTTCATCTCAGATTTGCCTTCCTCGATTAGACCGCCGCGCTTGCTTTGTCTACATTTGTCGTTTGCCAGCGCAAAGTCCCTGCAAAGCCACCGGAGCCAGGCTGCTCTTCCACATCGGGCATTCATCAGACTTCATTCGTACCCCTTGTCGGTCTTCACCATCTTTATTTGACTAGCCCTTTCTTTTCATCTAGAGCCGCGTAGCACCAGCAGCATACCTTCGCGTCCCCTAACCTATACGTGTCATCTGGTGCCTGTACGGGAGCAGGAAGCAAGAAGGATCGATATTGCTGCTTGATCTCGTGAACTAGAACGGGCTGAAGGAGCGTGAGGTGAGGAAAAATACGCCTTTCAGTACAAATGGTGCTGAACCATATACAGCATTGATGTGTGCTGCTATAGAAAAGTGAGAGAGCTGCGTTAAGATTGAACCGAGGGGGAAGGGTCTCCCTTATAAAGATCGCATTTAGATTTAATAAGTAAGAACACTTACAGAATTTCCATTAGCTTCTACTAATGACGTCCTCTATCGCAGAAATGAAAGCGTCCTTTGGTTATGTCGCTGCTAACACGACAAAGGCATGCGTGCATCATCTAAACAAACTCTAATGAAAGCCCTCGCTGCCCAGCCTGAAGCCTCGTCCAGCGTGAAGAGCGCAAACAGTTCATTCATCCGAAGCTAAACATTGTAAGCACCGGCAGCTTATCTAATCTACCGAATCAGAAGATTGTTCGCAATGGTTGCAATTAAGTGAAGGGACCATGGCTTTTTGCAGGAAGTAATATTTTAAGACGTTGTCAACTATGGGGTCATCGTTAAAGCATTAAAACGAATCTAGATGTCTGTCATTGCTTACCTCTCACTGATCCCAGCATATCCAGTAAATATAGACCTAATATGTTAAGTGTACAAATACGTTTGTGAGTCCATACATTACGTGTGATGGTCTAAACCGACTGTTGCTCCATCGTTTGCTATTGAGAGCGTAAAATATCATCCTCTGGTTAGGGTTGAGCCTACCTTCAGTTTGCCTACATAATCCTATAATAATTTAATAGCACAAAGCAGCTTAGCGCAATATACGCATAAAATCCTTAGTTAAATCTGATGCGCAATAAATATGTTGCATTAGCATAGCTTCATACCGAAAGAATCCTGGCCGGAACGTCTTTGGGCTTTCGAGCGCTTCCGATACCGCAAACACTTCCGTTGAATGTTATTTATATTGTAAAGCCAACACGCGCTTCTTTTTACCACTGGCGGCTTCACCGTCTGCCTCGTCCTTCGCTTCTTTTCTATGTTGGTCACATTATTACCCACAACGTTTTCTGCAAGGCCAATAATACGTCGACTCTATAAGATATCGGTTTTTTCCTATGCTGTCTTTTGAACTTGCTTCCATTGTATGTATTCGTTGCTGAACTTGAAGAACATGTTTAGCTTTGACAATTGTGGTACCTTTTCACTGCAGCGTAAACATAGTAGGATGTTCGATTTATGAAGCTTCGCTGATAACGCTTTCGTAGGATTAAGTTACCCTTTCGAAATAACGCGGATTATTTTCAGAATATATCATCAACATTAAGCTGACTATATTAGACACTCCAAGTGTAGTTCTGCAATTAATTATTTGGAAATAGTACGCCCTCCATGTCACGGGATTGTTACGAGACAAAAAAATTAAGTCCAACTTAGTTACTCGTTCAGATGGCCGTCGGGCCAACACGCGAGAATATGTTGTAATGCTTGCTATTTAAAACTTACATTCCGGAGCTTGTCGGAGTTTCCACATATTTATCTGTCCACCGGAGTACTTCAAGGTCTTGCGCGCTGCCCCTGAAAAAGTAGCGTGGGGTATTCTTGCGTTCCTGAAAACTTAGTGGAGTAAATAATATTATCGCAACTTACACAAATGCCAATAAGGCAACACAGCATTAATATTCAAAACGTCACTCGAAGTTGTTCATAAGTAACTTTTTAGCACACACGAATAGTAGTTAACTGGTATAGTTCCTGACGCTTGCTAATATTATCCACGCTATCGTATAGGGTCGTCGCTATTTGACTCACGTCGCTTAACCGAGCATGACGTGTAAATAAATACAGAAACGCCTCTATTACTGGCAGGTTCCATCTTC
This sequence comes from Varroa jacobsoni, assembly GCF_002532875.2. Taxonomy (NCBI): domain Eukaryota; kingdom Metazoa; phylum Arthropoda; class Arachnida; order Mesostigmata; family Varroidae; genus Varroa; species Varroa jacobsoni. The sequence goes on from NW_019213405.1 coordinate 235,252, forward strand.
ATACGAGTGGGGCATATCTTATCCGCATCTAATTGGTACCATAAACCAACCTTAAATCTCTTTAGTGATCAACGATCGACCTAATGCTTTCAATATTAGATTCACTGTGTTTATTGTGTAAGTGCTGCATAACTTCAATGAAATCCAATTGCCCGTAAACCAATATGATACGGGTAGCTCCAGACATGTCCAGTCTCAACGAGCTTACTCAGATACATTGAATGATCACATAGAAAATGATTTGTTGTACACGTCACCGCTATTCGTATTTGCTTGGTTTCGGGTAGCTGAAATCGTAAATGTGGTCCTCACTCAAAAAGGTACTCACCTATCAACCATTTCGGTGCATGAATAAAAAAGCTGGTTTGCAGAGAACGTCTACGTTATGGTCTTGGTTCTGATTTATAAAACCTCATACGATCTTGTGGTTTGTAGCGCGAGTATCAAAACTTTTTAGTGAAGATTTAGTGAAAGCTAATAATCTGTTTCCCAACCGACTTTTGGAAAATCCGTGAAATATATATGTACATGTAGGGAACAAAGCGAGCTGACAGACTGAGCTTATTAAGGCGTGTTATTTGGGCCATCTAAGTATAAAAGTAGAGCATACATTATATTACCGCTTAGCTCCCATACTAGAAGCTGCCCCGTTGCGGAACACATTGACCTGTTTTGTAGGATGCAACCTAAGTGTGTTCATCTAATACAATACCTACAGTTTTACGCAGCATGCCATACTTTGGCTGCTGAGTATCGAGCTGGATGACCTAGGGTAACTATTACTCCTCCCGCACATCTCTGTTTCACGTACACTAATGCCTATACACGTCTTCTAATAGCTAAGCATACGCATTTAACTCTGAACTTAAATTAGCCTTACTTCATTTCCATAACTCATGTTCTATGTGTAAATCATTGGTATGATGATATGTTTTGGATGTGTTTCAAATATGTATTTTCATTCAAGGAAAGCTTTTTTCAAACTACATTAAATACAGGCACTTCGTAGAAATATAAATTCGGGTTGCGGACGGACAGAGGGAAAAACATCTAAATATAGGCTTATCGAAATGTAGCGAGTAGCTGCATGTTTTCGTAACATTGCGGTTTACCAAACTTCGTTGATGACTACATAATATCTCCAGTCGTGCAAAGTTCTCAGCGCCCTTGTCAGCTACGTAGACGGCTCGGTTCTCGAGCTCGAGATTCGACAATGACTGGGTGTTACTCTGTCAGAGAACACTGACAAACGATATTCCTACATGCTCCCAAGTTGTTTTCTCAGATATCATCGAATGTCGTCAATGTATAAAAGTGAATATTCGGAACAGATAATTAATTTGGATTCTTCACACATCTAGGCCCTTCATTTAGAATGCTAAGAGCTCAATTCTGAAGATCGATTTATTACAATTCTATCTAATGTTAGCGTTGGTTTAGTCATCAATGTCTCCAAGTTGATCCGTTTCAATCGAAACGGTGCAATGTCTTTACTCCCCTCTAATGAAATAGCGCACTTCCTTTTCCTTTTAAAGTCTAATCGGCTGTTATTGATTTCTTATTGTGTTCCTTTACAACCGTATAGACACGATCGAACCTATTTCGTGCTGAACCAGACCAGCAAGGAAAACGCAAGACGATACAGGGAAAGCTGTGATCTTTCCTGGATCGAGTATTTAAGCAGCTCTCTTACCTCTTGTGTTAGGATCGAGTAAATCTGAATGAAGAAGTATTTCGGGCCAATGAGCGTCTTCGGGATCGGTCACAGGGACAGGCATGCACTTCATCAACTCTTCGATATTTCACTTCGTGCTTTCTTCCATTGTAAAAGTCACAATCGAATTACTCGAAGATGTATATTCACTGTTATGGCAAATGTTTTCTGCCTTGTTGGCTACTTCCGCAGCTCGAATCCAATAACGTCATCGTTAAAAAAAAAACAAACTTCTTAATTGTTCCTATCTGCCAACTCGTCAGAGGACTTTAAACGTCATTGTGCTCTAGGGCCGCCTATTTCAATCGTATGTTATTGCTACCAGCAATACTGTAAACGTTCGATAATGCTTTGCAGTTTGCGTTACAACTGAACAAGCACGCCATATAATCTGAGAGGAAATTTAATTTCCTTGTTTGCAACGAAGGGACTGCAACAAGTAACCTTCAGTTCCAGACTAAAGCAGTAAAGCTTTTTAAGAGGTACAAAATCACAGTGTGCACTAAAAACATCCTCCACCTGCAGAGTGTGCTTATAATCTGTATAACAGGGTAGCGAAATCAAATAATAATCCGTTGAAAAGCAACATAATTTACTCCTGTATGTATTTCTCTACGATATATGTACAATCTGTTTACTCATCTTCGCTTCTTGTATCGGAGAGAAAATACCGTTGCATTGCGAAAGGCTCCATTACCTCTCAGCTGGATCATTTGAACCCCCTCATTTATTTCACCCCGCTAAGGTTAAGTTGAAGGGCGTTTGCCCGCTTTTGTCGTTGTTCCGTATTTGCACAGCATACACAGCACAACAAATTCTTAGCGATGACTCCTTCTCTTGCGTAACTATCGACGAAAGTATTGCAACGGATGCAGTCCCCTCGTAGTACCGCTGCTGACCGACTCCCCTTCCCCCCGCCCGAAACAACGTCCGAATGCGGTAGCGTCGACACCATTGATAGTGGCGAAACCATCGGAAATAGTAACAGATATATTCAGCCGCAATAACTCATTCCATACGGCCTGCTATTATCGATCCTACTTTTGCAACTTTTTTTTTTATCATGAAATAAATGATCACACTCTCGATTTGCTTGGCGGTGCTCATTTATTGCGTCAAGATTTTCACTGGAAAGATAACAAAACGCGGCCCTTTCGCCTGCGATAGCTGCAACTAATTAGTGGGTACTTACTAAAAACAAGTGGTATTGACCATTTTGATGTGAATGAGCCATACGATGCAAACTGAGTTCGATCGATGTCCTAGATGAGGAAATAAGTTTTTGCGCAGGCTGAGTCCAAACGCTTAGACTTGGATCATCATGTCGATACATCGTTGGCCGAGAATAGTAATATGCATTTAAACTAATCGCAATATCAATTAATCGCCTATGTTATTTGAACGCATTCGGTAAGACCATATTCGGCTGCATGCACTACTAGATGCAATCCTAAAAAAGGACGAAGGACGGCTATCCGCTACTTAGAAGAAGTGGTCCCTGTGACCAGCGGCTGAAAGCGGCCGTCTCTAGAAAATCGATGCAAACTATCTATTTTACTAAAACAACAGCATCTGGGGTCTTTAAGAGTCAATGTATTACACTTCATTCTCTAAGCTCTGTATCGTAGGCCATCTAACACGCTAAATACTCTCCAATCTGCTGTACGTTGGACGAACCTTGGCTTCATAGGTCAGGATAGTGGAAATTCAATGATGGCAGAGAATGAAACTACGTAAAAGCTTCAATACACCATTTATTAGATGGTTGTGTACATTTTTAGTTTCCGTGTTTTTTTTGCGAGCATTCATTTTTTACGAAAAAAAAACAGTCTGTGTAATTAAGATATACTTCGATGAAAGTCATGGTTTGCCTAGACTTTTCATAATAAAGGTTCGATTCCTCGGGGAAGGAACGGTATATCGTCTCTATCAAATTGCTGACGAAATCATTGTTCGACTTGGCCAAAATTTGGACAGCACGTATTATTAATATCGTGATATTTGTTGAGAATACTGGGAATACGCATCAGCATTAGTCAGTAGCAAGAGAAATTTCTGGCCTTACTTATGTTGTTTTGTTGTTAATGTTCGGTGTTTCCTAGCTTTTATATCTTACAATAAACCATATCCTTGAGGGTCAATGTTACAACTGGTCGGTGTGTCTAAAGCTGTATAAAAATGTATATGCACGTCTTACTGACTGACTTGTACAGTCCTTGGAAAGGTTTCGTAAAAACCTCATGCAAATAATGTGTGGCATTAGTCACTGTTGCTGATTTTTAATTTGTCTTTGCCAATTCCTGATATCATCTAATATCAAATTTATGTACAGTTGTTACTCCTAACCTGAATCGTGCGTGACAATGTTTATTTCCCATTATAGTTACTTTCGGACTAAGGATGTGTGAGTTCTTCTCTCGTTTATTAGAAAGATATAAAATGCCGCCGCGAGACAACAGCTGTCGCCAGTGTAGCAGATTGTATTCGTCGTCAGTGTGGTCAATTAGTGAATATTTGGCCCTTACCTTGTTACAAAAGGACATCTATAGGTAACAAAGATTCCAGAAGGACTATGTCTGGTACGCAGCGCAACGTTCTGATACGATGAGGTCGAACCTGCTACTGACGCAGGGCTCGCAATGTCATGTCAGACAAATAGGCGAAAGGACGGTAGACTACAACGCTTTGTAAGTTCAATCTTGTATCGATATCTGTATCAGTATCTCATACATGTCGTGCACGACTAAACTCATTCAGAAGCATCCGGCTGTACGATCATGCAAGGGTGAAGTATACGGTGAACTATGCACGAAGCAACTGGCAGATGGGAAGTCTATAGAATAAAGTTAGATCCGGCGTCAGGACGTGTGTGTATCGGTTGAACACGTTCGCATAATATCCACTCTACACTACCCTTCATCCTAGTCTACGTAGTTTATGAATCCGTTATATCTACATAGTACAACTACCTAACGACGTTGCCTAGTTGCTGCCACTCGATGTACTGTCTTTTAACCACCATGACCAACTGCGAAGAATTAGTACCTTTCTTCTACTTCCCTTCGTCATAATTGTTCGTGAGACCCATCCACGATCAGTGATATGGGCGTGAGGTTGGTGCGCACATTGAAAACAGATGAAAGACGGACAAGAGGTTTATTCCGCCGCAAAACGACAAGTGCATAAACTTATAGTATGCCAAGAAATTCGTTTCCATGGCAATAAAAATTAGTGCCGGGCGCGCTGACCAGGGAGGTTATTATCGTATGGCGGCCGCACGTACAGTTGACTGATTCGCGGAATTGAGGTGTGATACGGTGAAGCACCAACAGCGCTGCAGTGAAGGAGATCTGGCTGCGATTTAGCCAAGTAAAATTTGGCCTTGGCATGGACTTTGGTTGGGGTTGACCAATCTAGTACTCCGCAGCAGGTAGCCGCCGCTAAACTAAATATACGGCCTACGCTGGCCAATCTAGATCCAGGTACAAATCGGTGATAAAGGTTAGCCGTTAGCAAGCTACCTGGTCAACTGGTGTAGAGCAGTTAAGCACGTTACCACCAACTCAGCGATTATTTCATTAGAAAACGTGATGGAAAAGTGTTTTGTTAAAAAAAAAAAAAGCGTTGCCTAGAGTAACCGATGTGTGGGCTGGAAAGGTAACTTATTTGCTTCAAAATCACCTCGCTACGCGCGAAATGGTGTGCGAGGCCAAGCACGAAACGAGGGCATTACGGGTCAAATTCGCTGAAAGGAATCTCACACCTCGCTTTGGTCTTTACTTTAAAATTACTACCGAAAATCGAAATTACGTCATCTCCTTTTGAACGTACAGATTGCATGCTAAATGCGCGGGCGGGCGGCACAAACATGAAATGATTTTGACACTTCTGAAAAAACAATGGCACTTTTTGAGCCGAATCGGATTTTCTCCATAGCAAATCGTACAAGCTGATAATCGAGTTCAACCTTCTTCAGACTAAAATGATCAGTCGACATACTGAATAACGCGTAAACGATTCTAAAAATCCGTTTTGAGAGAACTGGTGTATTACATTGAAGTCGTACAGGAGAGTAACAAGGTATCAGCGAATGAAAACACTGCGGCGTACTTTTAGGGTAGCGGCTTGGCAGTACGGACGTCTTGTGGACATGTGATCAAATGTACCTGAATCAAAGGCTCATGAAAGATATTTACTACAGATAAAATGCTACTATCGTGAACGCATCACTTGGTCATTCACTTGCCTACTCCTAACCATTTCGCTCTCATAAGATGGTGATTTTTTTTATTAATACTTCATATTAAATACCAAGCAAAGTCTCTCTTGTAGGCATTATGTATTAATATGTGTAATATTCTTCAGTGCTCATTACATACATTGTTATGGCGGCACACACTTGCACACCAAGAGACTTTAAAATTGTCAGAAAATATTAATAGTTTCTATCATCAAAATGAATATTAGTTTTCTACGCGAATCTCTACATATTATAGAGAAAATAAAATGGACAGGCTTCCCATACAACATCGGTACTGTGAACTAACTTATGATGATTACTTACGGATCCGTTGATAGCAGGTTTATGACAATAGTTTTCTCTAGTTCGAAGACGACTTGGAACGTGCGTTTTGACTGATAAATAAACTAAGTTATTACCGAAATGACTGCCAGGAAAGAATAACGTTCGGCCCATAGGTGCAGATACACCGATCTGAATGCATTGCTAAGATCAGTGAGAAGTTAACTAAACTTCGCGCTCAAGACAAAGGCTTCTAAATGTACATACGATTGAATTTATTTAAATCGCAAGCACAAAAATGGGCCTGAGATCAAGGCCTAGATGAGGACAGAAATATCGAAGAAAGGACAACTGTCCAAGCAAAAGCCAACAAGACCCTTAACTTGGGATTTTACCAGTGTGGAACTGAACGTCGCATTGTCCCCTAGTGACGGCCACGAAACTGCCGGTTTATCTAGGCCTGCAAAAAATCCTTGACTAATCGAACGGCTTTTTTTATAGTGGACCACTTGGCCACGCTAGCCCTGTAAGGGCACATCGCAGAAGCCCTAGGGCTGAACAAGTGAGTGAACCAAGTAAATGAAGAGAAGACAAGTCCCTTTTTGGTATCAGACTCATCCGAAAACTATTAGCAGCAACGGCACTATCATAGGACATGAGTGTATTATCAAGTTGAAGCTCTACTGCCGACCCGTAGTGAACAATTGACGACTAACAGAAGCGGCAAACGACAAACGGACAATGTGAAAATTCAATTGAATAGAACGCTGGGATAGTATAACGAAGATAAATGAGCCAAATGAGATCCTTGTCAGTACAATTGAGATCAAGAAATAAAACAGATAAATGTATCCATATCTATATCTAGAGCCCACGAACACGTACAGGGGCAAACTATTATGTTAGTAACCAGAAGGTGATAAATGCTAGTCATTTACCGGCCTCAATGCAAACGAGAGTTTTTAGCAAACAGAATTAGACGCCCGTAACACCTGTTTGTGCACCTTTGTCATTGGATACAGTCAGTGCAGGCCTTTAAGGATTCTTTATGGCATATTATGTACCTCTGACAAATTGGATGGACTGACGGATAAATTATTCAACGACGTGAACTATTCCCAGCTTCGGTAGGGTATTTCTGGGTCTGGGCTTTCTCTAGTGAGGAGAGCAAGTCTGGAGAACATGTTCCGTAGGTGCAGGCACCTCAGAAACGGCTTGGTGCTAAATAGACACAAACGCAAATAAGGACTCCCAGTAATCGGCAGGCAGTCCTTCGCCACGAGCACGCCAAACTGAAAAACATAGGGGCACCCACTATGGTATGGAAGTCGCAATTGTTTCTGTGTGAGACTAACTATATCGTTAGTTTCATATATTACCCCAGGTCTGACGGCGTGAATTGCTTAAAAAATTCGTTTGGAAACAAGGAAACCGGCCGGCGTTCCGAAGACTTAGGATGGTTCTCCTTTTTGCTGGTATATTAAAACTCTATGATTCGGCTAAATCTGTAATATATCTTCAGTTGACATCCTAAAGCAGGACTCTGGCGCTGTGTTTCTGCGGAAAGCTATGCCCGCTGTACGCGCCAGCTAATCAGACAGTAAAATTAGACACAAACTGTCACACAATTAGACACAAAGAATGTTGGTCATAATGTTCGGGTTACTTTTTTCATTATTTCATTTTTGTATAAAAATAACTACCAGTCAAATCGGAAAATGGAAAGAGGCATAAAGAATACTCTGTATCAAGTTCCGATGCGTTTGTAGCGTATGCGTCTAACTATTCAGAAATATGGCGGCGCGGAGCTTATATATAGAAAAGAACCTGATGGCCGTGACTATCGCTTGCGCAACGAAATCCACTAAAAATGCAGCCACGAATGTTGCAAAAGATATGAACGCCCACGCGAAAAATAATAATGCGATTTCAGAATGTCAGGGGTCTGACGAAAGGGGGAGACATGTTTCAATAGCTAGTTAATTGCTATTAATAGCATGTTTGAAGGCTGCGCCGTTATGAGACTGAACTCGCCCACTTCCTATATATTTCTATGGCGATCTCCATGGAGCCTCGAGCCGAAAGTCGGTTAAGAGAAATTCTTAGTATTCAAACGCGCTGTCTTTACTATAGTGAATTATACGTATAATAGAGGTTACTAATGCGCCTGATCTGTCTAGTTGTATTCATGCAAACGATCGCAGCTGCATAAAGCCCCCGCAGAGGGTAAAGGAAATATAATCACGTGCAGGACGTGCCGTACACTAACTGGAAATGACGAACGACACCGACTAACACGCGAAACAATACACTGCATGCCAGAAATATCGATCACAAAACACAAGGAAGCCTATGCTAATGAATGAACTAGTCGATTTGTTATGACAGGCCATTAGCCTTTTCATTGTACAAGGTAAAAAGATTCCCAGTTTCCATGAATACCTACAATGTTTATTGAAAGATCGTCCTGAAATGGTCGCGCTCTTCCAACCCTCTAGCACTTTGGCCTGCCGATACACGCAAACAATAAGCCCCGGCTTGTTTGGGTTATTTGAAGATCCAACAATGTAAAACAGCGCTTAACGCAGTACCAGGCGTTAAGCACAAAACAATAATTTGATTTTACTGATTCAAATTCGACCAAATCATACTCGTTTGCACCATGGCATGGTTTGCTCCACAGAATTAGAAATATGTCTCTGGAGTATCTTAACGATTCACCGATAAAGACGCTAGTTAATTTGAAAGGATTACGCAGAAAAGGGGCCGCTAAGATCCGTCACTAACAATATCAGTTAAGTGATATATTAACAACAATAATAAAGGGGTAAAAAAAAACTGTAAAACGTTTCAACTAACAATCATATAGGGTACGTGTTTCCGTAATTCGATATAATAACAGAAAATTGGTGAAATATGGTTTGTATAGGTCATAAGAATGCCATTTCACTCATAACGCTGCGAAATCCAACAGTACGTCCGCGTGGCCTAAATAAAACTAAACACTGCACTGGGTGCAGCTCCGCGCCAGTTGATTCACCCAGATGACCTTCTCCAAAATCTTGGTTTCTAGGGCCTTGAAGCCTTGTCTATATTCACTAGTCAACTTGAGTTGTATGCGTACACTCTTTGTGACCATGTTTAAGCAAATGTCACACGACTCCTTTACTTACAAGCTTACGTAAAGTCATTCATTTGCCAATAGGCCTCAGTTCATTGTAGAAAATAACGCTTAGCAGCCCTTCGAGGACATTAGCAAATATTGTAACGTTTAGTAATTTGTTATAAGGTCAGTTACATATCAATTGTGGAGTTCCGTATGTTTTGGCGTAGTTACGTTTACTCCTGAGCGCCGCTTGTGCAAAATAGTTTCGGAAAGTATTTTTTTTTCTCACCTTTGCGTTTTGCTTTGCGGAGCTTTCTTGTTTCCTGAATCTGATACAATCGATCGCCTCAGAATCATTTACCGAAGGAAAAGCGCTGCCAGCCATAATGTTGGTGTCGTGTGCGTCCGCTGCGTCTTCAGATTCATGTTACGTTATTACGGTTAGTCGGCACAAGTTGTCTTGGTTCAGTTTACGTTTTTCTCTGCTGTTGCCTTTCATTGTTGAGTTCAGGTGAACACCTTACTACTGCCACTGCCCACATATACAATCTACTGATTCCCCCGTCGGCTTTGAAATGATGGTAAAATAAGTTGGGATATCGAATAGACACTGCTGTGTAGAGGTCTTGCACTCTGGAGTTTCTGCCAGGTATAGTCTTCTTGACGAAACATATTCACTAGAACTATATTTACTGAAATTGCCTACCTACCTGAATAATTAGAACCGCGTGCACAATTTCGAAATCGACTCGTATTCGCTTCTCAGATTTGCCCAGTTTCACAACCCACTATCACTACTTGTAGATAGCTGAAAACCCACTTAAAGACCAAATTCATCGCGAATATATTTGCTTCTAAGCAGCATTGTGTGACTTCCTTGAAAAGTTTTACACTTTGGTTGTAGATGCAAATTAACTATTCGACGCACGTAGTAACACGTCCGAACACATGATTCTGCCATGTATAAGATTTCTTTGATCATTGCTGCCAGGTATTCATAAAGCGTGACAGCAAAGGCCACAGAACATTACGATAACGCCTAGCAAACTTCGTTGTATCCTTTTTTTGAAAATCGAATGGGTTTTAGAAAGCAGCCTCGAAAGTAACTCTTTCGTTTCACCATACGCGAGACGTACGAAACATACGAAAGCTTGCTTTGTATAAAGCAAGCTTTTGCTTGGCTTAATAAGACTCATCTACGAATCTGTTCGAGATGCTAGAAGCCCCGTAGGTATCCGCGAATTCAGGCTGTCGAGGGCATGGCACCTGACTGCCTTCGTGGCTTAATCCTACGACCTAATTGTACCTCGTAAAGAACATGCGAAATCGTTAAAAAGATAATAATACCATAACGATAATAGAGTGAACCGCGATAATGCAGTCGGCGTACACAACAATAAGAGAATGTACAGAAACGGTTGCCCCTTGCTGCTGCTTAGGGGATACAAAGCAAGGTTCCATCAAATTAAATAGAGCAAAAGTTAGTGTTTTACCCTTCTTTTTCTGTATTTACTTGGAAATTTTGTTCCATTCTAAAAAGCACTGTTGCAGATTTTATACAAGATCACATTTTGGATGGCGATCTATAAACAACTCTTCTGGAACAAAGCCTGCTTTATTGAAAGGAATTTTAGTTTGTCATCTTCTCCCATACCCAAAAATTGGCGTAGGCTGATTGACATCATATAGATACGCGTTTGTATTAGAGCACACCTGTAATAGATAACGATAGATATAGGTGTACTACGTGCTGGAAAGATCGGATAAAGTCGATTTTCAAAATAAGCTTCTAGTTAGGCTAAAGGCAAGGCGATCAGATAGGCAGAGCTATCGGGAGGAAGACTTACAGGTCACACGAATGGCACCCGTTTACATGAATAAATAGAAAACTTTTATGAAGCGTACTTATACCGACGAAGTGAAAACTTAACTTGGGTCAGGCCTGAGCTTCTTAATAAGGGTATATCTTTATCGACTAATCATTTGCAATCGTATCTAGACACCTTAGTAAAACCCTTAAGCACTTCTTGCCCATAATCTCGGAACTGGCTCCAAGCGTTTCCTTTCCGATATTCAGTCTAGTGAATACAGTTACCTCTTCAGCAGTAAAAAGCATCCAGTGAAAAATACCCTTGCACCACGACGTAGGGCAGCTCTAGTCTGTTAAGTTGTAAACCCTAGAGGATAACCTTGAAGATCGCGAAGGAGACTTGATGGACCAGCCGTGGCCATGGAAGTTGTCGCAGCTTGCATTGAGAACTGCAGCGAACACGAGTGCCAGTATATCTTTAGGAAGACACAGCGTCCCCAAACACACCTTCGTATGAACATAGTAAGCTACTAGATTTACTCCGGTATTAATCTACAGCAAAGAGGATCAAACGAAGAGGCGGTGATGTTTTTGGATCTGAACAGCTGGTAAACGATTTTTTTCTCATAGATACTCCAGTATCGAGAAACGAGCTGTGTCAAGTGAATATCATTGAAAACGAATTTCTAGATTAAACATTAACGCACAGTCGACACACACATACGCACATAGAGAGAAAGCGAGAGAGGGAGAGTACACAGCCCCAATGCGGAAAAAAACTAATATGTTACAAACTATACTACGTGATAAATAGTCAAATCTAGGAAAAAATTGATAATCTAGCTAATTAAAACTCATAAAATGCACTAAAGTTGAATCGCTATATTAAATGAGCCGTCGGACAAAGAAACGGTCGACTACAATTCAGTAAATTTTGAAGAAGACAACGCTGTGAACAAAAACTTGCCGTGGAAGCTCCACATCGTCAAGGGCGACGCGCGACTACCCATGAGAAAGCAAATGTACTATTACAAAGATGTGCAGACCAGACTTCAGTTTTAATCGTATCTGTTCCCTTAGACTCTGCAGGGTTTTTTTAGACCATTTCATTTAGACCATTCATTGCCGGAAAATACTTTGCCAAAAAAGGACCTTGCGTATAGAAAATCAGGCACATGCACTGTAGAATATAGTGTTTACCGTAGCGTAGAGAAATTATTCGAGCGAGCGTAGAAAGCGAATTTCGAAACGCCTATAGAAGTGCCGTCGGTTTCAAATAGGCAAGCCTTGATCTACCCTTTTTTCCACTACGGGGCCTCTGCTTAAGGAATGAACAGCGACAACGAAATCAAATGTTGATATCTGTTTCGCCACCTACGCCACAGCGTTAAGAATAAATGATACAATTTGTCATACATAAAGATAGAGAGGCTATAAAAACCTACTTTATGCGAGCGTTTTATATAGTCTACCGATAATATGCGATCTAAGTAAAACGATACTGATTATTGTCGTATTGTTGGCAGAGCTTGAACTTTTTAAATGCATGATAGTTTTAAAAGACTACGTTATTTTAATTACCTATAGAAGAATAGCTGTTTCCTGTAACACTCCTTTTCCAGGATCGATACTGAACTCAGGCTTTAGAAGAAAGCTCCGAATGAAATGTCAACCAGCGAGATATAAAGACGTGTATCAAAGGCTTCAATTTGTAGGAGACATGGATATCAGATGCAGAGCCTGGGTTGAACTCCTAGCTAATGGTAAATCACGAACAAATACAGTAAACCGCAGATTGAGACTGACTCAAATACGTAACACGCTAAATTCGAAACTTCATACAGGCTTCTAAAAAACTGCCTAACTCATTTCATCAAGGCGGCCTGCTAATCGCCTTTTCGGGAAAAAAGATATCATTAAATACACAAGTACTTTTTCTTTCATAGCAGACTTCTACTGGACAGTCTTCTATTCTTATCTTGAAGCTTCCATTAAGCTCATCTGCGCAGAATTGTCTAGGAGTACGTTTCATAAGCATAATATCAAGTACATGTGACGATGCGCTGGTTGTAAATGACGTTCCCTCCGTGACAGTTCAATACATCGGTTGAAACACAGCAAACATCCCGAAGGGCTTAAAAGAACTCGGAGCAGGCTCTCGTTTTTGCGAGGGTAGAGTCTATGGGATAATCCTAAGAGCGATAAGAACCTATTTTCAAAATACGTTTATGTTTCGTAATTTACTCACGTTCATGTACTCCAGTAACTTCAAAAACAAAGTGTCTTCATTAAGCTTTTTTTTTATAATATTTAAAGTAGTATGCTCCTAATTCATCACCTTGAAAAGCGAGTACAAGGAATTGTTCAATTAAGTTTAAGAGCTACAGAAATATCTTCAGTGAGGTCCAAGCATGCATCTTCATATACTATGAGCAAGGGCCTTCTGCAGTCTTATGATGTGATTTTTTATATTTCAATATCTTAACTTTGTCACAAAACTGATTACACAGCCATGTAGACCATGTAGCCATGGAAACATTTGCATATATATATATGTATCTTCATTTGGCTTGATGACCCTGCCTGATCTCTTGCCAAATATCATCTACAAAACTGTATCTGATTAGTGAACTTTGTCATCTGCTAGCTCATCGTATCTAGTATTATGACCGTCTTTCAAGTCAGCATGGCCTTAGACATTTCACATACTGGTATGACACTGGTAATTTTGGTGATTCGTCACGCTTATTGTCTAACAGATGTAATAGAAATGTCCTACACAGCACTAATACAGATATTAAAAGTCCCATTTGACCTTATCGTTGGGCTAACAACTCTTACTTGTGTAATCTCTGATTGCTTCTGGCTGGGCGCATCTTGTCTGTTTCTTAATCCGTTGTAGCCTGTAGAGCGCACGAGCTTTACCTGGGTGTCGTTAGGTTGCAAATACACTGCATCCGACCTTACTTCCTGCTAGTCTTCAAGAATCTGAAACTACAAAAGTGTTTAAAAACTGCTAAAGAGGACAAAACCGGCAGCTTCAGAAATATGTTCTTCTAATGCCGTTTTGCCCCCACTTACCACTGTGTTCAATGAACTAATGAGTGTTTTCAGCGGCATTAGGGCTACGAATCTCAATGGTTCTGCTTGACTTCCTGCAATGTACTGCACCAGGACTACAGCATGGCCAGACAAAGTTGAGAAAAAGGAGGCTGCTTATTTCATCTATCAGCTCAATAGCCGCGATATCTAAAGAGGCAAAGAGAAATGAGAAAAAACGTAAATCAACAGCGAAGTTTACCCTAGTCAGGAGTCGCTAGACGAGGAAATTAAGTCTCTAGAAATAGAAGAAATAGGTTATTTTATTTAGGTGGTTTGCTTGTGTCTATTATATAATGGCCCTGCTTATACTTAAATATCATACATCTAAAGTTTTTATTATCATATATTGTGTAATATCTTGGGTAGTTAGCAAGACCTGGAATAGCTGTTTTCTGTTACTAAGCGGTATATGCATATGTATGTATATAGTTCCACTTCCGGTCGGCTTGGGATATATAATACCCTTCAGACGGCCGGTTAGTCATTAGCGGTGAAACTTTGACATCACTGTACATGTCGTAGCAACTTAGTGGAATCGGGAGACGACAAAATGGACGATATGGTTCACCAACTTTTGAAGAGTTTGCAGTAGGGACAAGGGCCCTTGACTTCGATGGCAGTCAAATGACCATGTCGCTGAAGGGAACTGCGCGTCTGGCAGTGGACCAGCCGTATTGCCACGACCAATGTTGGCTTTGCTCTGGTCCAGTACGACCTAAAGATCGTGTCCGAGCTCTTGAAGTACTTCAAGAGAACTTTATGGCCGAATTAGGGCCGGGTCGTAATCAAGTATGCTGCTACTCTGCCTGACACCAAGAAGCCTACACTTTCGCTGCTTTCGCCGGACTCCTTCGGAGCGTCGAGTCCGGCTTCGCACAACACTGATCGAGGTGACTCATTCTATAGGACGGAAGATAACGAAGGGAGTCAGCCTTCATCGGTCAGGTTTGGTGCTCCAGGTAGATAAACCGAAACGTCGTTATCGGTGCAGGGTTTAGTAGCACTTTTAAGCAAGCTGTCCACGCATGTGACCGAAGGGCTCCAGATTTCGTAATGTAGAACGCCAGCTGACCGATTCATCGAAATGGATGTCCCAGCGGAGCTTGAAATCGACGTCGAGTCACAAGGTAGTCAGCGAAAGGCCAGAAGGAAGCAGGTAGAGCTGCTAACTTTGACCACAAATCTGACGTTTTTCTCAGACGCTGAGATTCCTGCAAATACATTTTGGCATGTTTTACTACCCGCCGGGCCATTCCAATCCAGTTGTTGCCATCAGGGATCAGTTGATGCTATTTAAATCGTCGAAATGGATAATGGCAGCAGTCGGCTTACCCAAGGCAACTAATTTCCCATGGGTACGTTCGTAATGTCGTACAGCGCAGTGACCACAAATGTACCGGGGATTAGTGACCATAAACCTGGGATGTGAGTGCGAGTTTCTGGCAAGCAATTTCGAGAAACGGTCGATTTACGTAAAAGGTGTCATCCATTTCAAGAAGCGACCTGTTTTCGTAAAGAGTCGTATCAGACTAGTTAGGAACTAGAAATGCACGACACCTTAAACTGTAAGCTTTGACTATACTTATTCCCACCAAGTGTACCACCCAAACTATGTTGGAAGAAGGGCTGTGTCGGCCTGATCGGAGCCGTCTAACGAAATTGTTGGGCATTTATTAAAAAATCCCATGGTCCATTTCGTGAACCATATGATCCCGATGACGAAGGTAACTGGTTTCTTATGCGTGAAGCCGAATTTTACGATTCCAGGCTGCGGGGTTTGCACTAGGCTCTTCTTAGTCCTGCCGTGCCAGCGGTGTTTGTATTCTGCCCTCAAGGTCATCCATCCATCAAAGAACTATCCTTTACCGATTGATGTCGCGCTACTTCCCGAACCAGTTGGTGTCCGGCCACTTTCGAGGAGTTGGTAGTACGTTCGCAGTTGCGGAATTTGCAAAAAAAAATAAAGCGGAGGCATGAGTGTCGGGTGCGTCAGCCGCCTTGGATCCGCTGACATGATTATTTGCAAAGGTGGGTCAGAATTTCATGGAGCTATTTATCCATGTCCTAGGACGTAATCCGTTGTTCATTGTGACCAATACCAACTATATTCGTCTCGCTGATTCTCTCCTAGCTAGTAAAACGGCAACCCGGGTCGTACAAGAAGCACTATGTGGCTTACGCGGCTATAGACGCGTTCGTCACGCACAACCCGAGTTGTGTATCCAATATCGGCGCATCGACTAATGTTTGATGCGTTTCAACATTCGCCATGTGAGAATAGCTGCGGTCCATATGCAAGGGGACGGGCAGGTCCCGAACGGCTGTGTGCTCGATTGCCTCCAGCAGCCAGGCGTGAAGCCAGCATAGGTTTCGATGACATGTCATCAAAACAGCTCCTGACTGAGGGACCGTTGCATATATATATATATATATATATATATATATATATATAGAGCTAGATGTGCGCACCGCCTGGTGGCGTAGACGAGTAAACCGATCGTAATATCTATATATAATATTAGTGGAGAAGTTCAAACGGATCAAAATTCTTGCATTCGAATGTACGTTAAATGTACGTACAAGGTTTCCTGTATTTAAACCCATATTTTTATATGAAACATACTGATCAAAGAAATTTCAGTTCTATAATTCTGCATAGTGTTTTTAACTTTATGACGCGTTTGTCCATCTCTAGTAGTGTTTGTGTGTGATGGCGCGTTTTTTTAGCCTGCGAATGTTCACATTACGCAAACCGAAATACACTTACTATAATTATGTGACACGATTTTAGAAACATGTAATATTTAGCACTGGCATGGATTAAAATAAGTTCCATAAAATAGGCTTGTGTGGAGTATGCGCATTCTTGCAAGAGTTTTAGAAGGGGTACCGGTCGTACAGTGGGCCACTTGCACAGAATCAAAGGCTGTGTATTACAAACAGTTTATAAACAACGTAATTTATTGAGATTTATTTATTTCAGCATGTTACTCATTAAAAGAATGCTCATCACTAGGCGGGGCTGAAGCGCACCAAACACCAACCAAGATTTTAAATAAAGACTTTTTCCATAGCTACTGTATCCCATAGGTCGAGAGTTTATATATATATATATATATAAACTCTCGACGATTTTTTTTTTTCTTCAAGAAGTCCGTGATTATGATAATGAAATATAATACTGTAAATAGAACCTTCTTCTTCTCCAAGGCTGATAACCTGATGTGGTTCATGTTCCTCATAAGTAACATGTTGCTTTAACGTGAAAAACAGTGGAAATGTTATACGCCCTTCTACATTCAGTAAGACAGCGTATTTATATGTAAAGCACAAAGATGATCAGTTTCCTTCACTCAAGAAAGACTATATTCTGATTAACTAAACGCTACCTAACATCCGTCGTGAATGGAACCTATTTCAAAGCAAAGCTAAGTATTTCATATCGTCCTGTTTCCATGGAGTAAGACTCCTGAGCATTTCATGCAGTTATCATTATGCCAAGTAAGCAGACAAAGATCGCAAACATGGATGTGCGGAAAACACAACATGATAATAATCTGCAGATATTCGGAGGATCCTTCCTAATTGTACTAATAAGAATCATATGTAGAGCTACGTGTTTTTATTATTTCGCTGCATCAGTCATGAACTCCCTAGACCTTTTTGCGCAAATTCGTAAGTTGCGAACTTTACCGAAACAATGGAGATGTGCCATTTTTGAGTCAATCTGCCCATTTATTTCCTGGGGCGCATATCATATATGCCAATATACATATGTGCTTCTTTCTACTCGAGTGGATTTACTCATGCGCTGCCAAAGTGTTGACAATGAACCGAGCTGGCGATCTCTTGGGAAGACCCACAGCCAAAGGTGCACATCTACAAGTTACTTAAGTAAGCAACCCAACTTATCTGCCGAAGTAGGCCGAAATAAGTAGCCTAGAAAGGATAGCACCAACCAAGCGCTTCTCATAAATCTGGTATTCATATCTATCTTTAACCGACTGGGCCAAAGTGTTCCCTAGTCACTAGCCTCAGTGACCAATACCAATTAATCCTTAGCACAAGTGCGTACTCTCTTTCAATAGTATAGCGGGCAGTACGTTTTTTAAATATAGCTATAATAATCTAGCTAATCCCATTCTCAATGTACATCGGTCCAAGAAGTTATCGTCTATTCAACTTAACTAATACAGATTACTCGCCGAACACGCCGTGTCACTTCTATAGGCATTTTTGTAACTTATAATTCTATAACCTATAAAAATTACTCCTTTCCAAGGATTTACGCAGTACATGTCCTTGACGCAAATTAACAACTATGGTGAAGAAACATATAGAATGAAAGGTGTAGATATATCATCGGCATCTAGGTATAAATCGTGTCTGTTCACTGAGCCAATGCAAAAAAACGGTTGCATGTACCACAAATACGCGAACTTGAGCGTTATCGATGTGTCCGTATGTATTCATAATTATAGGAGCTCCATCATCGTCATTATCGGTAGAATAATTAGCGAAAGTAATAGCGATGCAATTATCTATTTATATAGCAACATCAATAAATTGTGAGAATCACAATGGAACGTACGAACATTAAGTTGAGATGCTGAACAACCGAAAAGCGGGTTTGGTTACTCGAAAGTAGAGGTTAGACCTTTTAGGGTTCTAAACAATTTCCTTTCGTTCCAATTGATATGGTTACGTTCTGCGTGTAACGGCCAGCTGTATAGACGTATAATGCTGCTCAGCCTGCAAGATACACGTTTATAACAATCCAGCTGTTGGCAGTTCTGCCAGCGAAGAAAGCAGATCTAAATACTGCCTCGTTTAATTAACTTTAACCTAAGTCGCCCTTGATTGGAATAAACACCCCTGGGACGGGCGCTACGAACCGAAGCGGTTGAACTTAAATGCATAAAACACTTTCAAGGCCTAGTTAAACTGATTGAAGTTTTCGCTAAACCACTTGGTTCTGCCGAACCCCGTTACTCAAGAATAAATTTTGTGCCAGTAGTTTATTAAACCAGAGTCACTGCTTCTAAAAAAAACATCAATTAACATGTGACACTGTCACAAACGTGACACTGTACTATTATATCATAAAATATACGTGCGAACTCGAACGCAGCGAAAAAAAGGATAATGCATGTGACCGGCCACGGAAGTTGACTTAGAAAGTACCCGCTTTGGCCCTGTCACATTTATTTTATACAGCTTCACTTACATGACTAAGTAATACCTATAGAAAAATCTGAATCGTCCTAACATCAACATCCGTTTTTAAAGTATTCTAATTTTTATATGCATTGTGCACCAGAATAGATATGTTGCAGTTACCTAGGGCTGGCCTCTCATTGAAGACGATGCTCTCGAGGGAAACTCTATTCTAATACTTTACTGAAGATCTTACAGTTCACAACCGGGAGGTACTGGAACGAAGTGGCGAGCGCTTCGATGATGTGCTGATGACGATAAAGTTCAGCCCCCCTTTGAATTCATCACACAATAGGCTGTCGGCTGTAGAAGAAGTAACAGATACGAGTAAAAAAAGTTTAAGACGTCCAAAGGCGCGGATCCGCCATTCAGTTCTATGAATTGCTTTTTCTTTTGCAGGCGCTGCATACCTCTACAGGTCACAGCAACAAGCGGATCGCTTGGCCTCGATAGCCGCCAATAGATCGTACCACAGACGTACCGAGAGAGTCTTTTAAATCTTAAATCATGTCTGCAATCATAGTTTGAAACCCCCCAGACCTTCATTTTGGTGGTAACACCTTTATATACATATTGAATAGATACAGCCAAACGGCTAACGTTATCACTTAGTGCGCAGCGTATTTATGCCACTTATGCCGCATATCGTATATGAGATAGTATAGTGTGACTACAAAAATTGGAATACTCGAATGAAGTTCACTTGACTACTCTGACAAGCGATATTTTTTTTTCGAAAAAAAACGATGCTAGTCACCGAGTGTAACTTCTATAAAAGCGTATTTCTAAAGTTAGATCAGATGATTTGAGATGAACGAAGGCGCGAGTACATGGGCCTTAGACATCCCTGTAGAAGTCATGCCTAATACACTGAGTTTGAGTTGTTCCGTATATCTACTAGATTAATTTTCCAGACAAGTTACGGACGGATGTGTTTATTTCGTTGACGTTTGTTTGCAGCCCTTATTCACAATAACCAGAAAAGTGTGACATCGAATCGGCATTCACCAACAAAGTTAACGGTATTTTTTTTTAGCTGAGTAACGTGATCACGCTTTTAAGTTTTTCTTGTTATTTGCTTGCTTTATAATGTAGAAGTTCCAAGTCGTTGTTGGTTTCCCAGCGGTAAGTATGAATGAATATCTCTGTGAATGCTACATTCTAAGTATAAAAACAGCTGAGTATGATTTTTATTTTTTGCTTGAATGAGTCTGCCTCTAAATTGTAAATAAACTCTATTCGACGAATAAACTTGTAAAAATTTACACCAGAAGTTATAATAACTTATATGATATGTTCTATATAATATGTTCTGTATTATTGTATGTATGCACTTTGGTATTACATCTGCAATGCTCTTTTAATAATCTCAGTATCGGATCCATTTCAGCTCTTTTTTTTTTCAGCTCATTTTGATCGAACACGCACCGTAATCTGTGTTTAGCTTTACTTTCCACTTTTCTGAATAGGCCCTTGCTTCAATTCTTCGTACTTTCGGTTGGTCCAACCCAAGATTTACAGTACTATTTTGCATTATAAACTATATATTCTAGCGAATACCATACTGATCCACTGTTGATCAGATCCAGATGTTTTCGAGCGAACTGATCTTCTCATCGTACCTATCTTTAAGCAAGTTAAAAATGGGATCCTATTAGGCATCGTCACTGTGAGCCTTTGCTTTAAGCCTTTCCCGGTCACCTGTTAAATAACGTACCAAAGCTCTCTTATTAAAAATCAACGACTTTCATCAAACCGATAATACAAGCCGAGTTTTTTTCGTCACACTAAGCATGCGCTTTTTTATAATATCGTACTTTGCAGGCTTTCATGTAACATATGCAATTCTAAGATGCCTTGCGAGCAAAAGACGCCTCCTACGCTAATGCAATAGTACCAATATCCCGGCAATGACAAAAGAAAAAACCCACAAAGGGGTTGCAAGACCGGAGGCAGGCACATTACAGCTTCCGCAATGTGTCGAAAAAGACACGGGAAGCTGCAAGCTGCTGTGGCAGGCAGAGGGCTGGCCTCTTTGGCACTACCACTTCGATTACTAGGGTCGTATAGACCCTTCAATCTGAAAGTACGTTGGTGGTCGGTTTTTGTGAGTGTATCGTACTGTCAGTAAAACAATAAGGTATCCAATAATGTTCAGTGCATGTGCCAGATAGGATGATCCTACTTCATACGGATCAGTGTAACGTTTACATCTGTACCACAACTCCATTTACTATGCTATGAAGGTAAAGTCATGAGCTGGTTACATCTCTTTGCAAAAAAAAAAGCTTCTTAAGCCAAAAGTATATACATAGGAGACAAGTGCAGCAGTCCATTGGTTTCCGATCTAATCCCCTAAGGAACGTATACTTTCTTATTCCTATCTGCGTATAAAAGACTTAATGATAGTTATTATGTTGTTTATGTTTATGATTAATAATGTTATTTTACATAAACAATCGTTTGCTAGGCCGTAGAATATTATAAACAAATCTGTATCATTCGATATCAAGATATTCGACACGAGCCTAAATCTGAATAACAAGTAGCTAGGTCGACAACAGTTGGGTTACGATAGTGTTTTTTTAATCAAGGACGACCAAAATCATTCTAACTAAAATCTAAATTATAATTTAAGACAGATGAATGCTTAACCGTGCGTTGGTATCATGCGTAGGCCGAAAAATAGACGTAGGCTCTCTTCGCTCCACTGTTCTCTTTGCCTTTTAGGACAATTGTGCATAGTCCACAAGTTTTCATCGACCCGAATGCGAGTACCCAGTATGCAGTATGTAGTCTACTGCAAAGTATTTGTGACTGTCAACGTAATAGTCGTCATAGAAACGTCGACCTGGGTTGTTCATTTACAATTCCTATGTAAATACCCAAAAAAGAAATTGAAAAATGAAATTGATGTGCATAAATAAATATTTATACATACTTTGGCTCTACGCGGATGCTCATCTATATCTAAATTCCAGACTCCTCCTGAAATGTCTGTATTTATGAAAACTAACTATTTTCTGTGAGCTCTTGCGTACTAACGTCGTCGAGCAACAAGTGAAGCTCCCAGTTACGCTCAGGTTCTACCCATCGATTTAGAAACCGTTTAATTGCTTGTCTAATTGGTCGGAGGAGCTCGCCGCAGCTACACTGATAACAGAGCTACAACAACTAAGAATTTTGCTACCTAAAAAAAAAGGCTCAAAGATACGATTAGTGCGTGCGTCTAACGACAAATTGTGTGCATTGGTAAACTGTGATACATCGTTAGGGCTATAGACCCTCAGATAGTTTAATTTACTATCGTCATAAGCTTCCAAAGTTGACGCGTCTCAGTCGGGCTCAATAATCATTAGAAAAGAGGGAAGCATGTGCAAGCAAAACAGCGTATTACTACGCTATATAGTTCCTCAATAGGTTGAACCAAAGTAAACGAAACTCTAAACCAAGCGTCAATACTCCCCGCCATTCCACCAATAGCCTATAACGTTATGTCAATGCAGGTGCAGGGTGCACTCGAAGCAAATCAATGGCTCAATCTATGAAGAAACAACGCTAACTTGTGCTATTAATATATAACTCGACACGTGTGCGGGCAGATTGCACGCCTAGGGGCAGTGTTTGCAATTGTGGCTATTGTACCACACCCTCCCTTTAAAGCATTTCGTCACATTAAGAATATAAAGAGACAAAATAATGACAAATTTTGCCTACGCAAGACGCTTGCTTCTTATGCAGTGAACGTACAGCCAGTCACTTGATGATGCTTTTACTTGACGTGCAATTATGAATTTACCCAAATATCTTTCGATATAGAACGTAAGAGACGTTTACCGTACGCAGCGGTATCTATTTTTAGCATATCGCCGATACTGTTAAATCGTTTAGCTATTAAGGCAATTCCATAGCTGGATTTGTACCCCTTTGAAATTCGGAAGAAGTAGCTAAAAATACAAAAAAATCGCCTCTCTAAGCTAGACCAATAGATGATTCAGCTATTGAATCGTGGTCAGGATACGGACGGACAACTTTTTGTTAAAGGAAAGAATTGCATTTTGTGCACCTGGCCTTCACGCGTGAGATGTTTGACCCGGAACACAGGCCGCTGCCGTTGCGTTATTTCTAACACTACAAAATGGCGCTAGTATGACAATTGAAAGGAGCATTGCGACAATGTATTGACTAGTTTAATGCATCGAATATAGAGTTTACTAGGAATATATTCTGCTTTGGCGCAAAATGGCCTAGCGAGCGAAAATGTAAATTTGAAAATTCAGATAACTTGTCACCGCGATTGATACGATAGTTCGCTTAGCAAGAATCAACGGTACATGATGTATGAATTGCAATAAATGTTACTAATCTAGCAACGAAATCAGACGGAACCCGATGAGGCGAGCAAAGCTGACAAGTCAGAGAGGGCCCCTTACCTTTACCTTGAAAGGTGTAGCCAATAAGCACAAACTTAACAAAGAACCTCCATAGTAAACAGCTCATTTGCGAGCCAGAAATACGATTGCTGAAACTAATGTGACGCGTACAATTCGTATACGAAGATCCTTTTGGAGCTGTTGCAGACGGCCAGCCGTCTGATGCCAGCGCGGTGCCGTACTCAAAATTCAGCTATTTAAGCAGATAATACTTATTACTACCCTTCAATATCATGGATTTTTGCCGAAACTGTTCGCGAAACGGACACCAACAGGACATGACCTTTATGAATAACACCTATTCCGGTACGTACGTAATCCTGGAAATGCTTTTCGCTATTTAAGGTTGTTATAGCGCTTAATACTCTGAAAAACAATATAGATGCTAATTATATTTAATTATGAGAATATAGGACATCTTGCATATAGTTTTTATGGACTATCACAGAAGCTGACGACCATTCTCGGATCGTTATCAAGTGGCTCAAGGGGATGTTGTTAATCAAGAAATTTACCTATATAACAGGAGGCCATGCGAAACTAGAGAATTCGGTGGGCATATCTCCTTACGGTGACTCATTTGCCACTCATCCGATGTATATGCACTTCAGCTTATCGACAAATCAATCTAAAGGGGAGAAGGTCTCGTACTTGGCTTGTTATTATGCATTAAGTTAAATCAAGTGGGAGCGACCGCATGTTTCCAAAGCATCACAAACGGTGCTCTTGTTAGATCGTCAGCACTCGTAAAATGTAATCATACACTAGGACCACGTATTTCATACTGTGCTAACCCTAATAACAAATCAATTCGGCTTTGACCAGAGCAGTCAAAAAAAATCAAACGTGACTAGGTCTCTAGTAATAGAGCACTGCTAGAATGGGGCGTAGATTGGAGCAAGGCAGAGTGTCGTTCATAAAAAGTGGACATTTTTTTAGAACTTAGCCGAAGTTCATAGTTATTGACCGATTAGTACCCGAGATGAAACCACTTGAGTAATGATAGCGTTTTCAGTATACCGTTACTCACCACAGAAGCGTTTGTGATTCTGGCAAATCAAGTACCATGGAATACTGGGAACAAAAGAAAAAATTCATGCTTCGCTTTAGGATTTACCACCAAATCAAGGCGCTTTCAAGGTCACACAATATAGTGATAATTTCTGATGTTTTTATTTGTAACATCAAGGAATAAAGCGTGTTGCTAGTTGCATGATACATGCAAGTTTGTAAATTCAATCTTGCCATTTTATTGAAACATTTAAACTTTATCTTAGAGCTCTTAAAAGTATCTTCAAAAAGTCAGTATTAAAGAGGTTGCTGTTGTTCTTTCACAGTTTATTATTATTAGTAAGCCAGATCATAATTCTACGGCTTTTTGATGGCTAATGCCTGGTACACGGTTCGTATAAAAACAACCTGCACACACTTTTTTTTTTTTTTTTTTTTCTATTATTAGCTGAAACAGATGCAAGACTTAATGTCACCTGCTTTCGTACAGTAAGCAAAGGCCACCGGTAGGTGAGAATATACTGCTATTGTAACATCATTGTTTTTTTCTGCTGCACCCTTATTAGCACCTCAATGAAGGTTCCTTCAACGAGCTCTGCCTTCGAAATCATGCGCTAATTGGTACGCATTTCATATACCTGCGACTGCGTAACCTCTATAGAACTTCTGAAACTCTATATTGTTAAATACTTCCTTTTCTGAATTCAAAGAGAGGTGATTGTTCTCATCGAGAGCATACTGGATTGGACGTTACCCGTGCATAAGTCTACGTTACTGCCAGATTTCATGTGACCTCTAAAAAATTCGAGGAAGATTTCAATGAGATGAATAGGAAAATCCTGAATGGATCTTAGATTCAAAGGGCTCAAAGTTATTTATACGAAAAAAAAGTTATTTACTGAACAATTTTTGATGTACATTAATTCTCGGTAAAGTAATAAATGGTTGTTTTAAAAAAGAAAATATCTGTTGTCATTTGGGTCGCCTAGGCAAGGTCCTACGAGTCTTTTAAGACTTTTCGCGCCCTTTTGGACATTTTGCCCTTTCATTAGCCCGACATTTGATTTCGTTAGAATTTTTTTTCTATGTAACGTATTTAGGTAACTGTTTAACGAGGGTGCACGTATCAATATCACGTGGTGCACGAGAATTAGTCAAAAGTAATCTGTGTGTTGAATTGAAACTGTGGTCGCGATGAGTGATGGTTATATTGAATTAACAGGAATGCAAGCCCTAAAATATGTGATATCGTAGTTTCGTTAGGAGAGCTTCTATCTAGGTACAACGCATAAGAGTACCGTATTGTGTCAGTCATTTGCTGAGTAGAATTCGGTTTGAAAATGCATTTTCAACGAAGGCATGTAGCGTAAGATTTTTCGGTTAAGAACCTGTAGTGTGTAGTCTGTATCCTTCTGATTTAGCAACTATCATGGAGTAGGGGCAAATGCAGATAAATGAACTAATCAGGTTTGCCTCTCGGTCTATAACCACTCCCAATAACGTCTGGAAAAGTTTTCCACCCTTTTTTTTCAGAAGTTTAGTACCTTTCGATTTTTGCGACTGGCCGCAGGCACCGCCTTTTTGTATATAACAGTTCATGAAGATTTTGCTTCTAGATTATTTTAAATGGTCGAATAGCGTTTTCGGAGTACTTTGCGTTTGACAAACTTTGATCTGAAGATAGCTCTGAAGATACTTAAGGTGGCATAAATTGGGTTGATCTCAATGATTTGAGCTCAAACTATACTATTAGAGCCACTCAAATGAAGGTTGTTGACAGCCCCGCGTTATGGCGAAAATCTGGTGTCTGATATTCAATAAATTCACTTAGATGTCTGATATCGCTCGGACGCCTAAAGGAATGAATACAGTAATTTTCTTTCATTTGAGATAAAGCCATTTTTATGGACGAAATGATTAGTACAACGCCCAGCTGAATTTTTAGAAGGCAACAAACGAGGAATGACGCAACGTGGTAACGTTTAACATTATCAGTTCCTTTGGAATTGGCCATTTTTGCTAATATCTTCTTTTTCAGCACAGGCATATCGAAAAGAACCCTATTAGGCGTGGACTATACATGCTGCCGTTATACAATATTCTGAAAGGGGTGGTTAAGGCGGGTATGTGTCTGCTTGAAAGGCTAGAGGTCCGCCCTGTACAATATTGAGTCCCAAACATAGATGTCTGTAGTAGAAGAAGAAGAATCAAACTTATGTACACATTCAGTATTATACGGAATATGTTCATGGAATTCTCTAGCAATCTTTTCGCATATTTTGTATTGTTGATGCACTTTTCGATCGATATATTGGCGCAAACAATATATGGGTATCCGGCACACGTCTCGTTCGCCGATATACACAGATTCTATCAACAAGGAAAATGCGTAAGGCCAAAATTACTTGCATTGGCGCAGGGATCCATCGGCCTGAAGACCACCTGGCGGACTCGATAACACAAGATCGAATATTCAGCATAAGAAGCGCTATTGTCTAACTCCACGTTGGCGTTCATCTGCACTTGTGATTACAATGTTGTTTCAGTTTTCACTTATTCTTCCTGGCTTCCCGTGTGTCTGGTAGAACGCGGCGTTTCCAATCGGCCTGTATAAAAGTGTATTCAATAAGCCAGAGGCAGGTAGAGAACGGAAATTCGGTGAAGCTTGTTCTCAGGTTGTTTTTATTTCTGCTCCAGCAGAAGTCCAGCAAGGCTTTAATTATATCGTCGATTCGACGTGTTTTAAACGGAGGGAAGCAGTATTGAAGCAAGTAGAAATATAAGGACAGAGAAGAGATCAGATACTTATCGTGTAATACAATGCGTAGAGCTGATTGATGCTCTAAAATATTTGTCTCCGAGCAAATTTGATCCGGTATCTGTAAAGAAAACAAATAGAGAGAGATAGAGAGAGCGAGAGAACAGAAAACTGGCGGGTACAACTTCTGTTGCTGCTTGTAATTAAATGTTATGAATTTCACTTTCGGTATTCCCATTTAGTATTGAAGTGTGCTGACTACCAGTACAAAGCGGAGTGTATCTGCGATTAGTTTCAGATCCAGACCACATAATATGTATCTACGTTTAATAGGCAAAGACGTTACCGCTGCGCCATTACAGGCAGTCTTGTTATCGGTTATCTTCGCATTGAGATGAAAACAAACGTAGTGATCCCCGATCATATTATGCGTGTATATGCATTTACCGTTGGCTAAGGGAAGAGGGCCTACCAGACTAGGAAGGGATACACGCGAGGCCTCTGCGGCAAGGGCCCACTATATGGAATCGGATAGAGGGTAGTAAGCCTAAAAGCGTTGTGATTGTGAGCACTTGCTATTGAAAACAGCCATAATAAAAGTATATTTGCATGTGGGTGTGCATACACTTGTATGTCCTGGCTGATTATACAGGTTGTTTGTTACATAAATCTAGAAAATGGTAGATGAAAGTAATACCCATAGACAAAAAAACACTTGCTCGTCACTTGGATTTTAAAATTCGAAACTTTCAAAAATGCAAAGACTTGATGCTATCAAAAGGTTTCAAGAATACAAAAAGGCATAAAAAGTATCAAAAAGCTAAAAAGAGTTGGGGGTGAAGGGACCATGTAGTAGCTGATCCTTACGTAAATTTTCAAAACGCAGCTTTTTTTGGTATGGTGAGTTTGTTATTTTGTCTTAAGAAAATTGACCTTCTTCTAGAACCGAGGGTAGTAGATAAGTTGCCTACTGACAGGATACGTGGTATATATATATATGTATATGTCTTTGAAAGTAATTATTTATCTTGTTTTTTCTGATAAATGTTCACATGCACGCTAGCATAAAATGTGAAAGTGATTCGTTAACGTTTCATAGGTATTGTGTGCCTCATTCTGAAAAAGTAACACGCTTGCCCTACTAGACCACTACGTCATCTTGTGAACTCCTTACCTCTCCTCAAATTCGTCCAAGTCCCTTATATAAAAACGACTTCTCCTAAAACACCCTACAAACATTTTGTTCAATGTCGTATTATTAAGGCCATTGTAAGTCACTCGGTTGAATTTCTGATGGACACGGTTTGTCCGTAATCGCGGCAAGGATATATCATTTTAGACTTGGCATCGTATGCAAACAAGTGGAGTGTAAAAAGGTTGCCGTTGAAGTAATATCTGAGGCGTTGCTTCGTACCAACAGGCTAAGCGCGTTTCACGGAGCGGACGGATCGGTGGGCCTTTCGATATCTGCGGCGTGTTGATAGCCGCTCTTGTTTTTCATACCTGCGTTCATCTGACGCGTCCGTAACGCGCTTTCGCTCAGTAGTTATGAAACTCCAACAACTAGACACAGGGATGGAATAGGCCTTGGCAACTTTAGTTGTTTTTGGTAATACCATGGGTACGCACAAAGTATTCGTTGATGAAACCCACCGCCTGTCGTACGTCGGTCCGTCTGCCACCGTTGCTCTTGTTCGCAGCACGAATTCTACGCTCTTACTTCGGCTTTCGTTTATCGTAATGTTCTTACCGCTTTCATCTTGTGAAACGTGCGACAGGCACGTCCATGTTGGTGCAACCAATTCCTGTGGCATGGTGGGGTTCCAACCTGTGATTTCGTATTCTCTCTCGTAATGCGACTCCATGGATTGCTCTCCCGCTGCAGAAACGTCCTTTGCCTTGTGCCGAATTCGATCTGTATCGTCGTCCGAGCTGTCAATCTTGACAACTTATCCCCTTATCTCTCTTTTTCTAACTGGAAGCACAGTTTTCCATATACGTGCAGGTTCCACTGCTTTGGCGGTTCGGTCGAACGGGTGATGACTTCAAAGGCGTGGAGAGCATCGTCGTGTGTTCATTGCTTTCGCGATGACCGAGCAAGTTTATAAAAATCTCATAACTATGAAGCATGCTGCAGCTGCGCTGGGAACGTCGGACTGCTGAAGGACAAATGGCCGAAAAGATGAAGATGCGCCTCACATTTCTTCCTACGCCGGACAAATGCGGTATCGAATGTGCTTGCTGGTTCCTTTTTCTACTTAACGGACAAATGACGACAGGTCGCTCGCGTACTACTATTTTCCACCCAAAAGGAGTCGTTGTCGGGCTTAGTGACAGTTTACAATCGAATGCATCGGCATACATCGATATATTCAAATTATTCGAAATTACAAATTAAAGATAGAGGAAAAGAGGAGGAAAGATATTACTAAATGACCATGGCTGAATATGCAGGAGCGACTGAATAAGAACGTTGACAAAGGATCGACTGTGTTTGGAGCTAAGTTCTTACGTGGCGTTTCTATGAAATATTAAAGTTTTGCGGTTGAGTTCATCAACTGAGAACAAAGCGGAAAATTAAAAAAATATATACATATATATATATATATCTTTTATTTTGCGGAAACCAAGTATTTACTGTTTGTCTTATTATGGTGATGATTATTATGGGTAAGGCCTATGTGAAATTTTCTATATAATACAGTCACCTTGAAAAAAAAGTGCATCAAATGCTTGCGACACATAAACAGAAAGTTAATCAAATCTGCTTGATCCGTTTTTCTCTGTTTTATAATGAATTTCCGAAAAAAAAAAAACATAAATAGAAGAGTAGTAGTAGAATATGTTATAATAAACCGTTCTTAATATAATGGCATACCTTAACAAATACCACTTTATAAAGCTAAAAAGAAACCTGTTAGTACCAGCTCTGTGTCACATAACACACCTCTCTACTTTACGCGTCAATACATGTATAAGATTAGCACTAAATTACTAAACCAACGCGATGCAGGGGTCCTTTGAACTTGGCAGCCTCTTCGGCTTCAACTTTTTGAACGCAGATAGAGAGATCAAGGTTGTTATCACTTCGGAAACAAAAGCCAGAACATCGAGATCATTGCTGATTATCGTCGTTGGGGTCGTTACTGCAGCTGGTGACACGGAGCCTCTATACTTGTTACTAAGTTATTCGCCTCACCCCGGAGAGTGGCGGCCCAGCGGGTTGGGTTATATATACGACCCAGGCAGTCGAAAAAGGATCTGCTACAAGACCTGTATTGAGCGAAGCGATGAGGCAACACAGGGCTAGATTTCGTTAATAGAAACACAACACAATCTATGCTCGCATATTTGTTGAAGGAATTAAAGCGTGTAAGCCTTTTGTTAAGTCATTCTATCAGTAAAGTTAAGCAATTGTGGATTTATATATATATATGTAAACCGTCATGATTGCTTATATACATTATTGTCGGCGTAGTGGCTCAAACGGCTGGCTTGCCCCAGGGGTCGCTGATCTATTTACATTTCGTGCGAACGGCATAAACTGCACGACAAGTTTGACTAATAAAATATATATAAATAAACAGTATATGAGTAACCGCTCAGATACGTCCGTATACAGATCGTTATGATTTCAATATTTAGAACAGAACTAAGTATTTAAACGTACGTGCGTTATGTTAGGTCGGGTGTTGGTCTACGTGTTTAGCAGTACCTTTTATAATTTGGAAAACACTTGCTTAAGTTTTAACTAGGGTGCTCAGTAGAGCACGAGCGAACATTCTAGGGCAGTTTGCTCCCGTTTTGCCAAGAATAGCTTGCTAGACAGAACACCTATGAATCGCGTCATTCTCGTTGCAGATATTGCCGCTGTGACATGTGGATGACATTGACAGACCAAGATAAATAATGAAGCCTTTTGCAGGAAAGGCTATCGCGGTCCTGCGATTATTCCGTTCCCTTTGATTGTGCGATTACATTAAAGGATTCTCTGATTTAATAATGTACGCTGGTTAATACTGTACATTCGTAATAACGAAATTGTTTATACACTTCTTTCATCACGCTAGTAATAAGCCAGTCTAGTAAAAACTATAGGTGCGCACATTTACAATTGTTGAATATGTGCTTTTCGCAAATTGTTATACTATTATATAATACGCAGTATCTTTTAGCAGATTTTTTGTACATATGTTTTTCACCTCTGTATGTCCTTTTACTAGAGTTCCTAGCATAAAAAAAAACCCGATTCTTATGTTCATTTGTGGAAATTAACCACTTTATCAACGCTATTGTATTTTTCTCCCCCTGCCGAAAAACGTATATTGACCTTCTCCAAAGAGCTGACACAAGTTTTTCTAGAAAACTGGGTTTCGCTGGCGTTGTACTTTTAAAAGAAACAAAGTTCCTTTGTTATCCACTTACGGCGATAAAGTGCACGAGTACTTGAGCAAACCCAAAGACCAAGCCTCAGAAATTTTTTTCAACGTTTGCAAAGCTGGGTTTCACTTAGCCTAAAGTGATAGCTCAAACTTAATCTAGTTACTGATAGGATCTGTGTATAGAGAATGTCTAAATGGATGCACGAGAACTGGAAATCTTATACACTGAAATTAGTCATTTAGCCCTTTTTGGATATAATAGGAATGTATCTGAATCTGGAATTTTTATTGGCTAGATAGGAGGCGAGGACGATACATGAATTCATGACAGGTGGCTCGCTCAAGCCGTTTAATGTTGTGGCATCATTAAAATTGTCATTGCTCGGCAACCGTAGCCAATAAACTTAAACGTCGACACAATTGCTTGACCCTATCTTACTTTTACCCTAAGTTACTAATTTCGTAAATGGCCAATTGTGTCATTACTGAAGGCTACATCTCGCTATCAGCCAAATTCATTAGTAAATCTCATGAAAAAGCAACACTCTATCATCTATGTATGTCATAAAAAAGTTTGAAGTAAGCTTTGTTATGGAACTACGTTGTCAACGAAAGAAGATCATTAGAACTACTATAAATAGGTTCGCTTTCTTAAGGTCGCTATGTAATCACACTTCATAACGCTACCGTATTCTTCTCGCGTTGAATTATAGTATTGCCTTAACTTGTGCACCAATATTTACCTGTTTCAGAGATTCTGCAGAAGCTATATAGTTAAGCAAGTTCTATTCCATAAGCACCTTGTGTCTCGTGAGACACAGGTTTGCTGGAAAGTGTCTTCATTTGCCGTTCTTCCACAGCTACACACACACATATATATATACGTATGTGTCACAAATGTCTACAAAACACTCTGGACAATTTTTCCTGCTGTTTAATTTTTTACCTGAAGTTTAACGTATTAGATGTTTACGATGTGGGTTGGGCGCCAATTACCGTTTTGTATACAATTTTGTGTGACTCTAATATAATAGTTGTCAATATATATGTGTAATATACTAGTAACATGTATGAGTAACTAATATTTATAAATATAATACTGTACTGAGAGCACATCCCATAGTAGTCATTAAATTTGCCTAGTCCTCGAATAAATAATTACAGATATTTTCAGCTGTTCCTTTGGTTTATGATCGTGTAAGATCATCTCTTTTTTTTCTTATTTAGGCGGCTTGGATGCAAAATGGGTTTAAATAATGGAAATTCTTTGCTATGTTTTCCTCGGTATACGCGGATTGCTTCCTCTCCGTTCATACCCCCTTTCAGCATTGTCTTATAATGACAGGCTATAAATTCAGCACTTACCGTAGCTGATTAAAAGCTATTATACATATATATTTGGCAAAGGAGTGATATATCGTACAGAAACACTTTTATTCCACAAGACATACAATTCATTTTACGGCCATGGTTTTTGCCTAATTCATTTTAATACCACAGATGATGCGCTGTCAGACTCAAGATGGCGTTTTAAATTATGGCTAAACTACTAAGCCCTGCTAGGCCTTGCCTGGTTTCGCTCTAAGGCATCTTCTTAGAAGGTAAAAATCCAAAAAAATCCTGTCGTTATGTTAGAGTCAGTCAATAAGTTAATCTACTCGGGGCTTTGACCAAGGAGGACTTATTACGGTACGAACGATCACCCCGAAGTTGCTAGTAAAAACCGTTGAGCATACTGGCCAGTAAAATCATTGAAATATGTGTTGTCTATTATTTACAATTTATTAGAGCTTTACATATAAACCAAATACAGTAACTGCAGTATTCTTACTTAATATTGTGTGATGGCAACCTAGGCTACACTGACTTTTACTTAATGAATATAAACAATGTTTAAATTCAGGACAGCGTCTGGCTCTGTAATTTTAAGTATGTTTATAGCAAAAATCCATTGAGGCTCGTGTGGTGCATTCTTCAGATGAAGGGCAACTGTTGCAGTTTGTTATTAGTTGGGGTTCTTTGGGTCTTAAAGGGTACAATAAAGTAATCTTCAAATTAGCGAGACTAAGGTTCTAGGTTAGTACGCGGAGTCCAAGTTAGCAGATCTATTGAACGTTCGTAGATTGTGTTTCTATAACGTTTTTTGTTCACATAAACTCTGCATTGCTGATTTGTTGTTGGTGAAAATTTGAAATCTCTTTCAACAAGCTGATTCACCACCCTCAAGTGACCGTGTCATATAGAAAGCAGCTGAAGCCATCAGGCCAGACGAAGCTTC
Organism: Varroa jacobsoni; assembly: GCF_002532875.2. Classification (NCBI taxonomy): domain Eukaryota; kingdom Metazoa; phylum Arthropoda; class Arachnida; order Mesostigmata; family Varroidae; genus Varroa; species Varroa jacobsoni. Next base: position 269,585 of record NW_019213405.1, read on the forward strand.
TTAAAATAATGCTTCGATGTCATTTGTTGCGATGCGTTTACAAAAACTTTTCAGATAAGTTTAACATAATTTTTTTGAGAATGTAATTTACCTTAACTATTCCCCGGCTTATATACACATTTAGAGCTTGAATAATCAATGTTCTATGAAACATTTTAAACGCTATGTAGCCGCATAATACATTCACAGTACGCACGATTTTAATTAATGATAGTTCGTTGTCGGTCACGTTTAATTTATTCTAATTAACAGTGACGACTTTCGTGCCGAACTTCAACTGTCCTTCTTCTAAAGACAATACCTAAAAGCAGCATAGAAATGCTCTACAATCACAGCTTAGAGCAGACTGTTCTGCTTGTGAATCGAGGTCAGTTTCTGCGAAATAAACATACTTAGCCTTTTTCAAGTTCGGCAAGTCATCTTTGCTCTCTTATGCAAATCTATTAAAAGTTTTCTCATAAACAACGAGGTTCCAGATTAAAGCAAGCAGTGTATCGTGTATTTCAGGATCTCGGTTTCTTCGATTACACGCTTGAACAACGCTGAAAGTCTGAGCATCATTTGCTTTACTCCGATTCTCTATTGGTCCTAATGGACTTGTATTTTGCTGCAGTCGTTTAACGGTTTTTCTTTTCCTTTACTGTTCGCCTCTGTCAAGATGTCGACAAGTCACTAAAATTGGCCCGTGTTGCCTATTCGGAAAGCTTCGTGAAAAAGCTTTGACGAAAACAGAGTAATTTATTAATTTAATTAAGCTCTTATTGCGATTTCAGTTGTTTACTTCAGTGATATGAAGTATCACAACAGGTCGCAATTGTGACACAACAGGAATATCTACCATGCTTTACACGAACATCGTACTCACTACTCGCAGCGAGCGCAGCATGCAGAATGAAGACTAATGGCCCTTCCAAGTTTGTTGCAGATTCCTTGCAGAAAATTTGCACTTGTACAACAATGATAAGCATAAAGTAACAAGCAGCGTTCATCCTGTGAAGTAGAGTATTCTCAGAGTGAGTTTCTCTTCTTTCTGGTAAAGATGCTGGTTTAGTTTTGTACTATAATCCGACGATCGATAGACGTCAGAGCTAAAGTATCAATTATAATGGCATCTTAGATCAACGCGCTGCCTCAAGGCAGTTTTGTCTAGATCCATCACCATTATGCACATCGGATAGTTCTCTCATGCGGGAAACGTGCACGAAGGATCCTCACGACAGCATCCTTAATCCGCGTGCATCTGAAAAGCGTTCCTGACACAGTACAATAAGATAGACTAACCTAAGCATATACAACATGAACTCGCAGGTTCTCGTGGACTGACAGGTATGTACGAAACCTGTGCCCAAAGATATAGTTAGATGGTTGTCGTAATTAAGGATGATCGAAAAACCCATGTCTCCCGGAGTGTATTGTGCTTGCAGCCTTTTGACGTCGTTCGCAGTATCCCGTAGTGTATCTTATTCGAAATCAACTTCAATGTTTTGCGTAGAACTGCTTACTTACCATAAATAATCATACGATGAACTGTTGGTAGGCGTTTCGGGCGCGTTTATAGGTTAGCAAAAAGTTTTGGAAGGCCTTATCCGTAAGGAGTTTTCTATTTCAGTCGCTCAGAAGCGAACAGGTGTAGATGTGTGTAGATATTAAAAGATAGCAGTGACCATTGCCATGCATAAGACTAGCACTGAATGAGGACCTCCCTCTATCAAGAGCCTATTACTTAACGTGTCGACGGTGATGATCTGGCAAGCTGAAAAATTTTATCGCATGTCTGATCGCACCCCGTCCAGCTTCCTATAAAGGGGACGTATAACTATATAACATTATAATATGCATTATATATATACTGGATGAAAGTATAAAGCCAGGGTGTGACTGTTCTTTTTTATTTTTGAACTGCAATCGACCTTTAGACATAGGAACGATCGTCTTTAATACATATCGGTTTATCAGAATGATTCGTCCTGCTGAACCTATTTTCTCTTGTCGACGACCGGAAAACTGCTTAAAAGTTTATTTATCCACACACACAAATCATTGTCATAAGTGATTACTCAAATTTCCATTTTATGAGTCCTTCTGTGTAGTCCTATGAAAGCGCCATTGTGGAAGAGCTGTCGCAGAGTGCTTCCAGACTTTTGCCGAACATTCAATGAGTTTTTGGAGTCCCCTTTGAAAGCAATACATCGCTCGTCGATCATTTCGACGATTCACATTATTCAGACTTCATAACATTTGGCTATTCATGCAATAGTTCCACATCACACATTTAAATATCGTCAAACATACAGCCTATATATACTTTCGCGCAGAATAGGGGTTCTTTTTATTGAACGGGACATCTCACACGTAGAGTTGGCTATGCTATTTAGAATACCTATTAATTCGAAGTATGTCCTCGGCTTTTGATAATGGTTCTATAGAATGTGGAAGCGCATCGTGGAAGTTGGACCTGAAATGTCATGGTAAGTGTGTAGTGGCGCGTGAACGAAATTAGACGTCACAAGGTGGCATAAGTGTTTGAAACTTTAGCGTCATTCAAGACCTTACCGGAACATGTCAAATTTTCGTGGTCAAAGTGATATAAGCTCAAGGGACACCATCCATCGCTGTGACTAGTTCCTTGGAAAAGAGCTTACGAAAACCTGCCTTCGAAATAGAAAGTGATACTCTCCAAGATTTTTGCGATTCTTCCAAAAGAGGGATTTGACGCTGACTGTATATCGATTGTTGCACGAGAGGTCGTAATGTTTAGGACATCCGATTATTCGGCTTCTATAGGCCAAACGTCCTAATCAGCAACACCACCGACTCACAAAATACTTGACACAGTCGATTCTTAATCGTTGTATTTACACCTTATATAAGTGAGATAGGAGCCCTCTCTGTTTAATTTTACTGCGATTTTATCAAACTTGTCTATCGGGCTTAAATTCTTGATAGTTTGACAACGGGCAGGCTTCAAATACCATACGGCGGCATAAACCCCGGTAAAACAATCGGTATCCTGCTTTTTGTAGGATCCTAGATAACGTGCCAGTATATAAATATTCGACATTGAACCTCATTTGGTTCGGCGGCGTTATAATTTGCTATTGTATTATATCGTCTTTGAGTAAAATTCCTTTAGCTACGTTCGACGAGGGCTATATAAACTATCTACACGATAGCATGGTAATAAATGAGCAAGATACTAGGATGTTTGTACTATGCGATGTTCCAATTCCGGTCCACCGTACGCAAGGCTCAATAGGGCGCGTCTTCTCCGCATGGTCAACTGCTTAATTTAGCAATTACAGCTTTAGGGTCAGTGCCAGCAGCAGAAACAACAAATGTGTTTCACCCAGCTTCCGTTTCCAGGGCGGTATCTCCATTAGCTATTTTGCCTCCCATTCCACACGCCCGTTGCACCTAATCTTGTAACAACTGTTGCCGTTGTTGCGTCCCTAGAAGGCTTGCAATCTCGTCGAAGTGTTGATATTGCCTTTTAGAGTAGAGTAATTATCTACGTGCGTGTAAGATTCACGTGCATCCGCGACCAGTTTTAGAGACTTTGGAGAAGTAGGTTGAGAGCCAGAATGGGGGACAGCCGTTCACGATCAGTTGACTCTTGACGTAATCCGCTCCGTAAGTGATAGATATTCCGTAGATATTCGCTAAAGGTGCAATTTTCATGTAACAAGCTTCTACCGAATTCGTTGAGTAGATGTCTAGTTTAAAGAGAATGTTAATAGTTACACAAGTTAGCCTCCACAAGGGCAAACGGCCATTTCGAGCAGCGGAAAATCATTAGAGCGGTGTTAAGGGAACTTGATATCTTTTTCGACGGTCTGACAAGTGGCATCGCTAATTACTAGATTGATTCACACATTAATTAGTGAAAGTGTCGCTCTTTTCTGTCCGATTCAGAAACCCGCTCAGAGACCATGATCTGACAAGCTGAAATTTCTGCAATGACAATACTACCTAGTTAGTGCTTTAATTTTCCTAAATGGGGCAACCTAGCCTTTAAAAGAAAAACCGTAGCTCATATTGGATCGCTTGGCTCAACAACGATGATAGCATTTACGATGTTCATCCATTTGCTATTGACATAAACCATCTAGGTAAGCATTTCCGCTAGTATTTTTAACATCAGTTTGTAAACAGTAAGCAAACACAAACAGCACCCCAGCAGTTTATAGATGACATTTTTGTTGGTATGACATAAAGCCAAAGTTCGTCACAGCCGTAATAACAATAAAAATACTAACTTACAACTTGAACGTATGGCAGTAATAATAGTCTTCCCTTGATTGTCACCAGCATTGGAAATGGTCTTGCTTTGGAATGAATTGGAGTGGAGGTAGGATTGCGCTGACAGCCTTTATCCATCAACCTCATTTTTTCGCCTTTGTCACGTGGGATTCCCAACAGTCGAAACATGTACATACACATTTACGAAACTTGGCATCGTAAGCGTTATACGATATTCTATGCAATACTTTATGCGATGACCTCACAAGCCGGATTACGAAGATCTTTACGATGGTTGACTTCAGATTCGCAAGGTTACTTATTTTAGACCTACCAATGATTGCATTATACACTGTATGCTATCTCACAGCTATTTTTTTTTTATTAGTTTCAATTTGCCCAATGACTGAACTGATAGTTAACAAGCAACGTGACACAAATCAAACACAATATTCATCAGCTTTATGAAACTCCTGTACTCTGCATAGATAATAGTGAAAACCGTGCATTGCATAGCGGGTCACTAGGGTCTGTTAGACTAATCAAGTCCTTATTGGGTCACGTCCGTCTTGGCTTCCGCCCGGATTTACCTCCACGAATTTCCGATCCTATTTAATCAGGCCTTTGAAGCCTCGACGTGCTAGAGTTGGCGATAGATTGAAACGGCGATGGAAGTCGTCAGTGAACGATGGCATTGCCGTCAAAGGGTAGGCAAGCCTGGTACGGGTTGTTTGATACAATTCCATGGCTTTTTCAAAAACAGGTTTGGCCCAAATAAACAGGTTGGCCCAAAATTGAGATCCTCTACCCTGAAATCATTCTAAGTTGAGCTCATCTCGTAATAAGCAACCTCGAAGTGGAAAAGTCGCAGAGCGGTTGAGAGGTACCATCAGTGGAAATTAAATATCAAGGACGAAGCTATCAAGGCCTTTCATCATCTTTCTGTGATATGTCAGTAGAAACCTTGGCCGTTGTACAAAATTAACGACTCTAGTTAGATGAACAGATCGGTCGGCCTGAGAGACATAGCATATCGTAAGCCGCAACTCTGCCACGTCTTCTGAATTTCATTGCCTCGGTTTTGTTTAGGTCTAAGATCAGATCTTAATTCGACACGACGTAATGTAACCTGGTCGCTCCCGTAAATAACTAGATTGTCTGAACAAACAAAGGAGAACTTCCATTAAATTTTTAGGATCACACGTCTGAAATATCTTTAAGTAAGTAAAACGGAAAAAGAAAAGCCTCTTGGCCTTATATGTTGTCTGGAAGAACTCTGCCGGCTTCGAGCCTTTCGATTCTAACCTTGTGCTCCTAGAGTATCGCTGCTGTTAGGTTAAACGCATTCGTGGAAACTCCAACGTCGGTGAGGATGCTTAAGACTAAATTCCTACGAGCGTATATTACCAACGGCTACTTAAGATTCGTTTGATATTGGCAAGTAGGATATTGTATGCCGCTTCGGTCGAATGTTTCTTCCTGAACCCGTGTCGCTTTTCGGATATCGCGCTCATACTTTCCGGAAACACATTTAGTATCCTTGCCAAGATACAAGAGAAGCTTATAGCTGCTTTCCGTCGCTATACCGCGTCATGACATCGGTCGCCTTGGGTCGTCTTTGTTTTTTGGGATAATGAAAACCATTGCATCCTACCAATAATGAGAAACTACCTCAGAACGAAGATCTTTGGTGCACAAAGCCCTCGAACACGGCGCCAACACCCCGGCGGTACTGAAGTGTTCATTCCGAATCCTGTCCGACTTTACTGCCCTCCTTAGGCGTTAGTATTCAAGCAGCTAAATCACTTTTAGAATAGAGAACCTCTGATCGAACCTTTCCCGTTTATCTATTGTCGGTTCGTTCCAGGGTGCGTTGAATGATGAGAATATTACGGAGGAGTGGCCGATGAGAAGTGATGAGGCGATGACAATGTAGGCCCGTGAGAGTCAAGAGATTTGTATGGCTGACGCTCGACCTCTCTTATGATAATAGCCCCATGCTGTTCCAGCTATTTCTCGCGCTGAATGGCATATGTCTTCCGCAGACCACTTTGAACCCTGCGGTTAGTGGCCCCGTGTATAGGTGCAGAAGTGACCTAAAGGTATCCTGGGCACAGTAGGTTAGATGGCACCTGTAGTAGAACTTGGCTGATGCCTCTTGGAGCAGGCTGGACAAATTGAAGATTGCAGGATGTTGACGAAACGATGTTAATACTAATAGACCTCTTCCGTATCAGTTGAGTTTGGCGCTAAAAATATTTTATGGACCACCCCTATATTCCTTAGGTGTGTAGTTGTCGGACGCATCGGCTTACCTTTAAAGGTTTCTGCTTCGCTTTTTGAAGTTTTTACACGGTGCACTAAAAATACGCTGTGCGCTACGATTTCTATTTGCAGCGGGGTACTGTCGACGCATTTCATGAACCGTTCGGTTGGCTAGCCTTGCAACAAGCAAGCTTCACAGTCGGTAAAATTATTTCCTCATTTTGCGAATTTGTTTCATCTGCTTGGCAACATAGAACATCCCGTTTATCATGGCGTAGGCTAAGACTCTGCAGTCTTTCATCATCTCGCGCACATAATCCTTTTAGATGTGGGGCTTCTGATGTAGAAGATTTTTATCGCTAATTTTCGTCAACTTACAAACTGGTGGCTCAGGGCGGCTGCTTTGTTGTTCTGAAAATCACGTCGCTTACCCCTGCAGGGTTTATAAATAAAAGCAACAGATGGTTATCCTTTGGCTCAACGACGGAAATAGGGGCCACGTAAACCTGACATACGGATGAAGTGCGGAAAAGTTGTGTGTAAATTCACTGCCGATTACACTCGTACTTTGGTTTAAAGACTCGCACTAGCAAGCAACAAGCCTTTTCGGCGCCTATAGACACAGCGGGGTTGCAATCCGCCGATCAGCACCAGGACGCGTTCAATTCGACCTACAAAACACCGAAGTGATTATATAACTGTTTTGCGCACCTTCGATTCGCACCTTCGAACAGAATTATACTTTGGTCTATTTATTTTATTTTATCGTCATTCTAAAAAAAGGAGCTATCCATCGCGTTCAACTTAACGACAGCTGTTGCCAACATCTGTCTATTGTAATGGCAGCTACAAGTTATAGTTGCACGCCTGAGATAGAACGGGGCAGTCAATAACCGACACACCGGCAAGACAGAGCTGTGGCGGCCCTAGAGCAAGAGTTGGTGTGTGTTTAAAGGTCTGATTTTTTCAAATATCAAATGGAAATCGTTTTAGGTAAAGGCGTTGAGAGTATTATTTGCTGCTATGTCTTGCCGCTGTTCATATTTGTTCGACAGTGGACTCTGTTCTTGATTTAGACCCGGTCCATTAGGCTTCGGCTAGATGGCAATGCGGTGAGCGCATGGGTCGGGAAAAAATTGAAGGCTAACTAGATTCACGAATTTTTCGGACACGCAGTCAACCCCGTGGGAGATTGGTACGTTGATGGTATTATCACACCGTGTCTAAGTTTGCTCTCAGCTTAAACTCTTTAGTTGCTTACGTTACAGCAAATCCTACGGGTGCGCTCTTTATAATCCTTACATAGTTGTTGAATGGTAAACATGTTCAGATTGCCTCGTAAGGATTGCTTTCGACCATACAAATCAGATAAGGTGCAGAATGATCAAGACATGCCTGAGTTGCCTTCAACTTCATCCTATGATCTCTATATCAATATAGCACAACATGTTTTTTATTTACACTTGGAGCGGAATCATGTACTATCAATATACTATACATACAAGCCTTATAACGCCATCTGAATGTTGTTATAATTTACGCTAGGTAAAAATTCTCATTGTATGCAAACTTCTCGCTTGAATAAGTAAGTCTCTCTCCATGGGGCATATGCCCATATCATTCTGTACAACCTATGTACGTTTAAGGTGCACGATGCTATTCATGTTCATATCAGATCTGTGTTTTCTAGTTTTCATGCGCCATTAATTCAAAACTTGATTTAGAATGAATATGTAAATGGTTTCTCAAGAGTGACATTGCTTTCCTCCCTATTTCATGTTTTTTTCCCAAATGTGAACACTACCTGCGGCCGGTATAAGAATTCTCTTGGCGGAATTTTAAGGAAGCCCACACTGCCTGACTGGACGCTATGTTAGTTTAAAGCTGGCGTATGTTATACGGCTTTTGGAGTGTTATGATCTACGCAGTTTTGAAGCTAAGTTTCCTTGCCATACTGACGTTTGCTCGAAGACTCGTGTACAATTATACCTCCTTACCTTAGACGTAAGTACCTTGCACGATAAAACGTATGTACAATGCGTGTTTACATACCTTTTTTTGATTAACAATACGAATTATCTAATACTGCTTTGTTCAATCATCTATCTTTATCAAACAAGATGTCCGATAGACCTGCGTCGAAGAATGGTATGCCTTTCAGAGGATTAGGTTAATAGTAAAATAAAAAGGCCCAACCTAGTAATAATGGTTTATGATTGTGTTTGAACCATGTTATTCCTTCTATTACGCGGCATCAAAAATAAATGCAACATTCTCTTGTAGCCTGATGGTGACAGCGACCACCAAAGGTAGTCTCCTTATTGTTTATCACCAGTATTAAATGTAATACATTTTGAGAGCTCTTTGATAGTTTTCGATACTCTACTAATAAGTCCTATAGTTTCAGCTGTAATTGGAGTTTACAAATAATAGTGGTTTGGCGTACTTTCGCATCTCTTCGGCACCCATATGTTCAGCTACCCATTCTATTGTGAGGGAAGCAATTGTGATGAGCAATGTGCAAGCAATAGTTGCATCCAAATCAAACACTTACTGTGAGATCATAGCTGTATGGTCACAGCATCCGGTCTCCTTTATCCATCTAGTGCCTAACCATTTGGCCAAAGCAACATAGGCACTTCTATCCTAAGTAATGCCCTGCAAATAACTGCGCATGTTTCTATCTGTCCATTCATCCTATCTTGGCCCCTGGGGCGGTTGAGACGAATTTGTCAGCGATCATAGCCGCATCACTGGCAAAATAGCTGAGAGTCTCACATAATGGTGCGCTTAACCTCAACGAAAAAGTCTTGCGGAACGAGTCGTAGCCTAGAATTGTACCAGGTTGCGAAGAAAGGACCGGGTGACATTAAAATATTGCCAGTTTTCGAGAAAATACCTACATCAAGAATATCCTGGCCTACATGCCTCCCTAGCGTGTTCACAGCTCATTCCTTCTGTTTATGCCAGAACGGTCCAACATTAATCAACTGATCAAACATTAGAGACCAAAATTCCAGCTAGTTAGCCTAATTCGGGAAGAAACTCCACGTAGCAAATGACGGTCTAATTGCATATTTGCTCTTATATTGCTCTTATTTCCTAAGCTTTTCTAATGGGTAGGCTTGTCTCTTTTTATGTAATGCTTGTGTCAGGGACGAGTGCGTTAGCTAGAGTGTTCCTTGTCACATGGTGTGCGTTTGAGGGTCAACTGATAACTTTGTAGTCAAAGAAATGAGCAAGGTTTAAGCCAGTTTACATGAATTTAACTTACATAAAACAACCTGCAGGCACATAGTCGTCTTGCAGAAACGTAGAAGGCAAGGGATTGAGACACTTCTACATAACAACTAATATCTCTAAAAACTCCAAATAGTTTTGGCCGATCCGTTGGACCCTTCAAATGACCTTTGCTATATCCGTATTGTGTATCCGTCTTCTTTTTCACGGGTTCCTATTAATTACTATGACTTCACAACTAATAACATTAAGAGATAGACCTGCTGGATCTCTGAAATGCATTTCGCTTAATACATTTGCAGAAACGAGACTGTCGCCCTTCTTAACGTTACATCCTCTAAGTGTCACACACTGAAAGAGTATTGGAGAATGACAAGCAAGCTTGAGATTTAGGTTTGAATAAAAGTAGTCACAAGGCTTCTCCTTATTTCATGTCATTAAATAAAAGAAGCGGCTCCATTAAACATAGGACAGAAAAGAGTACTTCTGACATTTTGTCTTTCTGTCTTAACGCAATGTCACAACACATAGCGTAGAACGCGTTTCGAAATCCAAGGTTGACTAGAACCTGGAGGGGATCTTCAACCCCGCAGCTGTTCCAATTCTACCCATAACCGCTAGAACAACTTGGTTAGGTGTTGCTGCACTCAAGATTAGTGTCTTGCTTAATGCAAGGGCGACCTTAGCTAGCAATCTGGACAAGACGGATTTGTATGTTATTGGTCTTATTAAGTGATTTTATTCTTTAGCGACATGAAATTCGGAACGAAGACGGATATGAAGAGACGGAAGAAAAAAGAGTAAAATGGTGTTGTTACAAAGTATCGAAATCGCTTGCGAAAGTTTCCATGCTGAAGGTGCGGTGGCGTGTGGCGTATTTTAAAAATGGCAGGGGCACAATGCGTTGAATCGGAAATCGAGGGAAAGACAAATCGTCAAACTCCACTCGGAACGATCGATTGTTGAGCATGAAAGCTTTACGCTTTAAGGCTTCGACATATTTCACATTAGAAAGCAAATGGGTTTTTACTCTGAACTCTTGTTTTGTATTTTCGCCTATGGATACAAGACAGTCATTGAAGCGTGAAGGACGTACTGGGCAACGTTCAGCTAACTCGTCGTCTGTTTGAGTTAGTTTTTTTTTTTTTATCAAGACTGTTGAAGCTTTGACGACTCCTTAAGCTTGACGCGGCCGCGGTATTGAAAGGCTCTTGTATCGTTTTACTAATTATGTAGATAGTTTATCTGTCGGACCGGTAAATCTCTTATTATGGAGGATCCACGATTTGTGGTTACAAACAAGACTGCCCCACAATAAGGAATGTCATTGCATAAAATAAGGTAACGGTCCATATGGTAAAACAAAAAGGTCTTATTATAGAACACTGAGCGCCACGCTATTAATACAGACATTTCCTGTTCGTACTTGCGTAGCTTTATGACACATAATAGATGAGAAAAAAAATCATCTATACGACCTGTGTCTTTTTTCAAGATTGGAAAATATTGTTGACACTATGCCACGCTGCAGCGAGTTTTTGTCGACAACGACGCCAGCGCCAGTGTCCTACCACGCTTTGCCAGTGCTCATAAGTATATATGCTAAAGACGTGGCACTTATTATATTACTTAACACATTGTTCTAATCGGTGAAGCTATTTCGAACAATTCGTCTGTGTTTTGAACTAGATTCAAGCGCTTAATAACTTTCGCGTATGGCCTAGTTTAGCTTTTCCTTGAGCAGGATTTAAGGCCGATTTCGATGATCGACCGGCCGCTGTATAGTTCTAGCAAATGCCTTTGCGTAAAGATTTAATCTTTGACCTTTTGAGAAAACTTCTTTTATGACACATCGTTGATCGTTAGTAAAGTTGGCGCCGCCACGATCAGTAGAACGTACGTTTCTAGGCGCTCCTACATTTGATGACGTGTACAAGAAAGACGTCTACAGGTACAAGTAGCTTATTTCAGGTCACTGCATTATGCGCTAAAGAGACAATTTACATATTGCAATAGTTTATAATGCTAGTCTGCAATGATCTCCTCTGCTACTAGGATCCTGTCAGACCTTAGCCTAAATGCATTTGAAAGCATAAGCTCGCCTGTCTCTATCTTCATTTTTCCAACAGGGCTGCACTTTTTTCTCCTAATTCAAATCGTTCCCTAATGTATTCCAGCAGGTTCTCTTCTTAGAATTATTGGTTCGTTTGCACTGATTGGGGCCTTGATGCCTCGTTGGGGGACTGGATCACCACGCCTCACATATCTTATTCATGGCCGTGAAGACAACAAGTTAATCTGGCTGTATTCGAATTGCCATATTTCTCTATGATGTCTCCAGGACAATTTTTAGGACAGCAATTCAAACTACTAAAAGAACTCAGGAGGGTTTTCAGACTCTTCGGGTGCTCGGATACTCAACCTCAAACCCGACCGATGTTGACCAGCGCGCTTTCGTTCGTCCGTGGTACTGCTTGTCATTTGGCTTATTGTTTTGCGGCTTTTGCTACAGCCAACTCTTGCTTTGTAGAAAGGTTTTCGCTACCATAGGTGACAGTACCCGTCGTATTAAGAAGAGACATTCGGTGCTTAAAAAGCCGATAATCTCTCGCTTTTACTCGTTCGGCTAACTAGCTTTTGGTCATCTTTTGATCGCTTCTTTGATGTTAAAGTATGTTTTATTAACAATTGAGTCATTTGATGATATTGAGCTGAAATATTTGGTTCGGTACGTAATCCTTGAGACACTACGACAACGGTGGCAGTGTTTGTGAGAGTTCTGTGATGCACTCATCAGTACTCTCCGAGCGGGTTGTTCCACCGCTAGTTCAGAATTCAAACGCTTGGTAACCGAAATGTTTTCTGATGACGATGGCCAACTTAATGATTGTTCAAAGTTATGAATATTAAGTAATATCAAACTTATTGGTTAGATTTACTGACATTAAAACAGCGGTCCATAAAATGCGTACTTCAAACAAGTCGCTTTCTCCCTAGAATTCAAACTACCAGAGTTCACATCGTTGTCTCGCTTGTTTGTTATCGTTTACACGTAAAAGACGTCCATAACAATAATGAGGGCGGTCCACTTTCACTCCATTCCTCCGTCCACTGATGAGCGCTGGGTTGATAACGATAAAAAAAGGTCACACAACCCGTGGCAGAAGCTATGGCGATCAATGTATAGGTTCAAGGTGATAAAAAAATGATCGCTTCTTCCGTATAGGCTGTTTGCGGGTGCTGCCAAATATGATTGAATGTTGGTAACCAATCTGATCGACAGAATTCAGAAGAAACTTGCAGACCTATTCACGTCCACAAGCCATAATCTAATGGTGCACAACCGTCACAGTAACACGGATTCTCCCGATACCAGCATTGCCTAATTAGCCTTTGCTTCCGAAGCTTGTATGCCATCTTCCGGCGGCAATTTCATCAACAGATCGGTGACTGATGGATGGTTGATCGTTTGTACGGCAGCGGCGAAACGCGAGCAAAATATCGTGATAATATTCGTGTATGGGGCAAAGCTTTCGTGGCAATACGAAAACGGAGCGAGGAGATTCATAAACTGGATGGCCCATATAGCTTAAAAGTGTCGACGGAGCAGTTTTGGCGGAAAAAGGGGTCGATTTTTTACTCATAGATATAGTGTGCTATCATTACGTACGTATAGAAAACACGCAATTCAATAATGCCTATTCAACGAAGCGAACTCTCGTTTCTGCTAGGGAATACAGCTAGATAGATAAAAATGAGCCCTAACGGACCAGTATTCTATTCCTAATAGTGATGTAATTAAGTGATATCTTGAATTCACTGTTCCTGTGGATATAGAAGAGAGTAGTGAATTGTACCTTATGTGAAAGATAGAGGGCGAGTGACAAGAAATACATGCTACCAAAAGGTCTGGAAATAGACCAAAATTATGATGAGACGTGCAGTCTTCTAATCCTTAATCTTGATTTATGAATAGCATCGTATCAGCACCCTATTGTATATAAATAAGCTAATTCTACCTAAAATAGGCAATAGGATATTTAACTTTCGAGTTCAAAGCTCTTCGAACAGTCAAAATCGGGATGGGCGCTTTTGTAATATGCAGACAGTTTCGTCTATAGAACAGAAGAGTCCTTTTTGAAGCCAATTCGAAGTCCAAAGCGTCGCGTAAAGATAATATTTTTTGAGCTTATTTATTTATAATGACTACATACTATTTTTTCTCGTGTGCCTTTACATAAAAAGCGACTACCAAATGGTTGCATCCAATCGAAGTGCGTTTTATTTACTTATGTCGCGGATCGACTAAAAAAAGGTCAGCCGGAATAGGAAACACCGGCCTGCTGAATTCGTCGTAAACACTTCGTCAATTGTTAAGCATATGACACAATGAATGATACTAAAAATCACCGCAATCCGTTTTCTTTGAATCTGCGCGATTACAAACAGCCTAGTTATGTTCTACTTATCAATAACGTAAGCTGGGACGCTACAGTTTTGCCCCGGAAGCTCAACACTCCTTCATATTTCTCAGCGTTCTCCAGTAAATTTTGAATTAATTACACAGCCGCCAAGATGCCGCCGAAAATCACTCTACTTATCTCCGATGTGATTATAGCGTATACAGTGACAAACTTCCATTGGTGCTACATCTATAGCCATAGCCGGTCATCGTGGCGCTATCATGAAACACCATCACTCCGTTAAGCCAAAACTCAAAACACGACCACATAGTTTCTTTGTCCATCGGGGCGATACTCTGTTCTCACATCTTTTTGCTGTTGCCACTGCCTTTCTTTCGTTGGCACGTCATGTGGGTTTATGTGCACAGTCGAAACGCGTACTCACCGGTATTCAAGCAAATGCCCAAGGCGCCCGGATACCAAAGTTTTCTTCGTGCACTCCTGCTAGGATATAAACAGACAAAAAAAAAAACGATCTGAACGGTCCTAGAAGTCCTGCTTTCTCGTTTCTGGTGCCGCTACTGCCGTCTTTTTTGTCTTGTATTTCTCCTACTGCTATGGCGATTCTCGCTAGCGCAGCCCACTCACCGCTGCCTCTGACTGCAGACGACAACGATTCGTTAGCGTTGTCCGTTCTTATCCCTGACTGCTTTGCCGTATATCTTTTCTACCTACTTCTCCTTCCAACAATGTTCCAAAGGTCGACTGCGTTGTTCCATCCCGTTCTCCTCTGTGTTCCCATCGACTGGACTGGGGGTGGCTTGGCTCGTCTACGCTGGCCAACAACCGAAGGACACAAGAGACAAACATTCAGGATATCAGCAGTTGTAATTTTTTTCTCGTTTGTAACGGTTCTGATGTCATCTGGGATTTAAGGATTACAGAAGGCCGACTAGGCTAGGTTTGTCCAGTCGAGTCGCCTGTTTGAAAGGGAAAGCTAGTTCCACATTCCGGGTTTGCTGTAGGAAAAGAAGTACTTCAAATTCAGTGTTCCGCCAAGACCTTTGGACACGTTTGATCTCAAAATTTCACTTAAGTAAAAGAAACTGCAATGAAGTAAGCGTGTTCAATCTTCACGGCGTATCAGCCGAAAGTAAGAACACATCGTTTTAGCATATTCAAGCGTACCGATGCGAGTAGAGATCGATTGTTCTTGAGTAGAACTATTTTGTAAGTGTACAACAAGAACGGAAGAACGAGATAACTTGTAGTAGAAGCATTAACGGTATGCTACACAACAAAGTTGTAATGTTTCTCCGTTTTTATTATGCTCACGTACACGCGGTTGTTACCGCCTCCTTAAAGCCTTATTTTGGATAACATGTAACGGATTACTTATTATAGAGGCTTATTATACACATTTGACATAAATACCGTCAGGTTATCGTGTACATGTGACATATTAGTATATGAGTAAAACTTAGGAATGACAGCCGCAGAAGCGCGTATTGATCCAATAAGATTAGATAATTCTCTGATTTAACGATCGAATAACCCCATTGTTCGATCTGAGGTGAAGTCAGCCCGCCTTCGAACAGGCCTTCGGACGAAGTATTGGTACTCTTAGTTCAGAAACTGAGACGTTCTGAAGGTATTAATTATGAACATTTATTTCTATTAATATATAAATATTTGAGGTATAAGTTGTGAACGTTTCAATAACATTAGTACGTTTGTATCATTTTATCGTCATTGTTTTCCTTATAGATGGTGCTATAAGCTAAAACGTAATCAACAAAAAAACAAAAAAGTGAGTTTGCGTTCTTAGCGGATATAAGAACCCTTACTTAGATAGAATTTGCAATGGTTCTTCCAATACATGGTGTCGTAATATTAAATATCACTGCAACATATTATTACATTGTTACCTGTGCAGCACATCTTATGTTTACTGCGTATCTAATATTAGGTTTATTCTCTTAGCCTTTATCGAGTGCGAAGGCTTAGCCACAGAAGAAACAAATGCGTTTGCTCTTTTTTCATCATGTTCAGTTTAAGTTACACACGGGAAGTGTTGCTTAACACCTGTTCTTTGAGGTCAATTCATCAAATGAGGACAGGAAAATTTCCTATTTTTGAGGTCTGCATTTAGGCGATCACAGGCCGTGTTGCTGCGCCATATGCACAGAAACTTATAATATCTTTTCTTGGCCCACGCTGTGAGTACACTTAATGATGTCGAAATCCTACAGCTTTGACTTGACGGGGCTCAATTCTAGCCCATTTTCACTCAAGGCAAGTTTAGAAAAACGTGGTCGGAGAAACGCTAAGACTAGTCGAAAAGGCAATATCTTCGCCACGTTTTGTCTTCATTCTGCGACCTTTGAGAATTCAATTAAATAAGCGCATCGTTAACAGCATGTTTTGCCAGATCCTGAAGAGCTTGGTTCGTTCTGCGTTCACTGATGCAAAATCTTGAGCTGTCCTTCAATTTTTCTTTTTTGATCAAATAAAAAAGAACAAAGTTTCGTATTATTGAGAAACTGGTTTTTGTATCAAATATGACTTGCAGGAATCCTCAAAATATGTAAAAATCAATTTGTTGCAAATATAGTTTTTATGAAGAGATAGCATTACTTTGTGCAAATAGCAAATTATATATTTTGTTTATTTAAACAGTCAGAAACCAAAGGCCGCTACTGAGATCTAGATTTTGTTATTAGTGAAAAATATCAAGAAAAACCTGTTGAGTACTGTTGTCTACCAGACAAAACAAATCGTATACTTTTCCAAAGTGCAACGAGAGCAGCATTGGCTATTTTTGCGACGTCTGAGTCTAATACACTTCGAGTTAAGACGTGGTAAGGTAAGATCGCTCGGATACGTCACTAACGAGAGTGACTGTTTGTTTATTTGTTTGTTTTCATCCAAAGTTACAAACATAATCTTCGAAATCATCGACCTACTTTATCTACTCGGACTTGTTTTTAGCGGTTCAATCATGGAACAGCTTCGACGTCGCTGTTTTGAGAACCTTCCTCGCATAGATTTTCATGCTTATCCCAACGAGTTTTCGTTGGGATAAGCATGAAACGGCGTTTCATCTCTACTTGTATTGGTCTAACTGACTGTACTCCACCCATTTCATCCAGAACTGGAGACAGACCAGCTTTTAAAAAAGTTCCTCGTCATCAAATGCTCCCTATTACGTAACGACAGGAAGTACGGTGCTTTCGGCAGGAAACGGTTTCGGTCGAAAAGATCAAGTCAGACAGCAGTAAAAGTAGAGAATATTATAGTCGGATGGAGTCCATGATACCACGTATCCCAAAAACCAAGGCTGCTGCAATAAATGTAGGATGTGTAGGAATAAACTGGATATTTCGTAAAATATCCAGCCTATTCCTACACATAAAATAAATATTTTCTCTTTTTTATAAAACCGATCTTTTTTATAAAACTGAAATTTGCTATTCATTTATTACGAATGCTCTCTACTGTTGGTGTTAAAGCAGTAGCATTGTAAATAGGCCTACGGACTCTGGCTCGGTCGAAGATAAGGAAGTTTAGATTTCTACAAAGACACTGATGCTCGACCGTGTTATCATTATTATTCATAGTTTACCAACTTTTCTAGCTGCGAGATAAACCATCTTCTATCTTTCACGTTTGTACATATATTTGTACATACTGTTGAATCCGTAAAATCACGAATTGTTAATTGTGGATACCGGGGCTAAATGGAGCGAAGAATTTTAAAGCAAATTTTTAATTCGATAGAGTAACCGGTAAGTAAATGTGAGCTGCACATAGATCGAATCATGTACAAAGACAGTTACAAGGAAAGCAGGATGACCTGAAAGTCGCAACTAAAAAAAGGTACACTGGTGTGTACATCATCTATGACAAAGTATTGTCGAACAACTAAAACAAACAAGCGTGAATTGGAGTGCCCGTAAAGACATACGGATACACTGTATCCAAATTTTTAAAATGAAGAGGAAGGGCCTACTTGCGAACCTAAAAAAAAAAGCTTTGAAGGATAAGATCAGGGCTCCAGAGCGTTTGACTGGGAACTCCAGCCGACAGCCACAGTAAAGATACCCATTTTTTTTACGAAACCACTTTGAAACGGTTAGTATCAAACTAACTTTCGATTTTATTGTACGCTATCTAGAAAATAAGACATCACCAAGTTCGAAGAATCGTAATTGTAGTAGGTAAAGTCGAGAGACAACGTTGACATCCGTTAACTGTATGTGATATTTCTGAAACGAGGTTTTTTTTTTACCTTAAAGAAAAGAGAGAGAACCCTTTGGAAAAGAATCCAATGATTCTGCTAGAATCTTTGCTCGATGGCATTCTCTTTGGTGACGATGGACTTCAAGAGGCGTCAAGCGTGCTCTGATTATAACATCGAGAGTTCCTTGTTCAATTGCGCCTACCATAAGGTCATCTTCGTCATCGAAAGCTAAGTACAAAGTACAGTCCGTTGCCTCTTATGGCACTGCATCTCAAACAAAAGGTGATCAGCGACTTACTCCTCGTTGAATATAAATTCGCTTATTAATGACTCCTAAACTGTCCGTGTCCTTCGCTCTTGTATATCTGACACAGGAAGACCTGGATCTCGGGGGCCCTTGAAAAATCCTAACTAACTCCCAATAGCCTTAACAGGTAATTAGGGCTAAGAGGATACAAAATCAATCGCCATCCGTCAAAATGGTCTACGGTTCTCTACATACTGAATACTACGAAGCTATCGCCAAAAAATCAGAGCGTTTTCAAAAGCTTGCTCCTTCACACATACTTGCTTCCGTATGAAAAAATACACAGATGCAGTCTTTTCAACACTCTTAGTGTTAGCGTGATTATTAAAAAAAAAAAAAGACAAAATTTCTGACATAAAGCTGTCATAAAATCGCCAATATTAGTTTTTTGGTGTAGAGCGCGGCACAAAATTTGGTGTATCTTTATGTTTGCCAAAACAGTATCAAGATACTACCCGATCAAAGATGGACACTATTGCTTTTTATGTAAGTTTCGAGTAATGACATCGTGTTGTTTGCATGCTGCTATGCATGGCCAATGCTGACGATTGCCTGTTGCGAGATGAATAGGTGAACATTTTTTAAACTGCCCAAGCAGCCTTGTGATATCGAGAAAACCCATCCAAATTCCTACACTTCAGTCTTTCTAACATTGAGCAGCGGCTGATGGTGGCCAGTGTCAATTTGCTCTGTTTACATTTGTATGGCCAATGAACATTTCCAGGTCAGGGCTCTCTTTGAAACACTGAGTAGCAAAGATGGAACGATCCTTGGCCTCGCGCGCCCCTCTTTTGTTGTCAATCTATCTATGTTTAACTCACATTTTTTTCTTTCTTCGAGCTGCGGACTCAGTTCATCAATTCATTCATGCAAGACTAGAACACCGAAAGCACCTCAGGTCACTATCAGTTTCCCTGCACTTGAAAGGTCCGCGGGTGATTATAGCACTACTTCAGTGTTTCTTACGGTTGGCGGTCTTGGTAAGGAGAAAAGGAGGCTCGGATCTCCTTTCCCTTCAAAAACTTCTGTCTCGTATTCCGGCACCTCTTAAAAAGTATTACTTTCCTTTCTTTCCTTTTCCTTCTATAGCTCGCATAATTTTGCTCAAAAAGACAGTTTCTTCTTTCCGGCCTTTTTTTGATTTCA
The DNA here is from genome assembly GCF_002532875.2 of Varroa jacobsoni. Taxonomy (NCBI): domain Eukaryota; kingdom Metazoa; phylum Arthropoda; class Arachnida; order Mesostigmata; family Varroidae; genus Varroa; species Varroa jacobsoni. The sequence continues at coordinate 289,428 of NW_019213405.1, forward strand.
AAAGCTCCGTGAATTTCCCCCTTTTTTCGAATTTTCGAAACTATTTAAGGTAACGTACTTTCGTCGTGTATCATTTTTCGTTCCACATCCGCTTCACCCGTCTTTTATAAAGTGCGCACGTTAATCGTAGCGTTTTCAAATTTGAACCCGTACGTCTGAATCTGTTAATGATCAGTAGACCCACGTGAGGTTTTATAGATGATTTCCCAATGCTGGACATGAATCTCTGTCATTAGCTAACCGTATCCTTGCAGGCTTCTCTATCAACATACTCCGTAATGGCATCTGAAGTAGGACGACGACTGCTTTTGCTGAAGGAAGTTGTATTTGCTTTATTGACTTGGATCGCAACTGCTACTAGATGTCTTTTAGTTTTCATGTCTGGTGAAGCGTATGGGGCTGCCGAATCGGCTATTTGCCTTGACGTCTTATTGACGTGTCACCCGGTTGAGTAGAATCCCACTGTATTCACTTATAAAACCTTTCAGTCAAAGCAATTATTAATTTAAGAGAGGTTTCTGCCGTTGCAACATGTCTGCAAGTTAGTAGAGGCTAATATGCCCCTTGCATCCATTTTCTCCCTCATCTATATTGAGGCATGTAAAAAAAATTCGTTCTAAATCTGGAAGAACATACTTATCATCTGTATCTTGAGAATATTGCCTGGACACTTAGGTAGTTACGATCCTTCTCGTTGACATAAGTGACGTTCCATTTGCAAGGATTTAATATAAGCTCTGTGCTTATGATTCGAAACGATATATTCCCGCAGGCAGTGACGACGATCGCTCATTACTTTAGCAAGCAGTGAATGCTGTGCCGTTAACGTCACGCGTGCTCTCATAAACAGTGTTATTGATGTATTACTTAACATTTTAGATTGATCTCATAAAAAAAAATTGCTAAATTATTTTGAATTTGAGCTACCTTGTGAGAGGAAATAAAAATACGATATTGAATAGGCACGAAGACTGTTCGTTCGCGGGATTGCTTTTACGTTATATCATGGTTTTCTTCGTTATGATTCATTATATTTTTTTATTCGATATTTGAATAAAACTCTGAATAGGCCATAACGTATTCTATTCATTACATCGGTCTGATAGCATATTATCTCTTGTTAATCTTCGACAAAGCGGCCTTAAGCGAAACTCTAGCGGAAGCGTGAAACAGCAGACCTTCGTGAGGATTTTTCGCCAATTTCGTAGTCTATTCCACGATGTGATGTGAAGATTGTACGGGTGGATCAAATATTTTGCCACTGTTAAACCGTCGTTCGTTGGCGCGAAAGAGGTAACTTTCAATAGTTTCGAACTGGAGCAAGCTCCGCTGATAATTGACCTTCGTTAATAGTTGACGGACAATTCTGGACATTTTTAGGCTCGCTTACAGCGTCTTCAAACGGAGCCGTTATCGTGCGCCGCCTACAAACAGCAAGGCGCAATTATAAACAAAAGAATCTTTCCCCTTATAGTCGTGTCTAGTGCGTTCCGTTGTGCGCCTACAATAGTAAGAAACAGCTATGCCCTAAACGAGATTTAGCCAGAATGACAAATCGTTCAGGCAGGAAATAGGTTCGCCGCGGCTGGGTCGTTTAGCGGCATAACAATATAATCTCTTCATTGTCTGCCTGCCAGTTTCAATTTGTCATGTTCGATTTTTCACTATCAACGGTTTAACACTACTTCGTACGCTTTTAAAGTATCTGCTACGACTAAAGTAAGATTCAAACTTTGCAAATGAAAATGAATTTGTATAGGCCCTCTTCGGCCAAGTACACCTTGTCTGGTCGGCAGACATTTTTACAACGGGTTCTTTTATTATAACAGCTGTTAGTTAGGCTCGCTCGAACCTAAGCCCTGCGGCGTCCCATGGTTTCATCTATCAAGCATGCAGTCCGAACACAATAGGAAGGACAATGGTTTTCTATTTTTTTTTTTATCTCGTCAGTTAACGTAATCTGAGAATTATCGTTTTCGATCCGGAACGTGCTTTTCTAAGGTTCTCTGGTAGATCATTGCTCGCAGTAAATTATGGCGCGAGTAGATTAGTCATACTTTAAACCAGTTATAATTTGTATTTTATTATTACCTTTAACCTACGGAGAGGCGCCCCTCGCATAGGAACAGGCCAATTAGCTTGCTGGACTCTGTACAGCTCTATGCGGCTTCCACTAGAGCCTAACGGATATTCAGACAAACTCGGTACGTTATTGGTGTCAACAAAGTTTAATTAATTAGAGCATTATATTTTAGATCGATTCACTGCGCTGGTCAAAGATGAATAATATATGATCAGACAGTAATTGGGTCACCGTGCGTCTTTCCATAAATCAACTTTACAAGATCTCGTATCGTGCTTGGCGCAGTTTAGCAGCGGCGCTGCTATTTTTACAGAGAAATTACAGAAATAGTTATTACTTAACTATGGGTTTATTCGGGCTTTGAACCTGGCGCCCGCTGATATAGTATGTGTCCTATATCAACACGCATTTGCAAACGTAAATTTTCCGTAACGACTGCAGTTTTTAGAAGTCTTGGATTTACGTATCAGGGATCACCTCGTGTCTCTGTCTAAAATGAGTCTTTTTTAATACTGAATTGCGGGAGCAACCTTAACTTTTAAGTTTAAGATGTTCACTGTGCCCATCGCTGTACTGTGTAATGTGGTATTTTTGATGCTCGGTGTTTCCGGGCCAACGTGGACATGTTGACTTCTTTGGACGTGTCAATGGATTTAGATCTTCCGATCTATGGGACCGAAGGCAGCAGGGCCATTATTCGAACACAATTCGAACTACGAAGCCGACCGTAGAGCCAACGAAATGCCGACCCTTGTTTGGCGGTATGTACTTCGCTCTAGGGCACGATGGTTGTTTGTTGGGCTAAACTTGACGTATAAATATATTCGTTGTCCCTCTATTTAAAGGGCCAAAAGTAAAAAGTATTGTTAAACAATCAATTTTGCCCGCTTGGCATGTGTAACGCAAACAGAGAGAAAAATAATGGATGGGCCTTTATCATTAACGTGCACGACGACCAAGGAACACTGTGAAAGTGAAACTTTGCCTTAATAAAAAGCGTTTACCCGATTCAACTTGTATAAGTCAGGTTTCCAGACAACGCAGCTCGTAACACCAACTCCACAGCAAATTTTTGATGGATGCGGACCGGCGCTGTGTTCTACTGCTAAAGCTCCAATCGCGTAGCGGCAAAACACTGCTTGTGCCGCTGTGCCGTCGATGCTAGTAAATCATGATTATTTAGAAAAAACATGTCTACTATTCGATTTGTCATCGACGCACCCGCGTCGATGCATTTTTATCGTTTAGACAATGGCGTCATTCGGAATTTGTCTTCTGCTATCCTCGCAAAATCTAAATTCTGCAATACTTTAGCTATGACATATGTGCGACAAAATGAGTTTATGATAAAAACAAGTGGTCGCGGCCGTCGATGATATCCCAGGCTAGACTTCCTCTCTCGCAAAGACGCGTACTTCCTCAGACATCCAGCGAAGTACGACATGGGATAGAAGCGTTCGCTTACGTCCACAGGCAAATAATTCAGATCTAATTTTTTTCGAAGTGGATTGAACAAACGAGCATTCTTTTGTAATGGCTTGCGACAGATCTATGCTACAGTAATATTTAATTTATAACATCAGCTGGTTTACGACGTCCGCGTAACATGTTCCATACTTGTCGCACACATGTAGCTAGAGCTGACAACTTTACACACCTGAATATTGTGACAGTTCTCTCCCACTCTTCTGCCGACTTAAATATTGGTCTCTGACAAGACTGGATTACTGCGAATCCCAACCACCGAAATTTTCACCACCGGATATATCATAGTCCCCTATTCGTTGCAGACAACAGAATCGCTTACTGCTGCTTTTGCCACAGCCAACAATACGACAAAAACGCAAACGATAGTAGACTAGTATCAACTGTAGCCAGAACGCCAAGTGTAGGTGCGCGTCCTTTTAGCAGACATGCCAGACTCAGTTCTCGTTTATTATTAAGAAAAAACACCACTTAGAAGCTGAAAAGCCACTACATATTTCGAAATTGGTTCTATTTCACCACAACGACGTCGCTGATAGCTCGCTAGCGTCTGGCCAGCGGGCAAATATATAGCTCGAGTCTCGCTCGTGCCTGATTCTACTCTTCTGTGAAATGTAAAAAAGCAAAACATGGTAACGGTGAACACGTACCGTCAAGTTTCGCGTTAATTTTTAGTATTGTTCAACTTCAATAACTTCAGTCGTTTTGGTTGCAGAATCATATGACGTTCATAGAAATGGTTGGGTTGCCAAAAAAATGGTTGTAATTCTAACAGGTTGTTATATTTGGTAGCTGGGAATAGCTGAGCAAGGTGACCCCCTGCTCGTAAACCTTAAGCCAGCAGAGGAACATGTTTCTGAAAATTAACTCTACCTTGCATCACTATTTGCGAAACTACGAATGCAGACAGGGACATTTATCATAAATATTTGCATTTAATTCTGTCGGTGTTCGCTCAAAAGGAGCCCATTTATCCACAAATGTCGTAACTGGATTGTTCTTAGCTCTTACCGTACGCGCAACATACACTGATATCCACGATCGTAGTTTAAGGGTTTCGCAATAACGACTTTGTACGCCTTTGAAATAAGTTGAACTTCATCCTCTTTCTTCCTTTTCTTTGAAATAAGGTCACGTTCGTGAAACCTGGAAGCTCATGATGCACCTGACAGCCATCAGAATTGACGCTTTTCTCTTGGATATCGGCGTCGGATTAGGCCTACATTGCCACTTGGATGGCCAAATGATAATACAAGAGCGACAGATGTCGGTTTTCTGCCACGATAAAAAAGTTTAGCACAATCCGGCAGCAAGTAGGCCTATGTAAGAAAATTTAAATTCCTTGCCATCGGCTACTTTAAAACACACTATGGCACGTCTACCTACTTTAACTATGATGTCATATCAGTGTACTACATTATAGGATCTCTGTGATTACGTATGACATAGCGGGGGCCTAAATGGCGCAAAGTTACTTGCCTGTAAGATGGCTTGTTATTTACTTCTTTATTTCACAGATATTTTTTTCCTAACTATAGTTATAGGGAGAAATACGCTTTCACGAGGTAATTATTATAGTATACATTGTTTCAGTGCAGCGTCCCCTCTTCGCTAGTTACGTCCGTTAGTCTTCTGTATGATGGATGTTACGGGCAATAATGTCTTCAGCTTCAAACATCTTCTGTAGATGTATAGCCGAATCTGTCTTTCTCGTCCAGCCTGGCTGTCGGTCGGTCGGTCGGCTGGCGAACTCACTTCGACAGCGGTCTTCCCTCAGCTAGCGTATTTCACTGCAGCTTTCCCATAGCGAGTGTTACAGCAATGGAGCCGACCGTGACGGTGGCAGCAGGTGGTATGTATAGGGAGAATATCGGCCTTTGCTCCATATTATTGTCCTTCGCCAGCTCACTACGAACGTGTTATGTCCATGCGGTACCTTGCTATGGATGCAGATACCGTAAATAAATATTGGGTAGAAATTTACCAACGTAGTTTTCGAAGCTGCAAACTCTGCTGCGCCCACACAATGAGAAAATTGCAGATGGCCAACAGGGAAGCTGCAACAAGATCGAATGGTTTATGCAGGCGTGTGGTGACAAAAATCATCGTAGCTTTTGAACATGTGCGTATGTGTACGGCTTGTTTTTGTTTCGCGTTTAGATTTTTCATTTATTACACATAAAATTTACATATGTTGTACTATGGTCCTGTCTAAGAAATCGTTCCGCCCTAGCACTAATATGCGCAAACAGGGCTGATGTGTGCGTATGCTGAATGATGGACGCATGGCAAGCGAAATTTTATAGTCGTCCATAACACTGAATAGCAATGCAACAGAACGACCCGGGTGGCGTTATGCATACTACCTTTTTATAGTAATGTATCACAGGTGTGTCTATTTGTTCATTTCGTTGAAAAATACTTTGAAAAATTGAAAACTTTCTATTGAATCTGCTGAATCTATGTTCCGTTGACTGCCCGAACTACCTGCCGCCCAACTAATTTTATATAGAGATATAGTCAAATTCATATGTGTCAGATCGATATGGCTACTTGTTAATTAGTCGTTTACCATTATTAGCGTTATTGTTATTATTATGTCGAGAAGTTACCAACGTACGAAGTTTAGCCAATGTCTAGCTAGCCAACTTACATCAAGTCTATTAGCTTTAATTGTGAAATATGTTGAAATTAGCGCCCTGCAATGCCTTATTCCTTACAGATATGAAATGGAAGAAGCTCAGCTATATGCGTTACCTGCCCTAATGGACAGATAGATCACCTGTCCTTTATGGCATTCTGTCAAATAAAGCATCTGTATGCATATTTATACCAAAATAAGGTAGAAGACAAAAAAACAACAAAGCCGGTTGTTTTTAGAGACGGATTCTTTCATCAATATTTATGCATCGAAAGAGTTGTTAGTGCCCTTTTAACAGTGAGTGGCAGGATCTAAGGCGCTCGTCTCACAAAAAGTCATCTTGACCTTGATCTCCTTTTTCTCTCACACTCTTTATAACTGCTTCCGAGAAGGACAAAAATGAAAGATTACGACTTGTTGAGGCAAAAGAAAGGCCACAGCTGTATGGGGAAGCGTGGCGCTACTCCTGTCATGATGGATGATTGTTGGGATGTCCAGTGGCCTGTAAAATCCACAGTGGCGAAGCTGTGTGAAATGAAAAAAGAGCGGGTGCGGTCCATGACTCCACAAATTTCTACAAACAGAAGAAATCCTTTTGGTTTCATTTTCTCTATCTCCGGCTTTCGCACTTACATCGACGCTACCTAGAAAGGAGAATGCCACAACGGCATCTATAGCTTCCATTCGTTCCCATACCTAACGTTGTCCACTATTACCTCCTTCTAAGTTCCGTAGCAAGCAAATAGCTCAAAATTCAAGAAGGAAGTTGAAGGAAGCGCCGCACCACTGGAAATCACTGCAGTCCTTGCTTGGAATCCGGTCCGTTCTACAAAATATGAAAAATTGAAAATATCGCTAGCAGTGCTGTTGCTGCTAAGACTTCCAATACTATGACGCCAAAGAAAGCAAAAGAGATTCGAAGGTGTTGCTGCACTTGAGTCATCGCAGAAGGCACTTCTTATGAATCCAATGAGCACATACTAGTTGTCTGTGCATAAGTCCTCGAACGCGAAACGCTTCCGACTCAATACGACGGTATATATATAGAGACAAAGGGAAAAGTGAAAGAAACAGACGTTCAAATGAAAGAACTAATTGTAAAACTGAAATGTTTTCGGCCATTTCGAATACAAGGCCAAATCCGACCGCCTCCAATTGGAAAACAATAAACGACACAATGAAATCGAGCCACTACCAGGTCTCAAACTGGAGTTGCCATGTGTATGGGCGTAACACAGCGAAACGTACAATATATGGGCCTGTTGCCGATGCACTGTGGATCTAGTCTAGTCTAGCATAGCACTAGGAGCTCGGTAATCCTGCCTTGTTTGGTTTTCAAGCTTTCCCCTTCATTCCGCGTGTGTATAAAGGAACCTTTGCCTCCGCGCTCTTATGTTCGAAGTGAATGGAGCACGCTTTTCACCGCTAGCGATGCTGTCACACACAGAAGTCCATATACATATCGCTACTTGGACCCTGTGACCAATCTGAATCGCTTCCTTTAGGAAATATTCGTCTTTTATAATACAGCGAACGTTGAATACTTTCCTTTCTCTGGTAGTATCGAATTGAAAGGGGTGAACACTACCGACGCTCTTCTCTTGCTGGATTGATGGCTTTCGCAAGGAAGAAGAATTCTCTTGTTAAAATTGCTCGAGTCGTACCTCATGAATAGAAATTGAGCTTTCAGTCAATTTATTTGGATCGGATAGATCTATAATGTATATGCATTTCTACGACTTGAAAAGACTGAGTTACAGCAAGGTCGCCCAGAAATCGGAGCCCATATTATCACTTAAGCATAGGTGACATCAATACATTCGGAAGATTATTCAAATGTTCATACTATAATTATTCCACTAAGCAGAGGTTTTTTCATATCATTTTCTAATTAAAAATGGACTTCGATGCTTAGAAATGAAGAGCGGATTGGATTTGATCATTCAAAAGCCTATGTACGTATGTACGCTTATGCTTTAAGACGAAATACCGCTTTGTTCACCAAAACCCTATCTTACCTAACTTTACTTATTACTTATTTCGACTTCTGCTTGTTTAATTCGACTAATTTTTAAATAGTTTGAATAATAAATTCGATAAAATGTAGCTCGACAGGACCAACACTTTTCCGCTTTTTTTTTTTTAATCAAATCTTACTCTGAATTAATCGGGTCTAATTAGATCATACGAGGTTCTCACTGCATTTGTTAGAGAGCAGACTATAAAGATGCACAGATACCCATATTGAAGGTGCTCCATTATAGGATACTTGCAAGGAATAACGAGAGTCGGCAGGGTGATAAAATTAAGTTGCAAGTAGATTAATATGAACGTTTTAAGTTCCTAGTCGATCTCGTTATGGCTAATGATGACCCAGGGTGAGTATCTAGAAATGGACTAATTCGATTCTCCTTGTTCGAACTGCGCTCTCAACGTCGATGTGCAGATATTCAACTTACCAGTGTCTACTTTAACACGGTTAAAACGGAACTTAAAGATCACACTTCGATCTAGAGCGGTTAAAGCATGAATGGCGTAAGTTACTAATCAGAAAGTCAGAGAAGGAAAAACATCACCGTATGATACGGTATTCCATTCAATTACCAGTGGTTAGTACCTCCGTCTTTTGCAAGGCCAAGTCCTCGGTCGTATCTGTTCAACTGATCGGGCGGAACTTGCTGGACTGATCTGAATTTTTTCTCTCAGGGGATCTATGAGGTGCCATTGTAACTTGTTTTGCTTACCGATCGTTGCTATTAAACAACTAAAAAGGCCAGCTAGCGATTTCACCTCATTCGAACCAAGCGTACCTCCGTTAGCTTCCTCATGACCTTATTGCTTGCTCTTTAACCTAAGCATTGCGTGTTGTACGCCTAACGGATATTAGGACGAAATAAAATACCTTGTTCTTCCACAGATTTTCAAGCATCTACTTATCTTGGCGTGCTATAGACCTGTCAAGGCAAACTGCCCGTCAGTCAGCTTTGGGGCACATCTAGTTACCTGCGCACACAATGGTCGCTCGAACCTGTTTTCTTTTCGGCTCTTCTTTGGCCCTCGTAAACGCCCGACCGACTGACGCGCAACCTTGAGCTGGGCAGAACGGCGTAGCTAGTCGCAAATACAGACTGGGGTAATGAAACAGGTGATGGGCGCAACGAGTTAAATCGAATTAATTCGCCGTATGCGTTCCCCTCACTCTCTTTTCCCTCTGCGCCCGTTGCACTGGGCCAGCGTCCAGATGCGTTTCAATGAAACTGAAAATCTCCGTAGCGGCTATTCGAAAAAACGCATCATTTAAGTCGGTTAAAGGTCTTTTAGGGGTGAAGTGGCTTCTATTTGTCGTGACGTTAGTTTGGCGTGCGAGCATTCGTTCTCCGCATCGGCCAGCCGTCAAACGCTCTTCAATCCGTTCTTCTGAGAGACATACGATAAGGTTAAAAGTTTTCGTTGTCGCAGCCGCTGTATGTGGTGCTCTGACGTTTAGCTTCACAGTTTTCAATTCCGCTGAGATTACGTTTGCTACAGCTTGTTTCCCTGTCCATTTGCGTTTTTCTTCACTGGTTCCTCGTTAACCGGATGGTGTATTTTGAGGCATGTAAAAGTGAAACTGTGATGTTTAGTCTGCCTAATTGAAGGTCGCAGCTGGAAGAAAGACAATCTTTCGAAAGGAAGTAAGCTTGTTTCTGCTCTTTTTTTCAAAGTAAAGTACGTATAGTGATGGCGGTAATAACAATCGTCGCGACGTCAATTAGTTGGGCGAAGCAAGCGAACTCTTTCTCGGAGCTACTGTATAATCTGTCGAAATGAAAATTCTAAAAAACCGAACCAGAATACTATTTTATGCTTAAACACGAGCATTACTAAATTGATCCGAAATAGTATCCTGTAGAAATGTGCTTAGTAGTGCGTGGTGGCTAAACGGTAAATTGTGAAAGCTTCAGAAGCACACCAATCTGAAATGATTTTCAGAAGCTTATGACCAACTAACTTCTACGTGACCAATCGGGGACTCTAGTTTGGGCGCAATAAACTATTATTTATTATTATTACTACTGCAACTTTACAACTTATGACACAAAGCCTAATAAATGCATAGTTATGGGTACTAGACTAGTTCTGTAAACATAAGGGCTGAATGATGTCCATGGTGATGCTTAGAGTAGAGATCAGTAAAATGTTTCCGCAGGAGAGCAGAGTAATAACTAGAAGAGGCTAACCATGGATCAACTGGATCGAGGCTTAAATTTTACCGATCTGGCCAAACGTAGGATTATTAAAACATCACTTTCGGCCATTGTGGTTTAATTGAGTAGATTGATGATTTAGGTAAAATACAGTCTTATTAATTGATAAGTCTGTTGGCCAGCTAAGAAGTACAACATCTATGGCCAGATAAGGCCGTAGCATTGATATCGCTGTCAAATAAGGTGACCTGCCTCAGATAGAGGAACTGTGCGACGGTCATGTACCAAGGAAATCCCTGCGAGGGAATCCTGCTAAACAATGCTGTCCAATCAACCTCACTGCGTTACATGGATATCAGGACATTTTCGTAGTATATAGTAGATACCATAAAGTAATGGTACAAGAAAGATACTGCGAAGCGTCAAATTTAGAATATCGAAGAGTACCGATCCGATTGGTTGAACATGTGATTAATTGTTGTGTCTGGCAGTGGAAGCAGGATCGTAAATTTAGATTAAACAAAGAAACCTGTGAATATCCTGTCTCTAGACGCAGACCTAGCCAGATTCTTATTATCGATTCAATCACTATTCGAAAACAAGCACCGCTGCTAAAAGGAAAATTGCTCCACGCAGCGATAATATATCCAGCAAATTAAATGCTACATAATAAATAAGGTGGGCATATAAAAATGTTTATGATACAAGTCACATCTCAGGTTAACAGACTTTCCATTGAATTTAGTTTCTTTTTGACGAACTTTTAATCTATTAAGATATCTTTATCACAAGAACAAGGCAAAGTTGCCGCGCGGCTGTACGGTCTTTGTCTGCCTACTCGCGCTCCCATGGATTACAGCGTCGATTGTGCCCAGTTGTATCTGACAAATTTGGCATACTGCAAAGTGGTCTATGTAGAAAGGCGCAAGGTACTAGTATCTGTATTCGGTTTGGTGACTGAAACGCAGTCGACCGCGACGCTTAACGTAGTAAATTCAACAATGATTTCATTTCTTTACAATTCGCTCTTAACCCTGTTCCTCTAAACAGCTCGAGCTCTCTGTCCTTCCGATTCGGATTTCTCAAAAGGATCAAGGCACGAATCATATCAAGTTGGCTCTGTGTGCCGATGCCACGTGTGTCGATAAGGGTTTCGTTCAAAAAGTAATCGAACATTTAGGTCAAGATTTAGCTAGAAGCTTTATTGTCAAAACCTGCTTTATTTGAAGGAGACCAAGGTGAGCTAGAAGTGAAACATTAATAGGCATTGTCTATGGCAAAAAAGAATACTGTTTATGTAGCAGCACTTGCTTAAGACAGCGCTTTAAACTAGTTCAAAGTATGTTGTTCCAACGCATCCGATATAGTCGAAGATACACTATCGTCAAAATTTTTGGTGTTCCTGAACAATGTTATTGTAACGGCAGCGTGGGAGGCTTGAAGCCTTAAATGTCCTATATTAGTATCGTAAGGCATATGCAAACTCATGCGATTCCACATTTGCGGTTTTATTATTAATGTGCTTGTCCAGTATATACGTTGCACATTGCTGCGTTGAATTATCAAACTATTATTTAATGAAGCTAGTGAAAAGGCGTAATACTCGCGGAACGCACAGGTATGGCCTATATGTAACTTGTACGTGCATAGCTGGTTCTTTGCTTGCTAATTTGCAACTTTCTTTCGAAACGTGCATTGAATTGAGAGGCAGGAACATTATCCTTCTGCAGCCCAAGCAAAATAGCTTCGTCAGAGTGCTCCACGTACATCGTGTGTTTATAATAAGTACCGGCATTTCCATCTTCATTCAAGGTAGCCCCATGGACTAGTTATGATAAACCAGATCCTCGTCATCTGGAGAGGGTACCCTCTATACCTACATAGTTTTAGTCACCAATCACTGTTTCCACAGCGGCCTGTGCAACTTTTGCCAAACCCACCTCACTTCTCAGTTGCCCTTGATTCTCTGACCATGACCATGCCAAAGACTAGCTACCGCTTCAACTTCCCGGGTTCACTCGGCCATATGGCCCTTCCACACGAGATATTACGCGCCCTTACCTTCACATCTCTTATTTCTAGAAACGTCATCGCGATAGCCCAATTCCCCACTTAATCTTCTTTCATACGCCTTCAGCTCTGGTAGCCGTATGTGATGCGTTAACTCCATGTGATGGTGACGCTGTTGTCGAGATTCACCCTCCTACAGCTCCCCACTCCTACGCTAGCTTTGAGGCATCCATAAACGTTCGACTCGCTCTAAGCCGTACTGCCACTGATGCTCTTGCACCATTAGTGAAGTGTGCTTTCAGCCGTTCCGAACTCGTCACTTTTAATTATATCTAAATTGGGTTTCTTTTTTTATTTTAGAGATATGTATACTCATTTGTAAAGCACACATGCCCATGAGTAAGGTCCTAAAGGTCCCCAATTCGGTGAACACATCTTTGTATTTTTAGGAAAGCATTATTTTAATAAAAACTGAATGTCAAACTGCTCTCTTTTTAGCAAAGGTGGACTATAGCAAAGGTAACGTGACTGAAAACGAACTTCCATAACTAAGTTAAAGCTTATCCAGTGATGAACGGTTGTTTCATGTTACAATGCTATATGGACTTAGTATAATAGTGTAGGGTGGTCAGGTAATGACGGGTAAAAGTGGCAAACGGAGACAACATTTCACTCGAATTCTATCGACAAATTAATTTACTAAGAATCCGCCTTGAGATTCTGCGATTTTGTCTTGTCCCTTAAATCTTTTCTGCTGGATAGCTCCTTTACTCAAAAAAATTGGGCCACCTTCATATCAGACTGTCAAGTTCCTCTAGTCTCAGTGGACGCTTCCCGCAAGCATTTTTGGATTGAAATCTGACTTAACCTTTATTAACTTACCTTACTTATTACTTAACCTTAGTCATGTCTCCACACTTTTCTCTGCCTCATATCTTCGCTTCTTCTATACACTTTTGGTCACCTACAATACTTTTTTATTTGCTGTTAGGCGGAACACTGAGGGACAATGAAAAGTTGTGTTTCCTTCTACTCTTCAGCCAGACTAGTAATTTTTGATGAAATACCACATATTCAAGGAAGTCTGACGATGATCAGATATTCGTAGCCTATCTTTTTAGCCAAACAACGAGTTGTTTGCCGTCCGAAATCTTCCATCGCCTTAAAGAGCCAAGGCGTCAACCTGATATACTCGCGTTTACAATACAAAACAGATATACAAAGGAGAAAAAGTCTTTTCGAATAATAAAGGCATATGGAATATGGTAAGCGCCTTCCAGACGTACAGAAACATCTAACGGAGTGTTAGCTAAATCGATTATGCTGGCTTAAGCAATGTACAAACGTATGGCCTCAGATCTGGTATCTGTTTCTGTCGTGTGATTTTTGGAATATATCACGCGTGATCAATAAAATAGGGGCACGAATCGGATTAGCAGCGTGTGAGTAAACTGTTTTAGAATAGTTTTTTTTTTAATTGAGACATTCATGCGCTGACATGTACACTGTGTATTACTGCAAATAAGGTTATATTTTATTCCCAGACATGGTCGCCGAAGCAGGCTCGCTCGCCACTTTTCGTCCCAATTTGCCCCGATAAAACCCAGCGTTTATATGTGCACCACCGCATCCAGCAACTGTCTTCCCACCGAACCGAATTACATTAGTTTAAACTTTGATATATAATAAGCGTTTGTACGAAGCTCATAGAATAAAGGCAAAACTTAGTTATATGCCTCTCACTTTAACACTATTAAAGGCCGCATGATTTACGTTCGCTGATACCGTCATCATGCCACGTTGACCCCCTTGTAGAGCAGAACACCAGCTTAATGTAGAGAATCAATTATTTTAATCGTTCCTTATAAAAGACTTCGGTTCAATTGAGGTAAGCCAAAGATCTTACTTGGCCCTGCGGCCGGTTGGTTTTTCTTTAATCAGGCCAAATATCTCATAGGAAATTTACATATAGATTGAATGTACACCGCTCTAAACAGTATTTCCGCTCATTTCACAATGGCATACACACGCGGTTCATTTCTGGTCGTCGTTGTCATAGGAAATTAGCAGGTTTTTCCTTCTTTTCAACCTGATTCTGCACCTTATTGCACCGCAAACAAGGGGTCGCCGGAGAGCTGTTCGTCCATGTCAGATAGATCGGTTAGGAAACGATGGTGTTGATTTTCAGGCTTACAAAGTCTACTGATTAGCACCCGTAGCCCGAGGTTTACAAATCTATCAAGGAAAGAATATTACATAAAACACAGATATGCACCATTATCGCCGTGATTTATTAGTATTCCGTTATTAATTTTCGCTGCTAATGATAATAGCACTCGTCATTTTACGACTTATTTCCTAAGCAATTCATAGCATGAGCTATAGTAGAACTGATCAAAGCTAGCTGATATTTTTAGCTGTTATGCGTATATTTACTATATTATGGCATGTAAGTCAATTAAGATAATCCCTTGGCGCGTACAATTATTTGTCACAATATAAGCGAGTACTGACTTAAGTGCAGATCTTGAAACCAACCGGAACGGTTCTAGTTCCATTTCTCTCTACCTCTAGACACGTCGGAATTGATACATAGTATATCCGTGCACGTATCTGCTCAATACATATACCCAACTATTGCTCTCTACCAAATCAATCATTCATAAATCCACTTGAAGCATTTACAAAGATAGCGAGTCAATTGAGGTTCCAAAATTACGTCCTTCCGGTTTTTAATTGCTAAACAACTCTATGGTCATAAGCAAGAAATGATCCGGGTCTCTTGTGGCAAACAACAACAACAACAAATGCCTTAGCACCCATCGATCTTGTCCATTGGTAATCACGTGACAAGTCGCTACTTCAGGCATGACTGGCACCTTACTGATCACCTACTATATATGGTAAAATTAGGTGATCAGTAAGATGGACCGTGGCTGTTCCTTAAGCTACCTAGGTATAACTTTATTTTTCCATTGATGCAAAAAAACAAGGGAACAGCATGTTTCATGAATGATGTATGCAAGGAAACTGGGTCATTATATCATTAGTTGGCAGTACGAATCTCAGCAGTAAATTATCCTACGTTATGAATAGCGTATTTTTTTGGCGTTCCCATTTCGAGGTCACAGCGACGAGAAATTCTCAGTAGAATTCAAGCGTACGCCCACCATCCAGCCAAAAATCGGAAGATTGTCACTGCAACTATTCCCGGAAGATATACGCGCGTTTCGCCCAACGGACCACTGCAAAGATGTCAAATAGCATTTTTCAAAGGACCATGGACACTGTCTTCTCCTTTTGATGTTATCTCTCCGCAAACTCACAGAAGAAATAGCGGTCCTTCAGTGGTCAAAAATGAAATGACGCTAATATTTAGCTCTATGTGCAGCTGGTCTGATTCGATACTGACATAGTCTCGGATGCACAGCTTGAAATATTTTTTCGCTATGTTACACGAATATACAATATTATATAATTGGAACTTTAGTTAAGCACCTCCAAGTTGAATACAGCCAAAAAAGGGAGATTATTAACTCACTGTGATAACGTTTCTATTTGGTCTTTGCCATTGGCCATAGCCAGCTAGTTATCGACTATTCTCCTCTGTGAGCGTAAAGGCCAATAATAATCGTGTGGCTTTTGTCCACAGCTTGACAGTCCACTGTCAACTCGTTCCACAATTTAAGGTCAAACTTCGTGGGGTATAGCAGATGCATGAACAAAAATTCGAATAGAAAAACGACAAGTCCCTGCCTGAAGTTGCCAGATCCACTACTAACTACCCTGCGAAATACGACCTGTCTATGCGACATACATATTAGGCATTGCTCGTGCAAAATAGACTGTTTCGCTGGACCGCCTCTGTTAACCCGTGGGCTGGGCCCTCTTTCGAAAGTGGATCATCTCCATCGCAGATGTTGCACAGTTCCGTCGTCTCTTTTTACTCTACCCATATATATCGGGTCGTCGAAAAGATACTGACCCTTTTAGGCCAAATTGAATCAAATTTTATATATATTAAAATAATATTATTAATCGATAACTTTCCGCTGTTTTCTGTGGTAATATTGTAGCTCTATCACTGTAAAACTTCGACGACGTCCGAACGAAAAGCTGTGACAAATGATTTTTGCGTTCCTAAATGAACACCGTTAAGAGAACTCTGCAGAGACCGAAACAGATAGTAGACTGATAGTGCCAAATCTGAGCTATGTTGCAAATGCATTAAAATTGCTCATCCATTTTTGTTAAATATCTAAATATATATGTGCTCTGGTATGGCTTTTTCTTCTTCGATTGATTTTTAAATGGCTTGTTGTAACGTTGTTAGTTGTTGACAGTAGAGGTACAAATAAATCGTTCTGCTCGGCGCCAGCGATTAGTATTGCATGACTTCATTTTAATCCCACGAAACCCATAGTCTGACCTTTGGAGTCTGTGTTTTGCCACAAATGGTGGGGCACATTTTTCTTTCCTTTTAATTTTTTTGTTGTTTTGAATATTTTTTTCTAATTTAAACATCATTCTCGTGTGTGGTTTACTTTTTAATCATTTTTTAATGATCAACCGTTTTAAAAATAGCTTTACGTCATTTCCTTCCTGTGACGTTTCACAGGTGGAAATATGGCCAGAAAAATTTTTTGCGTCAGTTCGTGTCGCACCTGAGCATCAAGCTTTCTCCGTATAGCTAGCTGTATTCAAATGGTTTGATAATAGATACTTGGTTCCTTGGCAAAATCACGATGCGGTCTGGTTCAATTTACGCCATATATATATATATATAATAAGGCCTAATGTCAGCCACAGTTCTACGTAGTTTCTACACTCTTTACTTGTGAGTTAATGCAGGCAAGAGTGTTACGATCAGACAGTTCCCAAGTTATAGCTTTACTACAAATTTCAGTATAAAAGGAAAACTGGAAAGGAAAAACTGCATTTTGCGGTTACCACACTTAAAGGCCTAGGGTAGTTTCTCACAATTTGTAGTAATTGCTTCTCGTCTCTTCCCGTTGCCCCGCCTTGATAATAGGGTAACGACGGCAAGAAGAGGCCCAGTGGGCTAATTATGGTTGGGAAGGGGGTAAAGTCGATCCCGTCGAAGATCAGAAATAGATGAAAGACAAAGCAGCGTAAGCAAGAAACTGAGCAAACGTTCTATCACACCCCAGAATCCCTACAAATTGCACGACTGCCAGCTGAACTGATTTATAGTATTATATATTATTTATTTATAGATTTTTTATTTTATTTTTTTATAGATTTATAGTAGCGTGTCGTACGCAGAAAAGGTACGAGAGGAAAGCTTTAATTGTTTACAACATGTAACAAAGAGGTAAAGAGACCGGAGAATTCTGTCAACGATCTTTTAAACGACTCAGGATACAAATGGCGCCAAGGTAACAGTTATACATCACTCATTCACAGCTAAAATTGATAACCAAACAAAATACATAGTATATATATTTAGTGCAATATCGGAGGGATACAAGGACGTGATACGGTGTAAAGTGAATGTGTAATATATCGGAGTCTTATTTATGTTTGTGCCTTCTTGTCAATGTATGCGTCGCGTGTCTGTGACAGAACTGTTTGTCACATACGAAGAAAAAATCAAAATTGCTACCCTCTCTATTAAAGTAAAACTTGGTAATGCAGTGATTATTGCGGAACCCATTTGCGATAGGGTTTTATAGATGAGCAAAATATGAATACTTTATTAGAATAGCTAGCCTCTCCGCAAACGTTTTCGAATAGCTGTTAACATCGTTTGTTTGTTTGTTTGTTTGTTACAGCCATTTCTTCGAGAATATTATTGTTAGATCCTTACACCACACAGCAAATCCGCAATATTGAACAGCTCTGATCTCCGACGAGTTCGACGCCGCCATCAACTTGTCGAGAGCCCTGAAAGTACACGCAATTTGTTCTTAACGTGCTGCGTAGCCAACGCTTTGATATCTGAACTAGCTGTTTCGAAGAACAGAACCAGACTGAGCCATAAGCGGTATACCGAATTGTCTTGAAATTTTTTGGTCTACTAACAGGGATTATATTCGTTTACTTGTGATACTTTCAATCGTTTAGTTGCTCCTTTGAACGTCAACGCTCTGTTATGTTTGCCGCCATTGGACGCCTTCTGATGGACCTGCGCAATAAAAACAAGAATTCAAACGTTGTTAGGTTCAGGACCTTTGTGACTGCACAAACAAACAGTCATATATAACTCGTGTAGCTCTCATTTATATTGGTCTGAAAGATGTATTATCATATGAATTGCTCCGACTAATAACAACAGCTTATTATTCTATTTCAGTATTTTTAGAAACAATCAATCAAATGCGCAAAATCAGACGCACCGCTTGATGAAGAAGGCTAAACGATGGTAGCAGTCTGGAAGAGTGGGCTATACATGAGCAGGGAACAATATATTTTCTATCCAGAGTAGATCACCATTTCTGTGCATATAGTGAGCTATTATTTTGAAGTGTATCTGCCTGTTTTAGGAGATTCCAGCCCACGCAAACAAAATTTTCGTTTATTATCGATCCTTTAGGTAAATGTCGATGCTAGCCTAAAGCAGAAGGCACTGACAAGTAGAGTACTGACATTATGTTATAACGGCTAGTTAACTGCTGTCCAACTCAGTTTAAAGTGGGTCTCAATTAAAATCTCGAAAACCTAGACCTCATGGTAAACCTGCCAAGATAACTAAATCAAACAAACGAAATAATCATTTGTTAACAAACATCAGGCCTCTGCGCAGTCACATGTTAGCTTGTGAATGGTCTGACCAATTTCCATCATTCTCTTTAGATAGGAAAAGTGAAGACTCATTAAAAATAATTGGGAGAGTGAATGTTTGTCGGAACCATTGACATGGAAAAGCTGTACACAAAAGGTTTTGAACTTGTCGTATTGACAGGCGTTTGTTTTCGATGCTGAAAAACGGAAATCCGATTTACATCGCAGCCCAGCTGCCTCTGTGCTTGATTGGTAGGTTCCAAGGTAAACGTCTGGACCAAATGAAGGCGGAAACAACCGCTAAGCCGACATCTGGTGTAATTTATCGACAGAGGAAATCGGGAGAGATAAGCCGTAATCTAGCGGTCTAGAAGAAGCCGAAGGGCGTTTGTCTATATGCAAAAATCAATCCTAAAAATCCAATTGATGCCAAATTTTTTATAAATAGCATTCACCAACAGCACAAAAATGTATGTTAAAAAAATTTCTAGAAATATTCAGCAGTTATAAACGGCAAGCAAAATACTCCACGCTGCAAGAGCATTTTCTATTTGGCGCTGAGTAACACAGGCAGTTTCCTGTCAAAGTATAGACAACCCACATGTGAAAATGAGTACAACCTTAAATTCAATGACAAAAAACAATGTAGGTGTATTTACGCCCTCTCGAAAGGCAATATGCTACATTTTTCTGACGTGACTGACATACGTCAAGCTAACATACGGAGCCCGTGACCCCTATCATCGTGGTATGAAAACAAATATTTAACTGTAGATAAACCCGAATAAAATTAAGCTGGCAAAAGTCTACTAGAATTAAACGATGGATGACCTAAAGTCATTGCTTATGAGTACAACTACTTCAAATATTGCAAACCATATGGTGTTACATTTAAATTGTGTCTCATATAGGATAGTGTACTGCTATCGAAAGGTCCGGCTCTACAATTGGTTTTCCTGGAGACTACCTCGCCCCTTATTACGTTAGATCGGTATTATCGTCGTTCCCAATGATCGAAATAGCTGGCATGAGCAATTCGCTTACTGACAGAATGAAATTCGTTTGACTATATGTGAACGAAACCAACGCCTCAACAAGCACCTATGACGAACTTCGTTTATTTATCATTGAAGCCTTTCTCAATTTCCTCTGTAGTGTTATTGATTAACGTTGATGTTGACCTAGATTTTCGGCCAGTTGCTGGCTCAATCTCAGGCCAAGTTTGGCCATCTGGTTCCTCTAAGAAGCAACCGATGAGCTGAAGGACAGAAAGGATTGACTTGCTTTTCCACAGGCCGCTCAAAGTGGGTTTGGAATTAGTTCAGCAAGTGCTCAGCAGCCGTGAAAGGCTCCGTCCAGTCTATTTACGATACTTCCATTAACTTTTTCGTGGTAGTCTCCAAAGTTCCTTTTTCGGAAAGGATGTGGATGAAGAGGTACAGGAAAGGCCTTCCTTCTCACTGGATCCGTTTCGAACTGAACATGCTGTCCGGTCGAATTGTTTGTAGCCTTCCTAGTTACCGTAAATGGGTCATATCGATCCACGTTATCGTACATAACCCATATCTACTTTCCACATCTACTTAGAAGAATAATATTATGGTTGATTATATCATTCGTCATTGCGGCGAACTCAGTGGAGTACAAATGTAATAGACGATAGACCAATTGACATCTGAACGCACTCGTCATAATTTTCATTGACAGAGCTGTAGTAGGCATTGTTAACAGCAAATATTGTGCACCGGTGACTTCGTGAAGCCAACTATTGAGTTGAAGTATTGGCTTATAGTTGCTTGTTGTATGTGCATCCCTTCACATGTATAATGATGACACCCGCTATTTTTAGTAAACAACATATCTTACTTATCAAAGCTAAAAGCAATAGAATCTCTGGTATTATTTGGGCTCCTGTGAAATTGGAATGCGTGTTTGAGAATGTACTTGCATTCATTTTCGGGCCTTAGGCTCAACTTGGACGGATCGCCGCGGAGAAACGCCTGTAGGTGTGGGGCACTCTGTATGTCAAAATCGTTTTGAAAGCACCGGCATCCCCTACTACACCGCAAGCAGAGTATTCACTCCACTAACGACTGTTTGAGCTCTGCGTTTCCAAAAGTCATTG
This sequence comes from Varroa jacobsoni, assembly GCF_002532875.2. NCBI lineage: Eukaryota > Metazoa > Arthropoda > Arachnida > Mesostigmata > Varroidae > Varroa > Varroa jacobsoni. Next base: position 310,703 of record NW_019213405.1, read on the forward strand.
GTAAATTGCACGGTCTGTTTACTCTGCGTTCGTTTAACAATTGTTGTTAATCTTATGAGGTTAGGATGTTTGCTCGGTGCCAAGTGTGGCTCAAAAGACAAGGTTGTATTTAGGATGTCTCTCTGTCAACTCTACCGATGCGAGAAGACATTTCAGTGAATCGCTGTCTAGCCATCGACCAATAATTGAATTTCAATAGGTGACAGATGTCATAGCGATAATATGAACGGTTTATGGCAAGCGATCCTTCGGACATGTGAAAACTCTGTGACAAGCCGACGATTCGTGGCCAATCGGGACCGTCGTTTGTTTGATGCACTTTGCAAAAGAAAACCTCGAAATTCTAACATAAATGCAATAAATATGGCAAAGATAGCATGTTGCCATAAATACACCATGAGATTTGTCGCGCAGTGCCGTTTAAAAACTAAAATTATATATTCGTTGACACCTATGCAGTCTTTCGACAAAATTATATTTGTTATAAGGACAATTATTCGAGTGGTAATAACTCAGCTGGAAAAATATTTTTCTAAACGTAGTACAAGATGGCTAGAAGAGCATCCATTTGCTCGACAAACTATCCGAACTGGTTCAGTTCTTCGAAAAACAGGACGACTGTTTCGCTGATTAGCATATAGATTGCTGCCGAGGATGTTGTGGTGCCTGGTATGATCCTTTCTTGAATTACAGCCTGGGCTTGCCCGAATATTTAACAGGGGTCAGTTTGACTTTAACGCTTGTCCCTTCGAAAGTAGCGTTTGAACCTAACTGATCAATTGTCTAACAGGGTTAGCCAATAATAAAAAAAAAAACCGAATAATTGAATTGTTGTTTTCAGTAAGGCGCTCCGTCGCAACTTTCGTTCGAAAAGCAATCAAGCATCATCTTAGATCGGCCAGAGGGTCAGAACACGCACAGTGAAGTCTGAAGTACCAAACCCACCTTTACTTTACATGCACTTCATAGATATGTTGGTAGTTTTCTGCTGTTTGTCGATCCACCGACATGGAGTACGTCGCTAGAATCGACTACCTGTTACTTCTCTAATTGAAACAAGGCTACTATAGATCAAGACGCAATAGTTATCTTCTTTTATAGTATATAGTAAATTTATTGCCTAAGATGAATAGTCTACACTCCGGCCTTGAGCTTATTACACGACTCTGCCTCAAAACCAGCGAAGTACGTTCTCCGAGGAACCGAAGGTGCCATCCTTTCCATCGGCACATAGTATCGTATTTCCATACTGAAAAAATAGCCCGAATTGACAATAACTAAACACTACAGTAAGTAAATGTGGTATTCTATTGCACTAACAGTAGAAGTTCAGACTGACGTAAGCCCCCAGAAAGCAGCCTAGTTTCTTCCGCTGGATGTATTTGCTATGCCGCACTCATCCGCTCAAGGATGACGACAATTTTCGCCCAGCCGCTCACCGACCTACATCTATGGGACGACAAAGTCCCAAAAGTACAGCAGAAAGGGACTATCGTGTATATATATATGATTGCTATTGTTGCTGCTCCTTCGGCATCAACCTTCAGGCTTATGCCGTGTCATCTCTTTGTTCATATACACAAAGGCTAATTCTTCTCGCATTTACGTACGAGCCTACAGGGTTATATGAAAACCATCTGACGTTATTTAGTTCAGCACACGATCAGATTACAAAGGTATGCCTTCTTATTCTCGCTCGTCTACTCGCAACAAGTTTCTCGTCGGTGGTTCCGCTGCCGAAGAAGAGACGATGCTTTGACCTACTTCGATGCTTTTGAGACCTACTTTAGCTAAGCCCACGCGGACAAACCCTTAAATTAGACTGCTATGTAGATCCTAAAAGCAACAGACGCTATGCTAGATCTCTTTAGGTTTCGTCATCGAAGGATGATCAATCCTTCTAGGTTGAAATCAATCGGTGGTACACAAGTGGATTCAAAGGTCGATTTCTTCGCATTCTAAGGCTTAACTAAGGTAAGCGTGACGACAGGATCCATCAATTTTTTGCCTTGTAGTACATCGCATGTCGTCATTGGATTCGAAACGTTGAAAATAATATAAATTTCTTAAGGTTTTTCATTTTGCCAATATCCGACTGCTTGTACGATTATTGCTGGTCATATGCAATTATATATTCTACCTATAGCGGGTCCAATGTATACTCGATTAGCAAAATGAAATGTTTCAATTTTTACATCTAATACTACGGTTAAACATAGCTCCACATGACTGACTCTCATCATAGAAGCAAATGTATCCACATCAGCTTTCTAACCTATTACATTATTCGTCACTACTAGGCAGACCTGTTACCATTACACCATCGTGGGAACATCAGCAGTTCAGTAGGAAGCACAAATGCAGCTTTCAAACACACAACAGAGATAAACACACAAAAACTAAAATAGATGTAGAAGACGTTCATTGTTGGACGCTACGTCTACACACGAAACGACACCCTCCCTCTAATCCGCGTTAAAGCGTTTACTGCCATCAATAGTTTAGCTATGCTTTTTCTAACAGGTCTGTCCAACGGGCTCTAGCAGAATCTGTAAAATGTAAATTTTAGAAAAAAAAAAAGTACCACTCCATTATAGATAGTTAGTAAATGCAGAATTTTGGTTAAGAATGAGCAGTGGTTAGAAGCGGTAGACGGTATGCCTAACCACTCGAATATGTGCAGCTTCTATAATTATATCTTTGGAGGAAATAAAATACGAGTGGTCTTGGACCAGCGTTTGTTTCACACGCTGGTAAACAACAATACACATATCGATTAGGATTGATAATTGCTTTACTTTTTGGGGGAAGATATCCTTTGTGATTTCGACTATCTCAAAATGATTTGTCTCAACAAAACAATCATGTAGAAGTTGAAGAAATGTCATACTCACCGATAATGCCTTGCGGCTATGAATAGAAAGTATGAGCCATAGACAAAGTCATCTGTGCAACATCTATTCTAAGCTAACATCGATATAATTTGGGTCACACGCGCACCTGTTCGGAAGACAATATTTATCGTTAAGTAAACAAGCTTACTGCATTATTTACAATTCCGCTGCAGATTTAAAAAAAAAAACAGATATATATATATATATATCTTTTTAAAGACACATGTTAAATAATATGAGTCTCGTCGGGTCGGCATTGGTCCCATTCCAATTAAATCTAAGATTTAGCCACAGTCGACGTGTTGAATTAATTACGCAAATAATCCAACTCCAGTGAGACTTAAGATAGAGCACCTCCAAGACGAGTGAAATTTTTGCAAGAGCCATCTACATTTTATAGTTCAATCACAACAAAGGCACACGGCCTGTTCAGGCCCATGAAAAACATATGTTGCTCATAGTCAAGATGCATTACTGGAAAAAGCAATCGAAAATTGCTTCCATCGTTCTCGCTCCAAAAGGTTCAATGTGAAAGATGTTTCACGAAGTGATGGCTCATTATAAGAGAAGTTGATAAACTTACTGCGAAAGTTGAACAAGACCAACAAGTGAGTAGCCATGATGTCGCCAAAGAACTAAGTATCCGAACAATTTGAAACCACCTAAGGAAAGCTGTTTACAAAGAGAAAGCTGAATATTGACTGCCACGTTGACGCAAAGGGATGTACTCCACCGTATTTCTGCGGGTCTCTACTGGAAGCAGGCCGTTTCTGAAGGCTCTACAGTTGATCATGGATGAGGAAACGTCAATAATACACAAATAAGAAAATGTATTTTACAATTTGAAGCAAAGCTCAGATTGATTGCAAAGGGATCGTACACCGTGAATTGCTACCACCGGACAAAGGGATCGATCCAGATTTTTGCTGTCAATAACTAAAACATTTACGGTAAGTTAATGGGGAAATCATCCAAACCGGTAAACAGAAACGGCGCTATATTCATCACGAGATCACATACATATTCAGCTACGCGGCGAAAATTTAGAAAAGTTGGGTAGACAAGTTTGATGCATCCTGAACCTTTGCACCTTCGTGATATTACTTTAGCATGGGGGCAGACCGATACGCAATTATATACATTGCGTGACTCGCGTATTTACATAAACGAAAATGCGACACTAAATGTATAGCGCTATTCGTGTAATAAATATATAACGTGCAGTAAATACGCTCGATAAAAGTAAGTTTAGTATTGTGTGTTCGACTTGCATCTGAAGTGAGCGACCGATAGATCGACTAAAAGTAACTATCGCTAATTGGAAGCAATCCCTTGCAAGAGATTTCTTTGGTCACGGATGATGTCACAGCACCCTTAAAACACTTGCAAAAGCGTAGTTTTCCTTATATTGTATAGATAAAGCCTTCTTTATAGATAAAGAAAAGCTAGCTCTGGAAAAGACTGCTCCAGTGGTTACTGTATGACCAGCAGGCGTTCGCCAGGAGCTAACCGAGAAAACTAACCGAGTCGATGGTGTTCTCAGATCACAAACCTCTAACCCAAAGTTGACCGCAGTATCTGAAGTAAATGCAGTGGTAAAGTAAATCAGATCAAGGCATAAGCACAGAGAGAAGTATTGATCAGCAAAAATCAGATATCATGCTAATTTTGACGGAGAATGACGCGCCTCGAACGAAAAGGAAACTACATGTTGAAAGATTAAATTGATTTATTGGTTTCTCTTTCCATGCTAAACGATGAGCTATACATACGCTCACAAGCGTGTTTGCAATTGTATCTAAAGAAAATCGGACTTATCGTTCAATCTAGTCATTAGCTCTACTTCGAAGTCGATAAGGACAACTGACGATAAGGACAAAGTGAAGTGTAGATTTGATCACGATTGGCGGCCGAAGACAGACAGCACAGGAAGGTGAAGAAATCATACCATCGTCCGTTAATGTTAGTACATTACGTATGAACAAGTTCCTAATAGGTTTAATATAATGTGCCTATATAAATGTGTAATATAAAGCACAAGGGAAAAGGTAGGTCTGCGATGGGATAGGACGTATGTTTGCAGGTGAATTCAAATAGGTTCTAGGTCAGCGCAACAAGTAAATTGACAGGTGAACTAGATACCGTGAGTCGAATAAAATAGTTGCGGTTTTTAGTGACTGTGAATTTAACAGTGTTAAGTTATTTGTTTTTTTTCATGATTATCAAATCAGAGCTGAATATTTAACAACGTAGGCTGGATAAAGGATCTATCTGGAGACGATGGACTATGGAGGCGTAGCAATAACGAGGATGGATAAACAAATACACACCGAACGATAACTGTCTGATTGGATAGTGGATTTGGAGTAACCCAATTTTGTAACTCTATACAATTAAGCATCGATGTCCATCACTCGATGCGGGAATACTTTCGAAGTTTTGTGTATTTAACACGTTTGTAGAGGCCGGCAATTTGGATGAACTTTGACCTAAATTGCGACACTATATTTTAGCATAATATTAATGTAGCAAATAGAAATTCAAGCTTGCAACAGTCGTTAGCTGAATTGTCGTCAAGTGCCTTCGCACCTAAGTATGCTGTGCCTTGCATACGATACACGCTGAATGCTGGAGGTGGAAATTAGGTACCTGTTGATAGCTTTTTCATTTCTAGAAACACTCCGTCGAGAAGGGAGACAAGACAGAAACAACTGGATTATTAGAAACCTCACCGTTGCAAGTAATGGCATACAGAGATGTCATACGAACAATTACCGGAAGTTCAAGTGGAACTAGGCCAAACAATTGGCGGCTTTGGTGCTATAGGATCAAGTCGTATGTAGAATTTAAGTCAATGCCTAGTGATTAATCATATATAAACTAAAGCCAATGTCGGCGTTCGGGTACGGCAAAAGGCCCTTTTGAAACAGAACGTATTTTTCTTTCATACTAGCCAGTATTAGATGCGTGACTACACAAACAATATGCCTCTTTTCCTCGAGAATTGTTTTGTACTCATAAGTAAAATTGAATTGTTCATGCTAAACATAGGATATATAGACCGAATAAATATAAAAGCATTCGTTTATCGTATTCATATGTTACCCTCTAACCGTAGATTTAAATGGTTTCCTTAAAATGGGGCGCTTAATTGAAGCCACCGCCCAGCTGAAGGTAATTAAATGCAAAACAGCTTGGACTTCGCGGACAACTCGAATATCCCAGGACGGAACTTGTAATTCCACATGGCATTAGGGCGTTTCTTTGTGCAACAGCAGACTTTACAACTTGCGAATGGCGTCCTGTCTAGGTTGGCTAGGACGTCTTCGCAAATCTGTATCGACTTAACAGAAAACTGAAGACCTCAGAGTCGCAGCAAGCGAGAAATATCAAATCTATGGACAACGAGCTCTCCCTATTTGACGACTCATTTTTGTTTAACTAGGTTTCATAATATGGACCTAGATCTCATAAAGCCCTGTTTGTAACTCACTACTGAGGTATGCGGGAAGATAAGATCAGACCTAAATAGGCTCAAGGTACCATTCAAGGCGCTTGTCTCGTAAAGCCTAAATGGGCTCCGATTTACAACTATTTGCAGCATTTACAAAAATATATATTTTAGGATATTCTAATATATAATTCCCTAGAGCGTGAAGGTTTAATTACAGTCGTTAAGCTTCCAGTTCGGTACTGTTGGAAAATATTCTAGAACCACAATAGCTGCCCGCAATATTAAAGTAAGTCTTGATAAAAAGATATTATCGAAGGAAAAAATGTTTTTTATTTTGATATTAGCGAGTTTTGAAGAAACGCATGGGCATATTGCATAGCAATCGGTTACTGTTACTGTTTTACTATAATCCAATATCGCAACAAACAACTATAACCAAGGCGTGAATTAACTGATAACTTGGATCCATTAACTTGGGTTCGTACCAAGATAATCAGCTGTATAGCATCTGAGTAATGCAGATTTTTTTAAATTTAATCTTAATTCAGTAAATTCATTATTATTAGTAGTCCTAAAAGTAATCCTATGTGACATACATCATCAAGTTGTTCAATTTGCACCTGGCAGTATGTATAGGAACATGTGGACGCCAACACGTCCTGATTCAGGCTTAGCTTTGTAGTAAATTGAATTGAAAAGTTTGCAAGACATGAAAGGCAGGCGCACTCAACAAGTGACGCAATCAAGTGACTTCCACTCCTGTCGCAGCGAATCGGCTTGCAGCAAAAAGACGACCCATGTTATAAGTTGTTTTTTCTACTAACTTCCGCAGCGAGGATCTTTTAGGCTTAAATATAAACCATGTTAACTTAGTTGTCAACCACATGCGTTACTTGTAGCTTTTTGCTTGGACCACCGAAAGCAAATAGTTACGAATTTCCTTTTTCTTTATTTATTTAATCTATTCGTTTAGTAAAGTGTAGCTTATTTCTAAACGGCTTAGTCGTTTTTATTTCTGTTTAGCTACTACTATTGTGACCTGTTTTGTTGCTTTGCAACCTTGAATTTTTCACATATATAGACCTTAGCAGTATAGACAAGTATACAGTCTTGTATTAAATAAGTTGATACGATCTGTGCCAAAAATAACGCACCTGTATGATGTTTGCAGTGGACGTTCACCGTATAATAAACAACGATTATGCTACTTTTGACTAAAGCTCATTTAAACTCCGTAAAAAAATTATCATTCTTTAATCATAGGTCAATTTTTGAAGACCAACATTTCATCATGTCATCGCCATTCTTGCTCAGTGCCAGAATTGTGCACAGCGGCTGACGGTCAAGCCGCTTTTGGGAGTTTAAGAATACAAAGTAATCATTTCATGCGAAATATGGACTTAAGCATCATTTAGCAGCTATTACGCACCCATTGCCAGTGACTGCTTACTTTCGTATCGCTTTCACTGTGAATAATATCGACTTCAGCTTAGGGGTTAGTACAACATGGGGACCCAATTCATCAACCCTAACATTGAATTTCGTACAGGTAGCTTAAGTAGAGACAGCAGCAGCAAACATCAACTAAAACAAAAATTTGACCGGCCTCAGCAGCGGTCACTGTCCTCTGTCCACTCTTGTCGTGCACTCGAAAGTAATCTCTCTATACGTTAGGTTCATCCTTGCCTTCCTCTACTTCCACTGTCTATGCTTCAAGCCTCATTGGACAGCCAGTCGACTGAAGTTCGTGTCAGGTACCACTTCTGCTGCTGCGGCAAATCTAGTTGGAGTTTCCTCCGCCGGAAGAACGAAAGTCAATTCTTTACATGTGGATAATTCCCGCTTTCCGCGTTGTCTTCTAGGTACAGAAACGGAATGGACGGTTCTAGGGTCAAGGACGCATTGGAGGACTGCCGACAACGAAACCTGGGAGATTCAACGGCGGAATAATGATCGGACAGGGCATGCCCTGAATATTCTGACAGACAAACCGACAAGAAACAAAATTCGCCACGGTATGACTGAAGTTCGTGTCGGAGCCACACACAGCGGCGACATACGAAGTCGCCTTAGCTCCGAAAGAGCTCGCACAGGGGGTTTAGCTTGATGGATAAGAAAAGGAAGAAGACAAAGAACGACGAAATTGAAGTGATTTCTGCGGTGTGGAAATATGAAAGCTGCAACAGTCAACGCAGTAGCAGCAAAAAAGATAAACGTCCGAACGAGAAGAATTACAGATGAAAAGGATCCCTCTAGACTTTCTGAGAGACTAGGCATCGACTATTACTTAGTATTAACCCACTACATATAATTTTTTGCAATTTCCTTCGAAAAGCCAGCTGATATTATAGTTTCCTTCTTTCAGTTTTTTGTATGAGTGTAAAAAGATACATATGGAATCGAATTGTCATAAAAAATGTGTTAAAATAGGCTTTAGCCCTTGCAGAATCACTAGCGCCATTTTTTACCAAAACAAATCTGAGCCTAAATTTTACCTGCCCGCTTTTGTTGCAGAAACGCGATTAAATATTAGTGAAATTTTAATGCAGGAAAAGTTAAACTCGTTCAATTCCGCAGTTATTCAATACTACTGTGGTGATACTGTATAGCAACTGGGTGCACACAAGTTCAGATGAAGTCTTTTTGAAAGTTTTGTCCGCTCCGTCGAATACCAACTGTCCTCAGTATACGTATGTAAGAGCAGGCGACTCCTTTGTTAACAAAAGGGATAACACTATACAATTTGGAAGGCCATATTTACATACAAATTGGAAGGATCAAGCGCAAAAGCCGTAATTTCTGTTATATCGAATTAGTTCATTAAAAGAAGCGAATAGGCTTCCTAGCATACGTCAGATCCGCCGCTATACCATAAGTAATTCGGTGGCAAGGTACATGGCATCTGAAGACTCGGTCGCAGGTCTTCCCTGAATCGATTGAAATAGTAGAATATATCATTGATCTTAAAGGATTTTCGCGCGCGTGCGGTATATCAACGTGAGTACAACCAACACTTTATATAATGGAATATATAATACCGATAATATATTGGACCGAGAAAGTCCAGGGATTCAATCAATGCGGCTTCATGTGCCTGACACGGCCACACCATATGCATAAATTTCTATCATCCATAGAGCCATAGAAAGGTCAAATCTATATCTTTCCGGAATGCTGCTCTACTACAAACATTTGGCCCATCTACTTTGAGGCCGACCCATCCAAACTAATAACTTTGCACCAGATTATTTTACAATCAATTGCTGTTTGAATGCGCTACATATATTTACTGCTCTGGTTTTCCATATCTATCCTGAAGTCATCAAATGCAGCTGAGAAATATTAGCGCGAGGTTCGTTGTTTGATATGGCGATGCCTTAGAAGTTACTTATTGTAGGAACTTTGAGTACAGCTCGCTATGCAGTGGAGTTATTAGGTGACATCACGTAATAAGGCATCGTTGCGCAGAAACATTTATCTAATATACGTAACACTCGCCTGTATTCCGACTTCAATTTCCAGAAACTGCTTTTTTAAATTTGCAGTTAACTTTTCGATAGGCAGGTATCGTAAGCAAAATAGTATGCATACATGTATACCTGGTAAAATCCTGCCTAAACACGCAGGACATAAAAAAGCTGGTCCAGACTCAGCAGATCCAAATAGGATAGAAGTCCCAAAAATCCAGGCGTCGAAGAACTGCAAAGAGGGTAAAAAGTCTAATTGAAGCCAACCGTTGGATTTACTTGCACGATATTTGATGATAAGTATTCTCTTTCTGTAAACAGCAATTCATTTCTGCATAAAAATTCCAGAATGAATCCTCGGCTTGCCTATCTTAGTCCTACTTGAAATCGTACGTTTTACCTTATAAAAATTTCTTCCACAGAAACCGTGAAGAAACCGACAGCATCACAAATTATCGATTTTAGACGTTCAAAAGTTCAATAGTCTTGAAATAGAGTCTGTTTGAAGCAAAGTTTCCCTACAATAGTTGATCTTCGGTCATTTTCACCTGATCGCTGCGATAAGCAAGCGTTTAATTCTCTTGGATACTCCGAACAAATAGGTGAAAGTAATTATTATTCATAAATTTATAGCTACGTTTTTTTAAACCCTTACTTGTTCACTAGCAACATTATCATATCTACGAAGATTAATCCTGAAGTCAAACCCTGTATAGGTTATAAGCAAAACCTTTATACCTTAACTGTTGTACTGAACACATTGTACAGGCATCGTGGTAATGGCACATGGCCATTCCGTTTGCTACATGCTCATACCTTTTAGGATCGCACTGACCACGTCCGCTACTGGCGGAGGATCTGATAAAATATCATTGTTATGCTACGTGGCTTGGCAACGGTAAGTGGGAAGCGAGAACCCCTTCCTACGAATGACCATTTGTATGATTTCTCCTTTCCAATACCTCAAGTCCTCGAGTTCTTCCACAACCTTTACCAAACCTTTCCAGTCTGCGCGTTTTCCTTTCCAGCCAAGCCGCACAACAGCCCTTCCGTACGATGCCTGTCAAAGGTTGTTGGTGTCAGGATCTCGATTTGCGCTACGTCTTGAAACTGCCGATGCTTGCCTTTCTGTTTATGTCCCTGTCCCACTACGCTTGGTGATCTCGGTATGTTTCTATGATTGCGTGCAATCTATTCCAAGCAAGCCAATACCGACCCCCATTTTGAGCGAGTTGAACTGGTCGACAGGCCTAACAAAACGTGGCCGTTTGCTGCCAATCAGATCGGCTTTTTCTGATCTGCTGCGTCCTTGTCCTCAAATCCCCGCGTTGTGTCGTCTTTCTCGTGATCTCGTACAAGCCATGCATGAACAGAGTATCAAACACAAGGCCTCTTAGCTAGATGACGGAGCCAAACAAGGCTAACCAACGGCCAGAAGCGTGATGTCTTTTCTCCATTACAAGTTCACGCTCCTGTAGATGAACATCAATGAGACGATACTTTGATTGCGACGTTAAAGCCGTTCGAGTCGACAGAAGAAGCTCTGTCATGGAAATGCCAGCAGGCACTGGTAGCCAGGCAGAACAACAATTACACCCCGTCCTATAATGATTCGTCCCGCACAAAGGGCCGAAGTCCAAGACTATTTCGATATTTAAGTCGGTGGTTGATAACCATAACAACAGTGGGCGTAGCACACTAGACAGCATATCGTTGCTGTTACATGGCATTATACAATAGTTCTGGTGCGACGGACCCAAACAAACGTACTTTCTGATACAGAAAATAAATCAATACCATGTAATACTAGCGAGTACTGTTGTCGCTGCTGCGTCCATCGAAGTAGCTTATTCAACCTTTTTGCATATTTAGCGCAAAAATTTTAGTTCGGTCGATGCATTTAGGTACGCTTACATGCGCGGGCCGATAGATTAAACCACGATGCCTTAGAAGAAACGTAGGACGGCATAGAAGCTCTACGAAATGCAAAATATCCCCCGAACAATAATAACTGAAGCAAACATTTAAAGAATATGTATTTTAAAACCATGCTTCAAATTTAATGAGATAGAGGTTGCGATAAGATTTGTTTTTCTAGTTTTACTTAGGCATGCAATCTGAAAAGCTGTAAAAAGGAAATCACTACAACTGCTTAAAACGGAAGAGTGACGAAGTTACTGGCCAACGACAGGCACACGAAGTGCTTGTCGACATTATTCTGTGGGTCAGGTGACTATCGAGCGTACCGTGGACAGTATGTTTACCTTGAGACGGCTTTTTTTGTGCTAGTATCTACTAAGAGGTCGTGCAGCCATGTTGAAGGTGTGCTAAACAAGCAAAGAAGATCCGTAAAGGACTAAGCTCGACGTAGAGCAGGGAATCAGCTCTTGACACTATATGCGGCGACGCGAACATAGCAGTCAACCAGGTTGCCCTGTCTTCTTGATTACCATACGAGGGTGCCCTAGGCCTCTTTTAGACTAGATGGATTTCGTTGGCAGCTCTTTCTATGGCGACCGTTTTTATACATAAGCCTGCATTATACTAGGCCGGCCGTCTTTTCATTAAGTGGCCGCTGACTGAGGTCAGAATTGCAAAATGATACAGGAGAAAATATTATAGATCGACTGCGAAATGAATACACCCAGATCATTATCCTGGCTTATGACCTACTTGTGTTAACGTT